>NC_086113.1:6117996-6438933 GCF_963921235.1 Mobula hypostoma | reverse complement strand
ACTAAAAATATAAATAAGTTTCAAGTTGTATTTAAGGGGAACATGAGGGGAAACTTCCTCACTCAGAGGATAGAGAGAGTGTGGAACAAGCTGCCAGCACAAGTAGTGCATGCAAGCTTGATTTCAACATTTAAGAGAAGTTTGGATAGACACATGGATGGTAGGGGTATGGATAGCTATGGTCCTGGTGCCAGTCGATGGGAGTAGCAGTTTAAATGGTCTTGGCATGGACCAGATGGGCTGAATGGCCTGTTTCCGTGCTGTACTTTTTTTATGACTCTATATGGTGATGGGAGACTTTCTGTGATCTGCAGCATCTCCTCAGTGGTTGTTGCCTGCATTGGAGATACTTAAGCTGTTTGGAATTGAATTCGAAGTGACTCAAAATATACGAATATATTATGAAACTAATTTATACAAGACTATACATAAACAGATAAAGACTGTTAAAACAAACAAAGTGCAATGCAATTCTGCACAGGCCAACATTCTGCTTTCAGCAAATGCCATGAAAGTAAAAGAGGGTCCAGTCCAACACTTATCTGCTATTAATGGATAGCCATGGATGCAGGACACTGCCACGTTTGACCACCCAAACAAGCATGTCAAAGATATAAATGCTTCTGAGGTGTTTCTGCAATATGTTACAGTGTCAAGTGTCTGAGCTATAATTTTTCATTGTTAAATTCTCTTTTCACTTCTATTAAAAATGGTTTTATATGGAGTCTCCACATTCAACTGAAATTAACATAGTGAGAATGTGTTTATATTGTGTGTTTTCACCAGTTCTTTCTCGTTGCTGCTTGGTGTGATTTGTTACTTTTTTATTGTATGGGAGGGGGGGAGTTGATATTTTTCTTTGAATGGTCTCCATGGTTTTCTTTGTTTCGTGGCTATCTAGGCAAGGTGAATCTCAGATTTATATACTTTGATAATAAATAAACCATTGAATGATGTTTCCATATGATCGTAAGAAGTAGGAGCAGATGTAGACCATTCATCCTATCGAGCATGCTCTGCCATTCCATCATGTCTGATTTATTATCCCTCTCCTGCCTCTCCCCCATAACATTTGACGCCCTGGCTAATGAAGAACCTATCAACCTCCACTTTAAATATACTCAATGACTTGGCCTCCATGGCCGTCTCTAACAATGAATTTACCTCCCTCTGGCTAAAGAAATTCCATCACATCTCTGTTCTGAAGGAATGTCTATTATGTTTTGTAACTCCAAAACATAAAAACTAATTGAAAGGAAACAAGGGAGCTGAGAGATAACTTGTGTTCATTCATTGTTCACTTTAGCAAGGCTCACGCATCTGACATGGTGACGTGATGACGCATGCCATGTACATACTTTTACATATAACCAGTGAATTATTTAAACAACAAAGAATGCTTAATCAGACAGTATATTTACAATATTACTGCAATATTAAATACACAACAACGTCCTCCTATTCTGAGGCTGCACCCTCCGGTCCTAGACTCCCCCCTGTTGGACAGTATTTCATTAACTGTGTTACTTGTGCAAATACCCATACCAGATCCTTTACTGTGACAGCAATCAGTACTATAAACTAGCTCAATATATACAGCCAGGGAAAACAAGTTAAAGATTAGCATTATGTGTCATGTGTATATTTAAACATGGAAAATGGAAAACCCAGAAGAGAACCGCACAGTCACAGGCAGACGTACAAGCTCGTTGCAGACGGCAGCAGGAATCGACCCCTGCTTGGTGATCTCTGGCGTTGTAAGGAGATGCGCTAACCGCTTGCCTCTAATGACGCCCCTCAGATTGTTGACCTTCTGATATTCTGAACCTTCAGACTGGGAATACAGATCACAGACGAGAATTATCAATTACACTTCAAAGTTCAAAGTAAATTTATTATCAAAGTACATATACAACCCTGAGATTCATTTTACCGCAAGCATACTCAAAAAGTCTATAAAGTAATATCAATAATAGAATTAATGAAAGAGCACACCAACTTGGACACTCAACCAGAGTTCAGAAGACAACAAACTTTGCAAATACAAAAAGAAAGAAATAATAATAATAAATAAATAGGCAATAAATATCGAGAACATGAGATGAAGAGTCCTTGAAAGTGAGTTCATTGGTTGTGGGAACATTGCAATGATGAAGCAAGTAAAGTGAGTGGTTACCCCTGTGGTTCAAGAGCCAGGTGACTGAGGGCTAATAACTGTTCCTGAACCTGGTGGTGTGAGTCCTGAGGCTGCTGTACCTTCTTCCTGATGGCAGCAGTGGGAAGAGAGCATGGCCTGGGTGGTGGAGGTCCCTGATGAAGGATGCTGCTTTCCTGTTTCAGAATCAGAACCATGTTTCGTGAATTTTTTTTGACTTAGCAGCAGCAGTTCAATGCAATACATAATATAGAAGAAAAATATAATAAATAAATAAGTAAATCAATTACAGTATACATATATTGAATAGATTAAAAAACGTGCAAAAACAGAAATAATATATACAGTATTAAAAAGGTGAGGTAGTGTTCACGGGTTCAATGTCCATCTAGGAATCAGATGGCAGAGGGGAAGAAGCTGTTCCTGAATCGCTGAGTGTGTGCCTTCAGGCTTCTGTACCTCCCACCTGATGGTAACAGTGAGAAAAGGGCATGCCCTGGGTGCTGGGGGTCCTTAATAATGGACGCTGCCTTTCTGAGATGCCCTGTTTACTTTGTAGGCTAATACCCAAGATGGAGCCGACCAAAGTTATGACCCTCTGCAGCTTCTTTCAGTCCTGTGAATCACTGTGCATCACTGTCTGGTATGTAGCCCCACCATACCAGACAGTGATGCAGCCTGTCAGAATGCTCTCCATGGTACATCTATAGAAGTTTTTGAGTGTTTTTGTTGACATACCAAATCTCTTCAAACTCCTAATAACGCATGGTCACTGTCTTGCCTTCTTTATAACTACAACGATATGTTGAGACCGGGTTAGATCCTCAGAGATCTTGACACCCGGGAACATGAAGCTGCTCACTCTCTCCACTTCTGATCCCTCTATGAGGATTGCTATGTGCTCCTTCGTCTTACCCTTCCTGAAGTCCACAATCAGCTCTTTCATCTTACTGACACTGAGTGCCAGGTTGTTGCTGCGACACCACTCCACTAGTTGGCATATCTCAGTCCTGTACTCCCTCTCGTCACCACCTGAGATTTTACCAACAATAATCGTATCATCAGCAAATTTATAGATGATACTTGAGCTATGCCTAGCCACACAGTTATGGGTATAGAGAGAGTAGAGTAGTGGGCTACGCACACACCCCTGAGGTGGGCCGGTGTTGATCCTCAGCGAGGAGGAGATATTATCTTCAATCCGCACGGATTGTGGTCTTCATGTAGATGCGCTCAATGGTGGGAAGGGCTTTCCCCGTTGATGGACTGGGCCATATCCACTGCTTTTTGTAGGATTACAAACATCCTAATTACAATTAGGATTGTATGATTTAAGGGTATTACATAAAAGAAATGATTCTGGTCCTGCTTTAGCGTCCCTGATATGACTGTTGATTTTATTGTTCCACTTATGAATTGATGCCATACTGTTAATGAGCCAACTGCTTCATGCCACATGTTTAAGAAACCAATATCTTCCTTTGCAAATTAGAGTTATAGGGTCATAGAACACTAAGCACAGAATCAGGTCCTTCGACCCATCTAGTCCTTGCTGAACTGTTATTCTGCCTAGTCCCATCAAACTTCACCTGGATCATAGTTTCCATACCCCTCCCATCATTCTGCTTATCCAAGATTCCCTAAATGTTGCAGTCAATCCCGTACCAACCACTTGCACTGGCAGTTTGTTCCACACTTACACCACCTTCTGAGTGAAGAAGTTCCCCTTCAGGCTCCCCTTAAGTAATTCACCTCTCACCCTTAACTTATGACCTTTGGTTCTAGTCTCACCCAACCTCAGTAGAAAAAGGCTATTACATTTATCCTATCTATACCCCTCATAATTCTGTATCCTTCTATCAAATCTCCCCTCATTCTCCTCCAGTCCAGGGAATAAAGTTCTAACTATTCAACCTCTCCTTACAACTCAGGTTCTTTGTAAATTTTCACAGCGCACTTTCAATTTTATTGATAACTTTCCTGTAGTAGGTGACCAGAACTGAATACTATACTCCTGAAGAAGGATCTCTGCCCGAAACATTAAATTTTTATTCATTTCCGTAGCTGCTGCCTGATCTGCTAAGTTCCTCCAGCATCCTGTGATTCACACAATACTCCAAACTTGGCTTCATAGCATCTTATACATCTTCAACATAACATCCCAACTCCTGTTTCAATAAACACGCATCAAAGTTGCTGGTGAACGCAGCAGGCCAGGCAGCATCTCTAGGAAGAGGTACAGTTGACGTTTCGGTCCGAGACCCTTCGTCAGGACTAACTGAAGGAAGAGTGAGTAAGGGATTTGAAAGTGGGAGGGGGAGGGGGAGATCCAAAATGATAGGAGAAGACAGGAGGGGGAGGGATGGAGCCAAGAGCTGGACAGGTGATTGGCAAAAGGGATACGAGATGATCATGGGACAGGAGGCCCAGGGAGAAAGACAAGGGGGAGGGGAGGAAAAACCCAGAGGATGGGCAAGGGGGATAGTCAGAGGGACAGAGGGAGAAAAAGGAGAGAGAGAGAAAGAATGTGTGTATATAAATAAATAACGGGTGGGGTACGAGGGGGAGGTGGGGCATTAGCAGAAGTTAGAGAAGTCAATGTTCAATACTCTGATTTATGAAGACTAATATGCCAAAGGTTCAAAGTTCAAATTAAATTTTATTATCAAAGTACATATATGTCACCATATACAACCCCAAGATTCATTTTCATGTGGACATACTCAACAAATCTATAGAATAGTAACTAGAAGAGAATCAATGAAAGACTGCCCAAATAGGGTTTTCCAGAAGAGTGTAGAAGACAACAAACTGTGAAAATGCAAAAAAAAAGAAATAATAATATAAAGTACCAATTATATAGCATTGTGTCATGTGGACATGGATAAGGCATAATTCTGTTAAAGTTTCCAAACTCTAAATAAAGTTTCTGTGTGTACTGTGTGGTCCTTGACCCTGGAAGAATGACATCTCATTTAGTTGTACACATGTGTGTGGTTGAATGTCAATTAAACTTAAACTTGAAAATGTTCTAAGCAACATGACAAGACTTGTACAATTAATACTTTCAATGCCCTTCTTGCAGGTCCTGTGTATTTTTCATTTCTCCTCATCTTCAAATTTGATTTTAAACCAAATGAGACCCACAAACCAGAGATAAATACAGTACCAACTGTTTTCCAGGGTCTTAAAATAATCGTGAAGTGTAAATGAGCTCACAGATTTTAGAATATTCACAGCCCGTGATGTCCCCAGTATGTTGTGATAATCGCCCCCTCCATATTATTAGAATATAATTTACACTGTTCCTGCCATTTTGAACAAAGCTGGCAAATTTCTCAGTGATCCCTTAGGTCTGTTCTTGTTGGATAGGATTATAATCACTTGTATTGGGACTCCAGATACACCCGACAATCTTGTTGCTTCATGTATTGCAATCCGAATTGGCCAGTTCCAACACAAACAGGAAAAACTGTAACAATCAAATCCGACATTGAATCCCGAAGACCACTCTGCCTTCTGTATAGCCACTTGTGTTACAAGATCTGCTGAATAATTCCAACAGTTTTGGATTTTATTTCTAATAGAATTCAAGGTGTATATCGGATTCATTTATGTATTTATGCACATTGCAAAGGTCCAAGGCACACACACACATATATACAGGTAGGGCACCTAAGACTTTTGCACAGTACTGTATTTGCCAACGTGGAGCAGAGAGTGAGTTTGTAAATCTGGTAGGAACATATGACGTTGGGAATGGCGAGGGTGGAGTGCCACTGAAAGGGTGTGGGACAGGTGGCAGAGAAGGAATGCCAAGGGTGGAGGTGGCGCTGGTGCAGACGCACCCAGCCCTGAGACTGGGCAAGGTCATTGGATTATAAGCAATTGGTTTATTGGTCATTACAGAATGTCTCTCTGATGCTTCCTGCTCCCTCCCTTCTCCCTTCCCCTTTTCCGAACCATGATTCCCCTCTCTCTGCCACCTTCCCACTCTCAGGCCACAATAGAGATCAATATCAGAACCAGGTTTATCATCACTCACATAGGTCATGAAGTTTGTTTTTCTTTGCTGCAGAAGTACAGTGCAATACATAAAATTACTACAATACTGTGTAAAAGTCTTAGGCCCCCTAGCTATATATATGTGCCTAAGTCTTTTCCACAACACTGTACAACCTCCATGCTGTAGGAGAAAGAATAGCAGGGAATAGTAACAAGCAAATAAGGATGTGGATTGTGCTAATGTGGCAAAGCCTAGAAGTAGAGACATGGAATGCAGCAGTAATAATGCCCAGGGTTCGAGAGTTCAGCTAATAATGTTACAGTGGTCACCCATTGTTGTAATAGAAAATGGATTTACTGTTAACCCTGTTAATAATTATTTTATCTGGTAACCGGGGCCTAATCTGTTACTTAATTAGGTCTTCCTGCAGCCACCATTCTGTTATCCAAATGTAGCTTTACTGGTAATTTCTTTACTGGAGTCTGCTCCACCATTTCATCATGACTGATCCATTTCCCTCTCAGTCCCAGTCTCCTGCCTTCTCCCCGTATCCCTTCATGCCCTCTCTAATCAACAATCTATCAACCTCTGCCTTAAATATATTCAATGACTTGGCCTCCTCAGCCACCTGTGGCACCGAATTCCACAGACTCACCAATCTCTGGCTAATCAAATTCCTCCTCATCTCCGTTCTAAAAGGACGTCCCTCTGTTCTGAGGCTATGTCCTCTGGTCCTAGGAAACATTCTGTCCACGTCCACTCTATCAAGGCTTTTTAACATTCAATAGGCCCAGAGCCATCAAACACTCCTCATATAATAAGCCCTTCAATCCCAGAATCATTTTCATGAACCTCCTTTGAACCCTCTCCAATGTCAGCACATCCTTTCTGAGGTAAGGAGCCCAAAATTGCTTACAATACTCCAACCAAGGTCTCACCAGTGCCTTATAAAGCCTCAACCTATCAAACAAACAGATATTCATTCCCATAGCTCCATTTTCCACAGCAGTCATTGAGCAGTGAACAGTTTCATATATTGAACCTACTATATCTTCAGGAGGTAGGTTGACAGGGCCTCAACATAATCTTATACAACTTCAACATAATATCCCATCTCCCATATTCAGTACTTTGATTTATGAAGGTCAATGTGCTGAAAGCTCTCTTTACATCCCTATCTACCTGTGATTCTACTTTCAAAGAATTATGGACCTGTATTCCCTGTAGTACCACACTCCTCAGCGCCCTGCCATTTATGCACCATGTGATGGCAGGGAGCAGATGTGACAAGGATAGAGATGGGTGGGAGTGGGTCAGGTTAAAAACTGGTGGGAGACAAATAACAAACGGGGAAAGGAAAATCCAGGTTAGATGGGGAAATTGCAGTTGGCCATATTATGAAGTTTTCTCACTACTTCTGCCGTACCAGTGAGTGGTGAGGGAGACCATAAATATGTGTGTGTGTGCAGTACCTGTATTATGTACTGGGCCTATATGACCTGTGTGTTTTAGCTGTGCATTGCACTGTGTGTGTGTGTCCGTGTATATCTGTGTGTGTGTCTGTGCATGCATACATTTCCAAAATTTCCAACTCCAACATTAAATTATTTCACTCAAGTTTATTGGATGGAAGATTGAGAAGAATTGGACTTAAAAGTGATAGAACTGATGCTGACAGAAGTCACTTTGTATTGAACACTTAGCTTCGTAAGTGAAGAGTGTTCACTTGGGTAACATACAGGAAGGCAGTCGGCACCAATATAATCAAGCATTTTAGATTCTGAACCAGGAAGAAAAACACAGTAACACAAGGAAAGCAATATAAAATGAATTCTAATTTTCAAACCAAATTGATTTCAGTGCATCTGTTGTTTAAACAAAATATGATGAACCCATCAACAGAGACTCAGCATTAATTGCTGAAGCTTTAAATAATTGTGGAAATCGTACCTATTTCCTGTGTTGATAGAAATGTAGTAAGTGATAAAGAATTTCAGGAAGTAAACGTATTTTTAACCAACCTTACAGAGTCTGGGTTAAAGGGAAAAAATAGAAAAACTGACAAATGCAGAATATATATGAAGAGATTTTTTGAATAACTGAATAATTAACGTGCTGAAGTGCATAGGTGATGAACCACTGACTGAACCCTTCATGTCTCGAACCTACCAAGTGGTTATATCACTAGATTTGAAAAGCTTTTCCAATGAGAGACCTGCTCACTTTAATAAGTCTCTTTGCTGGTTCCAGGCAAGCTTACAGCAGCTCCCCCAAGTGGGAAAGCAGCGTCCACCTAAATCAACTTCTCCTGTCCTGCGCATGTAAGGATACTCTTTTGGCAGCTGTTAGAACACACTCTGCCCTCTGCAGTAATCGTGTTTCCATTGGCACTGTGTATAATGGCACTTAACTCATCAAATCATATTACCAAAGGTGCTAAGTTCATTTGTAACACTTCATTCGCACAGCATTGAAATAATATTTCAGCGTTTGTTAAACAGGGTGAATGGTGAATGTCAAACATCCCAGAAAGTGATGACAAATTAAACAAAATGACACGTAAAGACTTTTGCTTTTTTTTCCCTTTTCTCTCGTTTTGCTGGCATTGTGTATCGTTCTCCGAATGGAACATCCAGCGAGCAACCTTCCTCCCAGGAGGTCTTCCAATGCCATTATGTCTCTCCACAGGCAGTCAAGAGGAGAGTGGCCCCAACTGAACTTTTTTGCCTTCTGCCTTCCCAACGAGGATTAGGCCTGCCCTCTGCTTGACACCTCCGCACAGCACTGGAAAGGCAGAAAATACACTGCACGGAGAATTTCACACATGTGCCCACATCTTACTGCTGTGTTGCAAAGCTTACTAGTCACCAATGTACTCTGACACTCTGTGTGAAGTGAGCTACGAACAGTGAGTACTGTGCCTGCTTTATGGTTATTATTTTCAGCCTTATTTTTTAGCTGTTTCATTCTATTAAAAATTAGAAGCAAAATCATCATAAAAATTAAGTGATTTTATTGAACAGTAGAGAGAAAAACAATGAATTCTGAAGGATCACACTTTATCAAAGTTGCTGGTGAACGCAGCAGGCCAGGCAGCATCTCTAGGAAGAGGTACAGTCGACGTTTCAGTCCTGACGAAGGGTCTCAGCCTGAAACGTCGACTGTACCTCTTTCTAGAGATGCTGCCTGGCCTGCTGCGTTCACCAGCAACTTTGATGTGTATTGCTTGAATTTCCAGCATCTGCAGAATTCCTGTTGAACTCTGAAGGATGGTCAGTCTGTTCCCCGTCAGTATCCCTTGCACATTCTGACATGGTAATGTAATGGTCGCCAAGACACTATTACAGATTGGGGCATTCCAGAGTTCAGAGTTCAGTTCCGCCGTTGTCTGTAAGGAGTCTATGCATCCTTCCCGTGAACTGTGCGGGTTTCTTCCAGGTGCTCTGGTTTCATCCCACAGTCCAAAGTTGTAATGGTTAGTAGGTCAACTGGTCATTGCAAATTGTCCTGTGATTAGGCTAGGGTTCAGTAGGTAGGCTGTTGGGCGGCTCAGCTCGTTGGACAAGATGTGTCTGTTCTGCACCATATCTCTAAATTAAATAAAATAATCAAATAACTAACTCCCATGCCACCTCTGAGAGGACCACAGTCTTGTCGTGGTTTGGAAGCTTGCGTGCCTCAATGACCCGGAGAGCTATGTTGGCTCCAATCAGGGCTTTAGGCTTTGGTTCTTGGTAGGGTCACCCATGCCAAGCAGGTCAAAGGGTAGTGGCCAGACCAAGAGTGGTCCACCGGTCCTCCAGGTCCGGGGGTTCAGCTCAGGGCTAACCAGCCAGCTTTCTAGCAACACTGTTACAGAAAGAGCAATGAAGGATCTTTCTACATCTGAGTACGACGCTATTCTTCAGTCTCCACCTGGACTTGCCTGACTGACAGTAGTGAAAACCAAGAGGAAGCCACTGACACACTGAAGAAAGCCCTGAACACAGCCAGAGATGAAGGACCTTCACTTCTGCCCTGAAGGCCAGTAGCGTAACAGGCAGTAGGTAGGTTCCATGGCACCATGGGCTAAAACTAGATCACTGAAAAGAAATTTGAGTTAAAAAATCGTTACTTATACATGATTCCTGATTTATTCAGATATATGTCCAAGTGCAAAAATAATTCTTTCAACAATTTTGTCACGGTATACTCTCAGAGAACAGGACCCAGGTGTGGAGGAATGGCTCTGTCACGGAGGTCACTGGCACCGACTCAACCCAGGAGCGGAGGAGTGGCAGGATCCCCTGGCAGAGACGGAAACAAAAGATTGGACATGGGAATACCAACAGAGCCTCGGAGGAGTGACTGAGGACTCGTGAGACAAATCATTATCTCCAACACAATGATTCCACTAAGGCACGAAACAGGAGTCCTCTTTAAACAATCAAAGGATGCGGGAAACCCATGCTAGTCACAATCAGCTTGACAAGATTAATCCCAAAGCACAAGGGCTTAACGGCTCTAGTTCAGGTAACGATTAATAAGTACAGTTGCTCAGAACCCCGGAAACTGAACGCTCTATGGCAAACTGCAAAGGCTTCAGGGCTCATGACAAGTTTTGCCCCTCAGTGAACAGGGGATTAGATCTTCCACAGACATCCGCCCCCCCCCCCATCACCCACCATAAGTCCAGTAGGTCAGTAGGTCTTTTATATAATTTCTGAAGGATTTCCAGAAATGTCCTATCAAAGGTACTGTAGAACATGGGAAAAAGCAGTATTGAACTTACTGGCAAAGGTGTCAATTGAATACTCATTACAGAGCCATTGATTACATTACAATTTAATGTATATCTGCCATGCATACATTGAAACATACTGTGAAATGCAAAATCTGTATCAAAGACCGTCACAGTGTGAGCATGTGCGAGTGTCGCCACACTTCCAGTGTCAACATAACATTCCCAAAGTTTACTAATCCTTATCCTAACCCTGTGACATATGTCCCTACCAAAGGATGTGTCAGGCGCTCCTTCCCTCTACAAGTCTACAGGTCACCCTTGGGCAAGTAGCACCTGTTTAGCGCCCGATCAGGGTCACGTGAAGCCATGGGAGCAGGTGGTGGATGGTCGTACGAGCACCTGGTGCATATCACAAATCCTGGTTTGCGACCACTGACGCCAGGCAGACAATCTCCGAAGAGTATTGGTAATGGCTGGGCTCACCTGTCCTGTAAAGACACTGACCAGAAGAAGGCAATGGCAAACCACTTCTGTAGAAAAATTTGCCAAGAACGATCATGGTCATGGAAAGACCATGGTCGTCCACGTCATACAACACGGCGCGTAATGACAATGATGATGACCCCCAACCCATATGTCTTTGTAATGTGGGAGGAAACTGGAGCACCCAGGGGAAACCAGTGGGTAAACGTACAAACTCCTTACATACAGCGGTCGTAATCTTGTGTCAAACATTATGGTACTGTGGCCGCATTGTAATCAATAGTCTCTGACAAAATATACACCTCAGTGTGTTGAAAGAAAGAAAATCAAAATTTGGTCTGTGACATGAGCGATTTTGCAGATGCTGGGGCAAGACACACAAAATGCTGGTGGAACTCAGCAAGTTAGGCAGCATCGATGGAGAGGTTTGGGTTATTAACGAAAATGTTTGGATTAATAATACAGGCTGTCCCCAGGTTCCATTTTTACAGACATCCATAAGTTGCTTATGTCCATAAACTAGAAAATACACAAAACCACTCAATATGGTACTTATACCTCCACAGTACTGTAATAAATGGCATTGGAAGCACATAAGGCAGATAAGAAAGAAAAATTATGAAAATAAATGAGAGAGATTTAGGAAACCAGATGCACAGTTCATAGTATTGAATGCATAAGAACATAAGATATTGGAGGAGGATTAGCTTTTGGGCCACCCAGTCTGCTCTCCCGTTCCATCATGGCTGATTTACTATCTCTCTCAACCCCGTTCTCCTGCCTTCAACCTGCAACATTTGATGCCCTTCCTAATCAAGAACCTATCAGGATCTGAATCAGAATCAGGTTTATTATCACCGGCATGTGTCGTGAAATTTGTTAACTTAGCAGCAGCAATTCAATGCAATGTATGATAATATAGAAAGAAAATAAGTAAATCAATTACAGTAAGTATTATATGTATGTTAAATAGATTACAAATACTTCAAAAAGAAGTAAACACGAGGAAATCTGCAGATGCTGGAAATTCAAGCAACACACATAAAAGTTGCTGGTGAACGCAGCAGGCCAGGCAGCATCTCTAGGAAGAGGTACAGTCGATGTTTCGGGCCGAGACCCTTCTTCGGACTAACTGAAAGAAGAGCTAGTAAGAGATTTGAAAGTGGGAGTGGGAGGGGGAGGGCGAGATCCAAGATGATAGGAGAAGACAGGAAGGGGAGGGATGGAGCCAAGAGCTGGACAGGTGATTGGCAAAGGGGATATGAGAGGATCATGGGACAGGAGGCCCAGGGAGAAAGAAAAGGCAGAGGGGGGAAAAAGCCCAGAGGATGGGCAAGGGGTATAGTCAGAGGGATAGAGGGAGAAAAAGGAGAGAGAGAGAGAAAAAAAGAATGTGTGTATATAAATAAATAATGGATGGGGTATGAGGGGGAGGTGGGGCATTAGCGGAAGTTAGAGAAGTCAATGTTCATGCCATCAGGTTGGAGGAAGAAGTAATATATTTTTTTAAAAGTGAGGTAGTGTTCATGGGTTCAATGTCCATTTAGGAATTGGATGGCAGAAGGGAAGAAGCTGTTCCTGAATCATTGAGTGTGTGCCTTTCAGCTTCTGTACCTCCTTCCTGATGGTAACAATGAGAAGAGGACATATCCTGGGTGATGGGGGTCCTGAATAATTGCCTTTCTGAGGCACTGCTCCTTGAAGATGTCTTGGATACTACGGAGACTAGTACCCACGATGGAGCTGACTAATTTTCCAACCTTCTGTAGCTTCTTTCGGTCTTGTGCAGTAGCCCCCACCCCCCATACCAGACAGTGATGCAGCCTGTCAGAATACTCTCCATGGTACATCTGCAGAAGTTTTTGAGTGTTTTAGGTGACAAACCAAATCTCTTCAAACTACGAATGAAAAACAGTATAGCCACTGTCTTACCTAGCTGCATCGATATGTTGGGACTAAGTTAGTTCCTTAGGGATCTTGACAACCAGGAACTTGAAATTGCTCTGTCCCTCCACTTCTGAATCCTCTATTCGCGCTCCCTCATCCTATCATTCCTGAAGTCCACAATCAGCTCTTCGGTCTTACTGACATTGAGTGCCAGGTTGTTGCTGCAGCACCACTCCACTAGCTGGTATATCTCACTCCTGTATGCCCTCTCGTCTCCATCTGGGATTCTACCAAGCAACATATATAAAATGCTGCAGGAACTCAGCAGGCCAGACAGCATCTACGGAAAAAAAGCACAGTCGACATTTCGGGTTGAAACCATTCCAGCATTTTATGTGTGTCTCTTGGATTTCCAGCATCTGCAGATTTTCTCTTGTTTGGGTTTCAACGAACAACAGTTGTATCACCAGCAAATTTATAGATAGTATTTGAGCTATACCTAGCCACACAGTCATGGATATAGAGGGAATAGAGCAGTGGGCTAAGCACACACCCCTGAGGTGCACCAGTGCAGATCGCCAGTGAGGAGGAGATATTATCATCAATCCTATTTGTATTTTTATGTTCCAATGTTCCAATGTGAACCTTGGTTCACAGAGAAACATAGAACAGCAATCACCAGGTGTGCCCACACAGCACATACCAGTGTGCCAAGCTGAAGAGCTACATCACAGGATTATATGCATGCTAAACTAGAAAACAATATGCAGCAGCTAAGCGATTGCACCTCCAGGAGATTCGATCAAAACCCAACCCCAGAGGGGTGGCTTACAGCCAGCATCTTGGATGCTACACACTTCCAAGCAGAAGGCACCTTTTTTTTTTCCACTTGCAAGGGAAAATAGCCAGAAAGTAGTCACAGGGAAAAACAACTGTGGGCCCCTTGCACTGTGAGATTTTCCACTGAGGTTGGGTGAGACTAGGACTAGAGGTCATGGGTTAAGGGTGAAAGGTGAAATGCTTAAGGGGATATGAGGGGGAGGGAACCTCTTCGCCCAGAGGGTGGTCAGAGTGAGGAATGAGCAGTCAGCGGAAGTGATGGATGCAGGTTGGATTTAAACATTTAAGAGAAATTTGGGTAAGTACGTGGATCTACTTTACTGTAATAAAAGCCTTTCAGTATTTACTCTCTTTCCAGTCTTTTGCAGTAATTGATAGTGCATCAATTTTATTAACAGTAATTTTAAAGAATGGATCCACGTCCATGCTGTATGTCTGTCCTGGACTGTGGGAGGAGCAGTGACACAATCGCCTTTATTCAGGGGTCTGTGAGGGGAGCCACAGGAGAAGTCAGCAGAGGGACGTGTCCAGCCATGTCCAGACAGGTAACCTAGTTACAACCTATATACATGGTTTACCACATGGGCTAGAGGACCTTTGTCTGTGTTTTAGTGCTGTGTGACTCCATGATGAAAAATAAGTGAGAACTACGTGATATAGAAAAGGGAGATGAGGTGTAATCTCCCAATTAGTTTTAAAGTTCAACCCCGATTGGGAGGCATGGTAGCGTAGAGATTAGCACACTATTATTACAGCACCAATGACCTGGGTTCAGTTCACACTGTCTGTAACGAATTTGTACATTCTCCCTGTAAACACATAGGTTGTCTCCAAGTACTCTGGTTTCCTCCCACATTCCAAAGACATAGTGGTTGGTAGATTAATTGGTCACATGGTTGCAACTGGGCAATACAGCTCTTCGGGCCAGAAGGTCTTGTTACCGTGCTGTATCTAAACTAATGGGGTAAGGAATCTATGAATATCCTTAACTTTGTTAATCGTGATCCTTGATCAGGAGTGCTGCCCAGGTCATCTTCAGCCAGATGTCCATTGGGAGAACCATCTTAGCTTCCTCCTTCTGAAACATACAGTGAGGTGCATTGTTTGCATCAAGTCAAATCAGCGAGATTTGTGCTGGGCAGCCCGCAAGTGTTGCCACACTTCCAGCGCCAGTATAGCATGCCCACAACTCACTAGCTCTAACCCTATGTCTTTGGAATGTGGGGGAAAACAGGAGCAGCCGGAGGAAACACAAGTAATCATGAGGAGAACGTACAAACTTCTGACAGGCGACGGTGGGAATTGAACCCCAATTAGTGATCACTGGCACTATAAAGCATTGTGCTAATGCCAACATTACCTGGCAGAGATGTCGGTGGAACACTTTGGGTTTGTGACTCCGTTGGCTTTGAGCACAAGTATCAGTGGTTTCAGACATTCCCTGATACTACGTAAAATGAAGTAAATTGATTGAAGGCAGGCCTCTGTGATGGAGGGTCAGGATAGTGTGTAACAGTGGGACGGAAGCTGCCCTTGTGCCTGGTGGTACGAGCTAAAGTCTCTAGTATCTTCTGCTCAATTGAAGAGGAAAGAAGAGGGAATATCTGGTGGGGGTGAGGTTATTGATTATGCTGGCTGCTTTACTGAGACAGCAAGAAGTGTAGACAGAATCCATGGGGGAGGCTGCGTCCACAACTCTCTGCAGTTTCTTGTGGTCACATAACTAGCTACAAATAACTAGCATCCGAATAGGGTGCATTCTATGGTGCATCAATAAAGGGTCATACAGAAAAGGCAAAGTCCATTTTAGTGCAAATAATGACGTACTCAATCACTGAATTCTGTCCGTACCTGAAGTATGATAGAAATCTGGCTGCAAAGACTGCAGCTGCTGACAAGTCACCCATCTGTAATGTTTGCTTTTTCCTCAATCCACGTGTATTACTAAATCGCAGGATGTTTCTATAACTTCTTGGGGGTAAATTTGCTTCTGAATTTGGCATGGGGTCGGAATAATTGAAAAATCCCTAACCAATGAATGCTGAATTTGGTTTTCTTTTCTTTCAGTTTAATGTGACTGCACGTCCTCTTTCAGCATCTATCATTACAATGTTGAGGCATAGAGGACTACAGCACAGAACCAGGCCCTTCAGCCCATTTAGTCCATGTCAAACTGTTATTGTGCCGAGTCTCATCGATCTGCACCTGGACCATAGCCCTTCATACCCCTCCTATCCAGGTACTTATCCAAACTTCTCTTAAATTGGACCTGCATTATCCCATTCTGCTGGCAGCTCATTCCACACTCTCACCAAAAAGTTCAAAGTAAATTTATTATCAAAGTACATATATGTCACCATATACAACACTGCAATTCACTTTCTTGCAGGTGTACTCAATAAACACAATAATCACAATAATATCAATGAAAGACTGCACCAACAAGGCAGACAACCAATGTGCGAAAGACAACAAACTTTGCAAATACAAAATGAATAATAATAATAATGGTAAGATGTATACACCACTAAATTTAAATGAAAGCTCAACCCAGAAAAATGAAGAAGTTATCAGAAAGTGTTAACCAAAGGAAAAGCACGACCCTCCGTGGAAGAGACTAAATGTCAACAAGGAAGCTTTGAATGCTGGCTCAGAGTTGGAGACCTCTTCCCAGAAATGGACGGGTTCTTTGTGGCAATACAGGACCAGGTGGTTCGTACAAAAAGTTATCAAAAATACGTAATAAGAGACCAGCACATTCAAGGCAATAAATGCAGAGAATGTTAAGAGAAACCAGAAACAACGCAACACATTACAGGATCCTGCAGCAGTTTAACTCAATCTGATTACTTACACAGGCACTATCAAGTGGTAAGCATCATTCACCAAAATCTTGCTTTAAAATACAAACACATAAAAGTCACTGTACCTTACTATAAGTACAAACCTGATCCAGCTATAGGGTCAGAGTATTACAAATTACTTTATGACTGACTGATCTGTTATTATAGAAAGGGGAATTCAAACTAACTGTCCAGATATATTATTACAGGATAAACAAGCAAGAATAACTTATTTAATAGATATAGCCATTCCAAACACACATAACTTACAGATATCTATAAGTGAAAAACTCCAGAAATATGCTGAATTAAAAGGAAATCGAGAGACTATGGAACATGAACAGGGTATACATTGTCCCAGTAGTAATATCTACCACTGGTATCATCCCAAAGTCACAACACAATAGCATTAAACAATAAGGCTTTTACTGTAAAACTTAAGTAAATCTTCAGAAAGCCACAATACTAAACACCACTATAATAGTCCGAAAGTTCCTAGCAATTGAGAAATGAGCATGCTTGGCTATGCCTATACCTCAGGTTTTACCAGCCTGAGCTGAGAAAAAAAATAATTAAGCAATAAATATTGAGAACATTAGATGAAGCGTCCTTGAAAGTGAGTCCATAGGTTGTGGGAACAGTTCAGTGATGGGGCAAGTGAAGTTGAGTGTAGTTATCCCCTCAGGTCAGGAGCCTGATGGTTGAGGGGTTAAAAACTGTTCCTGAAGCTGTGATGTGAATCTCTCTAAGTGAAAATTTTCCCCTTAAATATTTCACCTTTCACCTTTAACTTATGACCTCTACTTTTAGTCTCACCCAATTTCAGTCTTAAAAGCCAACTTGCACTTGCCCTGTCTGTACCCTTCAAATTTAGTTTACCTCTATCAAGCTTCCTATCGTTCTCCTATGTAGGGAATAAAATCCTTTCCCCATAACTCAGGTCCTCAAGACCCAACAACATTCTCTCCGTAATTGAGAGAAATCGGCATCTTTAAAGAATTTATTTTCACATATGAGAAAGATCTTAGAGCCTTTCCTGAGCTAGGTGAATGTTTCCCCTCCGTGTTATTTGCCTTCTTCAGGAGATTCCATGGCTGGAGGAATGAACACTGAGTCAGTTCACACTCGTGTGAAGGAAGGTGTGAGGGAGACTAGAGAAAGATGGGAGATTAGGGCGAATGTGATTGAAAGGACTGGTTCCGTGTATTCCCAATCAAGTGAGCATTCCACTTCCTTGGCTTCTTATAGAAAAAGTACTGGAGAGGCAGCTATGTTAGGGATATGTACAGTACTATGCAAGCCTTAGGCACATACATATAGCTAGGGTGCCTAAGACTTTTGCACAGTACTGTAGTAATTTCATGTATTGCACTGTACTGCTGCTGCAAAACAAAAAAACAAATTTCATGACGTATGTGAGTGATGATAAACCTGATTCTGATCTGGGACCACTATTGTGGATTCAGAGTGAGAAGGGGACAGGGAGAGGGGAATCGTGGCTGGGAAAATGGGAAGGGAGAGGGGAGTAAGTGGGAAGTACCCAAGAGACATTCTGCAATGATCAATAAATCAATTGTTTGGAATCAAATGACCTTGCCTGGTGTCTCAGGGCTGGGTGTGCCTGTACCTGTGCCACCTCCGCTCCTGGCACTCCTTCTCTGCCACCTGCCCAACCCGTCCCCTGGCTCTCCACCTTAGCTATTCCAAACATCCTTTGGTCCTGCCAAATTTACAAACTCTCTCTCCACTCCACGTTGAGAAATACAGTACTAAGCAAAAGTCATAGGCACCCTACTAAGACCTTTGGACAGTTTTGTAGGTTGTGATGAAGGGTCCCAGCCTGAAATGTTGACAGTTTAATCATTTCCATAGATGCTGCCTGACCTGTTGAGATCCCCCAGCATTTTGTGTGTGTTGCTCTGGATTATCAGCATCAGCCAAATCCCTTTCGTTGACACTTTCAATGACTCTTCATCTCACGTTCTCAATATTGATTGTTTACTTGTTTCTTGCTATTATTTTGGATTTTTTTCTATTTGCACAGTTTGCTGTTTTTTGCACATTGGTTGTTTGTCCATCTTGTTATGTGTGGTTTTTCATTGATTCCACTGTGTTCTTTGTTTTTTCTATGAATGCCCACAAGAAAGTGATGTACTTTGATAATAAATTTACTTTGAACTTTGATTGGGGTATTGTGTTGACCTTCATTAATTGGATTATTGAGTTGAAGAGCTGTGAGGTAATGTTGCAGCTCTATAAACCCTGGTTAGACCACACTTGGGGTTCACATCATTTGATCCCTCGTTACTGCCGAGTTGACAGGGTGGTTAAGAAGACATATGGTGCATTGGTCTTCATTAGTTGAGTTCAAGAACTGCAAGGTAATGTTGCAACTCTGATTAGACCACACTTAGAATCATCATCATCAGGTGCCATGCCCAGTTTGAGCTTTGACTGCCATGGCCCACACACTCCTGTTTTGGGTAAAGTGGATCAATTCATTAATATTCATTTCCAGTTCTCTGACTGCTGTCTCCATCATCATTTGTCTTTGCCTTCATCTTGCTTTCTTCCCTTCAATCTTTCCCATAATTACTGTGCATTCTAACTCCTCTTTCCTAATCACATGTCAGATGAAGTTTCATTGCCTTTTCGTGATCTCATACATTATTACTCTTTTTGTGCTTGCTCTGTTCATGACATCCTCGTTAGATATTTGTTTCGTCCATGATCTTCTTTGCATCCTCCCCAAAAACCACATCTCTGCTGCTTCAATTTGTTTCCTCATGTTACTAGATATTGTCCAACATTCTGAGCCATATAACATTACTGGATAAACGTAACATTTCAGTATTCTGAGGCGGGTTGTCATGCCTAGTTTAGTGTTGGTCAGTATATCCTTCATTCTCATAAAGGCGTCTTTTGCCATCCTTGTTCTTCTTTTGATGTCCATGTTGCACTTGCCATCTGATGTCTCCCAGCTTCCTAAGTAGCAAAAGTTCTGTACTTGTTTTATGTCTTTCCGGTTTATTTTCAGCTTGTAGATAGGAACACTATTCTATTTTATTCTAGAAAACCTAGTGTCTAGCAACGGTGGTTTGCTATTGCCTTCTGTTGGGCGAACTGAAGAAATCGTCATTTCTCTTCCCAAATGTTCATCTGCCTTTACTATAGCCACTGTCATTTGAGGTCGTAGCTCATCCGCCTTCTCTGTCATAGGTTCAGTTACTGAACCTGCCGGATCTGCCGTTGGCCTTCGCTCATATCCTGAGCAGGAACCCTTGCAGGTGTTACCGTTCCAGGTCAGAGCGGCCCTGGGACCAATGAATGAACTCCACTTTCCCCAAACCTCTGAAAGTCCCCAATCAGAGCCTCATCACCAGTTGCAGTTTAGAGTCATACCCAGGACAAACTCTTAGAATACAGTGTTCATTTCTGGTGTCCCCTTTATAGGAAGGATGTGAAAGCTTTAGAGAGGGTATAGAGGAGATTTACCAGGATGCTGCCTGGATGAGAGGAAAGGTTGAGCAAACTAGGGCTTTTCTCTTTTGTGTGAAGGAGGATGAGAGGAGATTCGATAGGGGTGTATAAAATGATAAGTTCGAAGTTCAAAGTTCATTTATTATCAAAGTATATATACATCAAACAACCTTCAGATTCATCTCCTTATAGGTGGCCACAAAACAAAGAAACCCAATAGAACCCATTAAAAAATAGAGGACTCAAACACAGAGAAGAGAAAACAAACAACAAAAACTGAAGTTCACAAAAGTGAGTCCACACCACAAAGGCATTAGTTGCAGGCCACAGCACCAAGGATGGGTAATCCTTGCAGAGCAGTGAGCTGAACAGGCCCATCCCTTGCCTCTGGCTCTGACACCCTAACCTTTCCAATCTGACCTGGTGCTTAAATCATCCAAACCTCAGGTCTTTCCTCACTCTGAGCCCCGGGCCCTGACACTTTGCTACCCTCTCAGGCCTAGGCCCATCACATCAATTCAGCTTTGATAAGAGTGGACAGCCAGCACCTTTTTATCTAGGGCAGAAATGGCTAATAAGAGAGGATATAACTATAAGGTGATTGGAGGAAAGTATGGGGGGGGGGTGATGTCAAGGCAGGTTTTTTATACAGAAAGGAAAGTGCATGGACTGCACTGATGGTAGAGACAGATACACTTGGAAGATTAAAGAGACTCTTGCTGGTAGAATCTCAGATGGAGACGAGAGGCCGTACAGGAGTGAGATATGCCAACTAGTGGAGTAGTGTTGCAGCAACCACCTGGCACTCGATGTCAGTAAGACCAAAGAGCTGATTCTGGACTTCAGGAAGGGTAAGATGCAGGAACACATACCAATCCTCATAGAGGGATCAGAAGTGGAGAGAGTGAGCAGTTTCAAGTCCTGGGTGTCAAGATCTCTGAGGATCTAACCTGCTCCCAACATTCCGATGCAGCTATAAAGAAGGCAAGACAGCAGCTATACTTCATTAGGAGTTTGAAGAGATTTGGCATGTCAACAAATACACTCAAAAACTTAGGTGTACCTTGGAGAGCATTCTGACAGGCTGCATCACTGCCTGGTATGGAGGGTGGGGGCTACTGCACAGGACCGAAAGAAGCTGCAAGGGTTGTAAATCTAGTCAGCTCCATCTTGGGTACTAGCCTACAAAGTACCCAGGACATCTGCAAGGAGCGGTGTCTCAGAAAAGCTGTATCCATTATTAAGGACCCTCAGCACTCAGGGCATGCCCTTTTCTCATTGTTGCCGTCAAGAAGGAGATACAGAAGCCTGAAGGCACACACTCAGCGATTCAGGAACAGCTTCTTCCCCTCTGCCATCCGATTCCTAAATGGACATTGAACCCGTGAATACTATCTCACTTTTTAAATTTATATTATTTCTGTTTTTACACAATTTTTAATCTCCAACATACATAGACTGTAATTGATTTACTTATTTATTTATTATTTTTTCTGCTGCTGTTAAGTTAACAAATTTCAAGACACATGCTGGTGATAATAAACCTTATTCTGATTCTGACATGCGCATGGACAAAAGCAAAATGGAGGGCTATATGGGAGGGAATGGGAGTACGATAAAAGTTGGCACGACGTTGTGGGCCGAAGGCCCTGTACTGTGCTGTACTGTTCTATGTTCCAACAGGAATAGAAAATATCTTTGGCAGTTCCTGGTAACAGTGTGACACTCACCTTGGGTTGAAGCCAGTGGAAACCTTCTCACGGCTGTGTTGTGCTTATAGGAAGAACTGCGTCTGGACAATGAAAATAACAAATGATGACAGGATTACACATCTTGCAATATGCATGCTTGGCCACACGTCTGATCCCTGCAGGATTCCCCACTGGGAAGCTAGTGGCATGGTGGAGGACACTGAGAGATATTCACAGGCTCTGTTTGTTCCCATTCCTGGCAGGTATGTGTGAATTGTTCAGACATTGAATAAAGGAGGTGATTGAAACCGTCCAGGAAATTGTGTTCAACCTCACTCCTTGTTGTTTTCTCCCACCTCCACGCTATTTTGAATCCTGGAGACATTGTCTCCTTGTTGTGGTAAGGTTTAACAAAGATCATCAGAATTCAAAACACATAGGAATACTCACTGGGGAGAGCATTCTCTCTGGTTGCATTACCTTCCTGTATGGAGGAGACATCGCACAGGATCAGCAAACGTTGCAGAGGCCTCCAAACTTAGCCAGCTCCATCGGGACACTGGCCTCCCCGCCATCGAGGGCATCTTCAAAAGGCCATGCCTCAAACAAGTGACATCCATCGCCCAGAACATGCTCTCTTCTCATTACTACCATCAGGAAGGAGGTACAGGAGCCCGAAGCCACAAACTCAGTATTTTAGGAACAACTTCTTCCCCTCTGCCATCCAATTTCTGAACAATGAACCTAAGTACACTACCTCACTACTTTTGTTCTCTTTTTGCACTACATATTTAATTTGTATACATATTTCTTATTGTAATTTGTAGTATTATTTATGTATTAAACTGTACTGCTGCCGCAAAACTGCAAATTTCACAAACACAAAATACTCTGCAGATGCTGGGGTCAAAGCAACACGCACAAAATGCTGGAGGAACTCAGCAGGTCGGGCAGCATCCGAGGAAACGAACAGCCAACGTTTCGGGCTGAGACCCTTTGTCAGGACGGAAGAGGGAGGGGGCAGATCACCTCCCTCATGGTTCCACCTCTTTCTACTACCCATTGTGTTTTCCCCTATCCCTTCTTCACCTTTCCTGCCGATCCCCTCCCCTACCCCTTTATCTTTCCCCTTACCGGTTTTTCACCCGGCACCCACCAGCCTTCTCCTTCCCACCCTCCCCCCACCTTCTTTATAGGGCCTCTGCCCCTTCCCTCTTCAGTCCTGACGAAGGGTTCCGGCCCAAAACGTTGACTGTTCATTTCCACGGACGCTGCCCGACCTGCTGAGTTCCTCCAGCGTTTTGAGCAAATTTCACGACATACGTCAGTGAATCCAGTCGATGGTGTTCTGGCATCCACTCCAGACTTCGAGGCAAGTGGTACTGGGTTCGAATCTGGCCGGTTCCTGGCACAGTTTCCGTCCATGCTGCGTTAAGCCTCGAGCTAACAACTCAGCCTCGTTAAAAAAAAGACAAAACTGCTAAAAAGGCAAAATTGCTACCCAATGCACTACATGGCACAGAAAGGAACAACAACAAAAACAATATCAGTGATATTAAACCTGATTCTGATTCTGAAATTGAAACAGGAATAGATGGTCTGATCCCTTGTCCCTGTTCGACAATTCAATAAGATCTTTACTGATTGTTTATCTGTAATCCTCTTTTCTGCACTGACCACATGTGCTTTGACATCAGATCTCTTCAATACAGACAACAAACGAGTCTCTGAATGTCTCTTGCCTTGGGAATTAGTAAGATTAACTACTGTTATCTTTATCTTTACATTTATCTTTATTTCAAAGATTCATGAGTATTCTTCTCCTCTCCAAATGGCAACCACTTACCTGAAGGATGTAACGCTCTGTCTGGGCACACTGATGAGAGGTGATATCAACTCTTCATCTAAGCTACCAGTCTCCATGAGAATTTTATACCTTTCAATGGGTTCGTCTCCCATTCTCCTAAACTCAAGATCACATAGGCCTAATCTCTTAACAAACCTGGTAACTCGGGAAACAACTCAGTGAACTTTCACTGCACTCCCCTTTACTGAAAGTTGTATCATTCGTTAGGGAGACTAGACCTGTACACAATATGCCAAGCTGTATAAATGGAGTCACACATCTGTACACTTGTACTCAAAATTCCTTGTGAAAAAGGACCACGTTTATTTATTTATTGAGAAAAGGCGTGGAATAGGCCCTTCTGGCCTTCAAGCCACACTTCCCAGAAATCCCCC
Organism: Mobula hypostoma; assembly: GCF_963921235.1. Classification (NCBI taxonomy): domain Eukaryota; kingdom Metazoa; phylum Chordata; class Chondrichthyes; order Myliobatiformes; family Myliobatidae; genus Mobula; species Mobula hypostoma. The sequence continues at coordinate 6,414,584 of NC_086113.1, read as the reverse complement.
GATTTAATCCTAGCCTAATCACAGGAGAATTTACAATGATCAGTTAACCTACCAGCCGGTACCTTTTTGGACATGGAAGGAACCTGGAGCTCACATGATCGTGAGGAGAATGTACAGGCTCTTTCCAGGCAGCAGTGGGAATTGAACCAGTATGCTGGTACTGTAAAGTGTCGTGCTAACCACTACACTATTGTGCCACAATATAGGTTAAATTCTTAACCGAGATGAAGAAGAAGATTAGTTTTATTTGTTGCATGTACAGTGAAGTTCGTCATTTCTGTCATATGAAACCAGGAAGGATTGTGCTGGGCAGCCCATAAGCTTTGCCATTCTTCCATTGCCAACATAGCATGCCCACGGCTCACTCACCCTAAAATATAGGCCTTTGGAATATGGAAACACGAGGAAATCTGCAGATGCCAGAAATTCAAGCAACACACACAACAAGTGCTGGTGAACGCAGCAGGCCAGGCAGCATCTCCAGGAAGAGGTTACAGTTGACATTTCGGGCCAAGACCCTTCGTCAGGACTAACTAAAAGAAGAGATAGTAAGAGATTTAAAAGTGGGAGGGGGAGGGGGAGATCAGAAATGATAGGAGAAGACAGGAGGGTGAGGGGATGGAGCTAAGAGCTGGAAAGATGATTGGCAAAAGGGATATGAGAGGATCATGGGACAGGAGGCCTAGGGCAGCCAGCAAGTGTCGTCGTGATTGCAGCACTGATATAGCACGCCCACAACACACTAACCCTAACTGTACATCTTTGGAACCTGAGAGGGAACTGGAGAACCAGGAGGAAACTCACGCAGTCATGGGAAGAACAAACATACTCCTTGCAAATTGTTTGTGGAAATCTGCAGATTCATTTTCACCTATAAACAGCCAGTCTGTTCTTCATTTCCCCCCCACCTTTTTATTCTGGCTTCCCCCCCACCTGCCTTTCCAGTTCCAATGGAGGATCTCAGCCCAAAAAGCCCGACAGTTTATTCCCCTCCATAGCTGCTGTCTGCTCTGAGCTCCTGCAGCATTGTGTGTGCTTGGTCTGCAGAGCTGTTTGTGGTAATGCCGATGTGTACTTGTTAATTCAAAGCACTGACTAATTAAGTGGTGCAGACTGGATAAACTATGAATTCAGCAAGGTGATAACGACATTAAAATTGATAACAATGTACAGGAACTAGTAAGGCAATAAAATAATACAGATTTATTATGCCTGTTACTGATGCAGGAGAGTGGGAAATCGTGGGCATCACCTAACGGCAATATCAACACTAGCTGTAATGTCCTGGGTGGCTCAACAGCTGCCGATATACCTTCATTCCGGTCTGATGATACGCTGCTTCCTTTCAACCATCAGGCTCCTGAGCCAGCGTGGAAAACTGCACTCACGCCAGCAGAGAACTGATTCCACAACCTACAGACTCACTTTCAAGGACTCTACAACTCATGTTCTCAATATTATTTATTTTTTCTTCTGTTTGCACAGCTCGTCTCCTTTTGCACATTGGTTATTTGTCCGTCTTTGGTTGTGTGTAGTTTATCATAGAGTCATAGAGAAGTACAGCACAGAAACATGTCCTTCAGCCCATCAAGTCGGTGCCAAACCATTTAAACTGCCTGCTCCCATGGATCTGCACCAGGACCATAGTCTTCCATACCCCCACCACCCATATACCTATCCAAACTTCTCTGAAATGTTGAAATTGAGTTCACATGCACCACTTGCTTTGGCAGCTCATTCCACACTCTCACAACCCTCTGAATGAAGAAGATCCCCCTCATGTTCCCCTTAAACCCTTTTACCCTTAACCTATGCTCACTAGCTGGAGTGTCCCATCCAGCCTCAGTGGGAGAAGCCATTGATTCTGTAATATTTTTGTTCTACTATGAATGCCTGCATTAAATTGAATCGCAGGGTAATATATGGTGACATATATGCAGTTTGATAATAAATTTACTTTGAACTTTGACGCTGCCTGACCATCTGAGTTCCTCCAGCATTTTGTGTGATGTGATCTACAGGGTTCTTGTGTAAATTCAGTTCAGCACTGCACTTGTTAATTCAAAACAATGATTCATTAAACCATACACACTTGGGTAAACCATGAACACACACAAAGTGTTGGAGGGACTTAGCCAGGCAGGCAGCATCTATGGAAATGAACAGTGAAGATCCTTCTTCCGGACCGGAAAGGAAGGGGAAGATGCCAGAATAAAAAGGTGGGAGGGGGGGCGGGGAGAGGAAGGAGGATAGCGAGAAGGTGATAGGGGAAGCTGGGTGGGTGGGAAAGAAAAAGGGCTGGAGAGGAAGGCAAGGCAAGTGGGCCAGAGGAGAAAGGGAAGGAGGAGGGGATCCAGTGGGACATGATAGGCAGGTGAAATGAGGTAAGAGGCCAGAATGGGAAATAGAAGAAGTGGAGAGGGGGTGGAATTTTTTCTTACCGGAAGGAGAAATTGATATTTACGCCATCAAGTTGGAGGCCACCCAGACGGAATGTAAGGTGTTGCGCCTCCACCCTGAGGATGACCTCATCTTGGCACGAGAGGAGACCGTGGACTGACGTGTCAGAACGGGCACGGGAATTTGAATTAAAATGTTTGGCCACCAGGAAGGTCCAGTTTTGGCGGATGGAGTGGAGGTGTTCAACGAAGAGATCTCGCAATTTACAACAGGTCTTACCAGTGCAGAGACCACGAATTCAACGAGGTGAAGGAATAAAGACATTAGAATTGATAACAATGTACAGAAACTAGTAAGGAAATAAAAGGAAACAAGTGTATGATGCAGGAAGGTGGTAATTCGTAGGCATCACATAACAGCGGTGTCAACATTAGCTGCGATGTCCTGGGTGGCTCAATAGCTGCCAACGTACGTCGGCCTGGTCCTACAAAATGCCACCTCCAGAGAATTAAAGGAATTTGCTGATGAGACTGACGCATGGGATCTGGGTGTCCCTGAATATTTTATCTGTGCATTTCATAAATGCGCAGATGGACACAAACGCACAGATCGTTACTCCTAGAACAGGAAGGTTACCCCAAGGGTATGAACACTTGCTTTAATGCCAGTGACTGTTTCAGATTCAAGTGTAAATGTTGCTGCGTGAAGCAAGCCAGCAAAGAATTTAACTGTTTTGTTGTGGAAGATCAACATTGCAATCCTGTAGTGTCACCTTTTTAATTGCAGTCTCATTAAAATTCTTCTAATGCCGTACATTGTTCAAATTTTCAGAATCCTTGTTAGTTTTCCCTTGCAATAATTTTCTTATATGTTAGGAATGTTTGAAAACAAGTTTCAAATTTTTGAGAGTGAATTGTCCACTGAGCCAGGGATTTTCTCTTTGGAGCAACGGAGGATGAAAGTTGTACAAGATGAGAAGATATTGGTCCAAAACTGCTCACAATATGCCAAGTGCAGTCTTACCAATGCCTTGTAGAACCTCAGCTTATATCCTTGCTCTTATCTTCTAATACTCTCAAAATAAATGCTAATGTTGCATATGCTTTCCTTGACTCACTGACTCAAACTGCAAATTAACCTTTAGAGAATCTTGCACAAGAACTCCTAAGTCCTTTTGCACCTCTGATTTCTGAATTTTCTCCCTGTTTAGAAAATAGTCTACACCTTTATTCCTTCTACCAAAGTGCATGACCATACTTGCCATACACCGTATTCCAGCTGCCACGTCTTTGCTCATTCTCCAGGTCTGTCTGTGGACTACCTGCTTCCTCAGCGTTATCTGCCCTCCTCTGCAAACTTGGCTGCAAATCCATCAATTCCACCATCCAAGTTGTTGACATATAGCGTGAAAAGTAGCAGTCCCAGTGGAAAAACATTAATCACAGGATGTCCTTGCATTCTGAGGCCGTGCCCTCTTTTCATAGGCTCTTCCGTTATTGGAAACATCCTCTCCAGGTCCACTCTATTTCATCCTTCCAAGATTCAGTAGGTTTAAAGAGATCCCTCTCATTCTTCTAAACTCCAGCAAGTTCAGACCCAGAGCCATCAAACGCTCCTCATACATTAACCTCTTCATTGTAAAGAAACTTCGAGAAATTCAGTGTAATCAACATGATTGGGTGAAAGGGGAATCATGCTTGGCCATAAACACTAGAGATTCTGCAGATACTGGAAATCCAGAGCAACACACACAAAACGCTGAAAGAACTCAGCAGGTCAGGCAGCATCTAAGGAGAGGAATAAAGAGTCAACATTTCAGGCTGAGACCCTTCATAAAGACTAAAAGCAAGGATGTAATGTTGAGAATTTATAAAGAACTGGTGAGGCCCCACTTGGAGTATTGTGGGCAGTTTTAGGCCCCTTTTCTAAGAAAGGATGTGCCAACATTGGAGATGGTTCAAAGGAGGTATGCAAAAATGATTCCAGGATTGAAAGTCTTATCATATGAGGAGCACGTGATGGCTCTGGGCCTGTACTCAGTGGAATTCAGAAGAATGAAGAGCTACCTTATTGAAACCTATCAAATGTTGAAAGGCCTCAGCTGAGTGGATGAGGAGAGGATGTTTCCAATGGTGGGGAGTCTAAGACCAGAGGACACAGCTTCAGAATAGAGGGTGTCCTTTTAGAATGGAGATAAGGAGAAACTTATTTAGCCAAAGAGTGGTGAATCTGTGGAATTCTTTGCTATGGGTGGCTCTGGAGGCCAAGCCATTGGGTATATTTAAAGCAGAGGCTGATAGATTCTTGATTAGTCAGGGCATACAGGGAGAAAGGAGGAGTTTGGGGCTGGAGGGAAAATAGATCTAACATCCTCCAGCATGTTGTCTATGACCAGTTCTCCACTGAAGAGATAACTGCTCTGTAGCTAAAATGGGAACTAAATGGTTGGACCAAGATTTCTAGAAGGCAAATGATATAGTTCGTTAAAGGTTGTTATGGAAAATAAATGCTTACCGTGTTGGAGATAAGATATCAGTGTGGTTTAAAGACCAGCCAGCTTAGAGGAAACAGAGCAGGTATGAGCAGGCCTTTTTCTGGTTGGCAAGGTGTAATAAATGGTAAGCCACAAAAATAGCTGGTGGACCCAAATACACTCTCATAAATCATTGCTGCTAGATTTGCAGATGACCGAAAGTTCAAGTTTATTGTCATTTGACTGTATGTATGTATATAGCTAAACAAAACAATGTTCCTCAGGGACCAAGGTGCTAAACAAGGCATATTTGTCACATACTGCGTATATCTCCCGTAGAATAAAACACATAAATGGGGCCATGACTGATTCCATTTCAAAGCGTCGAAAAAGATTGAAACATCGAGTGGAATGTGGAGGAGGTCAGCGGTCGCTCTCCACAGAGGTCACAGGTCAACAGGTTGGGAGCTAAATCAGTGGCATGGTAGTCGCTCTTCATGGAAGAACTGAGTTCAATTTTGACGGGAAGAAGGTTTCAAAATTCTAAGATTTATGTGATTATTGGACCATAGTTTATATTGCTCTCCCTTCAGTTTTCTGGTTTCTTTTGTGTTGCAGATTGGCGGGTTGGAGTTCTGGGTGGGCGATATGTTAGCTTTTGTAAGAGGGAAGGGTTGGGAATTTGGAGTCTGGTGATCGTGTTGGTTTTTCTGTGCGTGCGATTTGTTAGTTTTTGTGTATGAGAAAGGGGGTTGAGGGTTTGATGCTACTGTCAGTTTTTTGCAAGGGGGTGGGGGGATTTGAGGTTTGCACATTTTGTTTCTTTTGGGGAGGGAGGGGTTGATGTCTCTTCTTTCAATGCCTCCCATATAAATGGGGTAATTCATGGCTATCTGGAGAAGACGAATATCAGAGTTGTACTGTAGATGCATACTTTGACAATAAAATGAACCTTTGAACCTTTGCTAAAATAATATTAACAGAAAAGAAATTCTATAGATGTACATACAAGTTGACATAAAGTGTATATATAAAATTTAGTTAAATGTACAATGGTATTTCAGCTACTGATGCTATCATAAGTAGGTAGCAGGGTGTTCAGAAGTCTTACAGTCTGGGGGAAGAAGCTGTTACCCAGCCTGATTGTCCTTGTTCTTATACTGTGGTACCTCGGCCTGACTGTAGGATGTCAAAGAGATTGTGGGACGGATGAGAGAGATTCTTGACAATGCTGGTACATGTCCTGGATGGCGGAAGAGAGAGAGATTTCCAGATGATTTTCTCAACCTCACAATCATTTGTAGGATCTTTTGGTCAGGTGCCTTGTAATTCCCATACTGGATGTGATCAAAAAGATAGTGATGGAAAGGAATTGAAGGTGATAAAGGTAGCTGAAATGAATGAGTAAAGATCTGGCAGTTGGGGACTAGTCTGCATTAATATGAAGTGATCCATTTTGATAAGAAAAATGAAAACAAAGCATATATCATCTAAATAGTGAGACATTGCAGAGTGTTGACCTAAACTCAGTGGCCACTTTATTAGATACAATTTTACACCTGCTTGTTAATGCAGTTATCTAACCAGCCAACCATGTAGCAACCACTCAATGCATAAAAGCATGCAGACATGGGCAAGAGGTTCAGTTGTTGTTCAGACCAAACATCAGATGGGAAAGAAATGTAATCTAAGTTACTTTGACTGTGGAATGATTGTTGGTGCCAGATGGGGTGATTTGACTGTTTCAGAAACTGATGATCTTGGATTTTCAAGCACAACAGTCTCTAGCATTTACAGAGAATGAACCATAGAGTTCATAGCAAAAAAACCATCCAGTATTCCACTGAGTGGCAGTTCTGTGGGCGAACCGCACATCAACAAATTTCACGGCATATGCCTGTGATATTAAACCTAATTCTTTCCCCTTTACACTTGTGTACTTGAAATGACATTGAACAATTTTGACTCTTGAATTTTCATGGAAACATGAACATACAATGAATAGCCCAAATGGAAGATTTTGGCCCAGAATGCCTACTATTTATTTATTTCCACAGATGCTACATGACCTGCTGAGTTCCTCCAGCATTTTGTGTGTGAGGCAGGACGGCATGCTAGGCTTTTCAATACATCCTGTATCCCTGATTCAGGCAGCTTCAAACTGCAGTCACATTCGATTATTTTTATTGAGGTAGGATTGGACACAGCTGCAGAGGGTTGCAAATTCAGCCACCTCTATCATGGGCACTAGCCTCCCCAGGTCCAGGTCACTTTCAAAAGGCAATGCCTTAAAAGGTGGCATCTGTCACTAAGGTCCACATCACCCAGGACATGCCCTCTTCTCATTGCTACCATCAGGGAGGAGGTACAGGAGTCTGAAGACACACACTCAATGATTCAGGAATATCTTCTTCCCCTCTGCCATCAGATTTCTGAATGAACAATGAACCCATGAACACTACCTCACTAATATTTTTTAAATTTTTGCTCTCTTTTTGTACTATTTATCTATTTTATTGTAATATATTTAGTTCTTATTGTAATTTACATCATCTTATTAATATTATGTATCGCATTGTGCTGCTGCCGCAGAACAACAAATTTCACAACACATGCCGGTGACATTAAACCTAATTCGGATTCATTGTTTACCTTCAGGAAAACATGTTAATGGTGCACGAGTAAAGGGGTGATCCGTGCGGTTACGTGATATGGTACAGCGATTCTCCACGTTTTGTATTCTCTGCCCAAAGGAACTGGCTGAAAGAAGCAGGAAAGCCCACTGTTCATTGAGTTGCTGAGAGCCAAACCCCCACAAAGAACAGCTGAGTTAAGGTCCTTGCGTTGTAATTATCACATCTACTGCCTGAGGCCTGTTAGTATATTCAGTAATAATGAGGGGCCAGTTTCAACACACAACACATTAGGAGCAGCAGACTGCAAAGTCTTCTCACCTCCAATGGAGGAGAAATAACACAGGCAGCTGGCACAGAACATCTGCTTCTGAGGAGATTGCAAACTGCAGTCTGTTGTCTGAGGAAAGTCGAGAGTGAAAAAGATCACCCTGATCCAGGTTCTCAGCTGCACCTCCAGGATTTTATTTTATTTATTAGAGATGCAGCGGGGAAGAAGCTGTTCTGGCCCTTCGTGTTGTGCCACCCAGCAACCCACCGATTCGACCCGAGCCTAATCGCGGGACAATTTACAGTGACCAATTAACCTACCAACCGGTAGGTCTTTGGACTGTGGGAGGATACCGGAGCACCCAGAGGAAACCCACACAGTCACAGGAAGAATCGGATTTAACATCTGCAGCATATGTCGTGAAATTTGTTATCTTTGTTAGCAGCAGCAGTAGTAGTAGTGGTAGAAGCTTTCTCTCAGAGGCTGTCAGAATTGAACTCTGAACTCCAACTTGCAATAGTATCGTGCTGACTACTACGCTGCCATGGCGCCCTATTTCTAGCCCCTCTGATCAGTATTAAAGATTATATACAAAGCTGAAATTGCTAATTCATGCAAATTGGTTTGGATAGGTACATGGATGGTAGAGATATGAAGGGCCACGATCCCGGTGCAGATTGATGGGAGAAAGCAGTTTAAATGGTTTTAGCATGGACTAGATGGGCCGAAGGGTCCATTTTTGTGCCAATTACACCCATGTGACCAATTAACCTACTAACCCATATGTCTTCGGAATGTGGGAGGAAACCAGAGCACATGGAGGAAACCCACACGGTTGTGGGGAGAAAATACAAACTCCTTACAAACAGAAACTGTAAATGAAATGAGAAAAGCCTAACTTGAAAAAAAATATTGAGATACAATGTGGTATAGACTCTTCTGGCCCTTCAAGTCACGCCACCCACTGCCCAGAAACGCTCTGATTTAATTCTCGCCTAATCACAGGAGAATTTACAGTGACCAGTTAACCTATTAACTGGTACGTCTTTGGACTGTGGGAGGAAACCAGATCACCTGGAGGAAACCCACGCTGTCACAGGGAGAATGTACAAACTCCTTACAAACAGCGGCAGGAATTGAAAATGAAAGTGTAAATGAAACAAGAAAAGCCTAATTTCTTTGGAATTATTTTTAGTTCATTTCCTGTGGCTTTTATCAACGATGTTATACATTGTCATTCCTTTCCTCGTTTCTATCTCTGTTTAACGTCCAGACATCCCAGTTTTTATGGGAGGATGAAAATCCCCATAAAGAACAACACACACAAAATCTTAATAACTGGGTATCCTGAGTAGTTTCCTGGAAATCATAAACACAAGAGCTTCTGCAGTTGCTAGAGATCCAGAGTAACACACACAAAATGCTGGAGGAACTCAGCAGGTCAGGCAGCACCTATGGAATTGAATAAAGCAGTCGACATTTCAGGCTGAACCATTCATCAGGACTGGAAAGGAAGATGGAAGAAGCCAGAATAAGAAGGTGGGGGGTGGTGGAGAGGGTGGGAGGAAGAAGTATTTTGCAACTTCTCTTCGTAACTAAGTTGTTTTGGCGGTTGGCCCCAGTATCATTCTGCAGTGTCTTGCCCCCGCCCCCCATACTTGATCAAAAAATCCAACATGTCTCTCCAACCCAGGGGTGCAGTGCTAATTTTTTAGGTGCCAGAGCTAACAAAATGCTTGCCATTTCCGGTATCGTCTCAATATATATGTCACACCCAATTTGTGTACCTGCTCATTTCATGTAGTGGGCAACTTCCTTGCTCCATTCATGTAATAAGAAGGTACACAAATTGGGTGTGACATATATATATATATGAATAGGGCTTCTTATAATGTCAAGCACTAAACCAAGAAAAAAGAAATATATGAATTCCAGAGCTCCACAGAAATAGAGTGATAGTTAAGACATTAACAAGATTATAGCCTATCACTACATTTCAGTGTATAACTGGTACAATAAAACATATAATACTTAATTTATGATGAAGTATTGCACAGTTGCACTCACTAATTATCATAAAATATAATTATCAAGCAAGTAAAGAAAAGGATGGTAATCATGTATTTTACCAATTTATTACCTACGTACTTACCAAATGCCACCAATGAGAAGTTTCACAATAATTTCCACCAAGCGTCAGGCATAATATGTGTTCGAGGGTCTGAATCAACTCTTGTCCTGGTGTCATCTGCTGATCTGTGGTACCGCAGCCATGATGTGACATACAGCTCAGGATTCCACTGAACTAGAGGAGGTCCATGTAGTTTAACAAACATGAGTGCTAATACATGATTTACGAGAATTCTTGAGCGTGTTGTTGTTATTATCAAGTTCATGTGACTGAATCCTTTCTCACACTCAGCAGTACTAATAGGAATAACTTGTGAACAGCTCAGTAATGGGCGTAAATCTTGGGGGATGCCACGTCCACGATCCTCCACATAATCTCTGAAGGCATTTATTACAGAGGAAGAAGAAAGCTTAAACCTCTTACAGAGAGATGATATTGCAGCTTCTCCATAATTAGGCGGTATTTCAGCGGGCCAGTTATCTTCATCAAGGACACACATTTCATTTAGCAGGGATTTATACATACTTTGAGGTTTAGAAGTTTGAGAACCTTTCAAGGATATTGCCGTGAACATACAGTGCTGCAAATTGTTTATTAGATTAGTAAGAAACTGTAGATAATTAATGGAGACAATTTTGCTGTTGCTTGTTAAGGTGATATCTCCAAACTTCCCCTTTTCAACTGCCTCTTGAGCTTCTAGAGTTTTTGTACCGGGTTGCTCTTTCAGTCCGTGCAGTGATCTTGTGCTCCGTTGGATCAGTTTGTCTGCATAAACAATTGTAGTGGTGCGTTTCTGTAAACACTGACAGTAAACAAAGTTCATGCGACGTGTCATACATTAGAGCTAAGTCCAATAGAAACTGCTCTGAGGAGATTCTTTTCAACAGACCTTCGTAGGTTTTTCTGTCACTCCCAGATCTTGTTTCATCTTTCATTGCTTTTTCAAAATGAAGACACAGTGCTTCATAATTTTGCCACACTGCTGAAACTGTTCGAAACGAGCTAGCTACCCACCTGGTGCCCAGAAACACAGTCTATTTTGCAAATTTGCTGTTCTAGTTGAGAGGCACATCCAGATAATTCCTTTTGATTTAGAGGTGATCTACTGTAAACAGAGTACAATTTGTCCATAAATAATTGAAAATGATTTATTCCATGAACTTCCCTCACCGAATCACCTACTGCAAGTTCTAATCTGTGATTAAGACAGTACCAAATTATCACATCAGGGTAATGTTCCTTGAGAATTGTAGCAACACCAGATTTGATGCCAAGCATTACGCTCACCCCATCACTAGCAAATGCTACAAGGTTCTGATTCAAGTAAGAGTCATCAAACCCATGGTTATTGAGACAGTTCAATAGATGCTTAGCAATAGTTGCAGCTTTCTGATCAGGCAGTTCAATGAGACCTAAAAACATAAAATGGAAATCACCTTCCTTATCACTGTCATTTCAAATAAACTATCAGGGTGGTCTTAATGCTTAGGCTTGTCGATTCACCAATAAGAACAGAAAATTTGCCATTTATCTGCTTGATCTGCCGGCAAATTTTCTTTTTCGTATCAATGGCTACGTGATTAATTATCTCTGTAGCACTAGTGCATGAATGCAGTCCAATTCCAATGTCAATACCATTTTTTTTGAAGTTCCAATAAGCCAAAGTGATCAGAGAGTGGTCTGTCATTCTGAGCTAAATAATATGCAGAACAAAAAATTGAACAAGTTGCCTTTAGATGCGAAGCATTCACGGTGTCACATAATTTTCCAAGAGCACCTTCACTAGCTATATTTTCAGCACCTAGAGCAGCAGTGTGAGCTTTTGATAGTTTGTGATCAACAATTTTTTTTCTGAGAGACTTCAAGCATGTACTTCGATCGGCTCCATAATAAGATACTTGGTACATCTGCCACGCCGATTCTCCCATGATCTGTAAGTTCTTGAGGCTGTAGTGCTTTACATAGCGAGCCAGCCATCCCTTACTAGCCTTAAACTCCTTCCTCTTGCTCTCCTCAACCCCTCACAGTAGTGCTCATAGAGGCTAAGTGCTTTTTCATGCATAATTTTGCCTTCAACAGGGATATGCTTCTGTGACATGTCCTCTAGCCACACACTTAATGCTTTCTCAGTCTTTGCAAGCACTTTATCACGAACCAGAGAGACCACTTTTGCAGTTGCAGGGGTAGCACTAACACCTCCACGAATTTCAGCTTCTTTCTGCTTTATTGTGCGAATGCTCGATTCATTCTTACCGACCTTACGGCCCACTTTGGCAAGCGACATGCCACTTTTCAAAAGATCTAAGATTTTTATTTTCTTGGTGAACAACGCTCAAACAACGGGTGCTGGGAAGAGACTGAGGATCTGTGAAATGGCGGGAGGCTACAGCAGGGTTTGCTGGGACAACAGGTCGAGCGAGGAGGAATTTCACAAAACAGCCACAGCTCCAGGATTTCACCAAAAACGATCAAATATCCTAATGTTGTTAGTGGTATTTTCCCCACTAGACACCACCCCCTCTCCCCAACCCCCCGCTTCCGTAAAATTCCCTCTATTTAATATGCGGCTGCTGTTAAATTCCACGCTTGTTTATTTTGACTATTTTACAGAGGTGCCGGAGTGGCGCCCCGGTGAGCTCCGGTAGCACTGCATCCCTTCTCCAACCTCCTTGAAATTTATTGTTCTTGAATGAAGACTAACATCCTGTTATACACTTTAATTATATATTACAGAGGTCCCCAACCACTAGGCCGTGGACCGGTACCGGGCCGCAAAGCATGTGCTACCGGGCCGTGAGGAAACGATATGAGTCAGCTGCACCTTTCCTCATTCCCTGTCATGCACTGTTGAACTTGAACATAGGGTTGCCAACTGTCCTGTATATTGGGCTAAATTGGTTTGTCCCATACGGGACCTCCCTTGTCCCGTATTTCCCCCGCTAAGGTAGAGCGTTCCTATGAAACCTTTCGTGCCGAAATGGCGTAAAGTGAAGAAGCAATTACCATTAATTTATATAGGAAAAATTTTTGAGCGTTCCCAGACCCAAAAAATAACCTACCAAATCATACCAAATAACACATAAAACCTAAAATAACTGTAACATATAGTAAAAGCACGAATGATATGATAAGTACACAGCCTATATAAAGTAGAAATAATGTATGTACAGTGTAGTTGGGAAGATTAAGCCAAAACTGATTTGTGGGAAAAAAATCGGTCCACGGTGCAAAAAAGATTGGGGACCCCTGATATATTATTATAAAAGTAAGTACATAATAGTACTCAAAATATTTAGTTAAATATTTATATTTAGTTATTTATTTCATTAATCTTTTTTCCCCTTCCTAGTTCTTATTGTGAAATAGAATCAGATTTATTTGTCACATGTACATTGAAATATGCAGTGAAATGCGTCATTTGTGTTAACAGATATGTACATTGTAACATACAGCAAATCACATTCCTTGCAATAGCAACCAGCACACCAAAGGACGTACTGAGGCAGCCCACAGGTGCTCCCACACATTCCGCAGCCTACAGAGCATGCCTACCATGTTCAGCAGAACACAAGCAACAATGGTAGCAACAAAACATAACTCACAGCAATAGCAAAACAAAGCCTTTTCCCATCGCTCCCACCTGCCTTACACCCAGACAGGTCTCCCACCCTTGGACAGGCCTTCAGCCCCAGAAAAGGCCTCCCACCCAGGACAGGCCTCCCATCCCAGAACAGGCCTTCAGCCCCAGGAAAGGCCTCCCACCCAGATCAGGCCTCCAACCCCAGAACAGGCCTTCAGCCCCAGGAAAGGCCTCCCACCCAGAACAGGCGTCCAACCCCAGAACAGGCCTTCAGCCCCAGGAAAGGCCTCCCACCCAGAACAGGCCTTCCACGCCAGGAAAGACCTCCCACCCAGAACAGGCCTTCAGTTCTTGTCCCAATATTCTCAGACTCACAGACAGTGGGCTTCCAAATCTGGACTTTGCTCCAGGTCTCGTCAACCACAGATTTGCGCTCCCGGCCTCAACTAGAAAATTCTCTGCCACTCACGTCAAAAGAGAGTGATGGCATAGTTCTGCATGACCTAAAGAATTGTTATCTGTTACACTTCCATCAACATCACCCTGAAGTGAGACCAGACGCGGCCCGACAAAGAAGAGATGACCTTTACTTGTCACATTAAAATCGAAGCATCGAAACTTACAGTAAAATGTACTGCATGTGTCAACGAGCATCACAGTCCAAGGATGTGCTGGGGGCAGCCCACAAGTGTTGCCATGTGTCTGGCACCATCGTAGCATGCCCATAACTTACTAACCTTAACCCGTATATCATTGGAATGTAGATTGGATGACTCCAGAGCACCCGGAGGAAACCCACACAGTCATAGGGAGAACATATAAACCCCTTACAGACAGCAGCAGGAATTGAACCGTGATCTTACAGCTGGTGCTCTAAAGCATTACGCTAACTGCTACTCTACCGTGCCACAGTCAGAGTGAAAAAATCCAGGATGGGGTGAAAAGTTGCAAATGATAATGAGGGATTAGCAGAGATACCAGTGATGTCAAAAAGACCGGTACAGCAGACTCCAATCCCAATCATTTCTATAGCCGGGGGGCGGTGCCACAGTCAGCTGGGAAGGCCAAGTCATTGGGTATATGTAAGGCAGAGGTTGATAGATCCTTGACTAGTCAGAACATGAAGGGATACGGGGAGAAGGCGGGAGACTGGGGCTGTGAAAGAAATGGATCAGTCATGATGAAATGGTGGAGCAGACTCAATGGGCCAAATGGTCTAATTCTGTTCCTATATCTTTTGGTCTTATGGTCGTTTGTTTCCTGAAATGTGATAGTTCATCAACAAAATTAGAATGACTCAATATGTCGTGCCTCTTGGTGTCACTCTGGTGATGTTGATTGCTTTTTAGCCCACAAACCTAAAATGGTGACATTGTGAGGAGACAGAGACACCAACCCGAACCCAGGAAAAATCCTGCAGTATTTTGTTCAGTTCTGGTTGCCTCATTATAGGAAGGATGTGGAAGCTTTGGAGAGAGTGCAGAGAAGATTCACTAGGATGCTGTCTAGATTAGAGAGCTTGTCTTATAGAATCATGTTGTCATAGAGATCATCTCTATAGGGTTGCAAGGGATAATGAATCAGCATGATAGAGCAGGCTCGATGGTCAAAATGGCCTAATTCTGCTCCTGTGTCTTATGGTCCTATGGTCTATGGTCCTATAGTCTATGGTCTATGGTCCTATGGTCTATAGTCTATGGTCTATGGTCCTGTGGTCTATGGTCTATGGTCTATGGTCCTATGGTCTATAGTCTATGGTCCTATGGTCCTATGGTCTATGGTTCTATGGTCTATAGTCTATGGTCTATGGTCCTATGTTCTATGGTCGTATGGTGTATAGTCTATGGTCCTATGGTCCTATGGTCTATGGTCTATAGTCTATGGTCTATGGTCTATGGTCCCATGATCTATGGTCCTATGGTCCTATGGTCTATGGTCTATGGTCCTGTGGTCTATGGTCCTATGGTCTATAGTCTATAGTCTATGGTCTATGGTCCTATGGTCCTATGGTCTATGGTCTATGG
Source organism: Mobula hypostoma (assembly GCF_963921235.1). Taxonomy (NCBI): domain Eukaryota; kingdom Metazoa; phylum Chordata; class Chondrichthyes; order Myliobatiformes; family Myliobatidae; genus Mobula; species Mobula hypostoma. The sequence goes on along the minus strand of NC_086113.1, from coordinate 6,399,072 downwards.
TCCTGTGGTCTATGGTCCTATGGTCTATAGTCTATAGTCTATGGTCTATGGTCCTATGGTCCTATGGTCTATGGTCTATGGTCCTGTGGTCTGTGGTCCTATGGTCTATGGTCCTGTGGTCTATGGTCCTATGGTCTATGTTTCTCATAATGAGGGTTGGTTTTATAAGGATAGGTTTTTCACTGTGGAGCAAAGAAGAACGAGAGGTGGATAAGATGGTAAGGAGCATAAACAGAGTGAGCAGCCAGAGATTTTTTTTTCTCCAGGATAGAAGTGACTAATACAAGTTGGCATAATTTGAAGGTAATTGGAGGAAAGTATCAGAGGATATCAGAGGTAGATTTTTTACACAGGAAGTGGGGAGCGCATTGAACATGCTACCTGGGGTGGTGGTAGAGGCAGATATATTGGGGACATTTAAGAAGCTCTTAGATAGGCACGTGGATGATAGAAATATGGAGTGCTATGTAGCAGGGAAGGGTTAGACTGATCTTAGTGTAGATTAAAACGTCCACACAACATTGTACTGTGCTGTAATGTTCTACATTCTATGTACTAATCGTTTATCAACCCACTGTAATTTCTTACCCTGGTGGATAACAAGTCAATGACCCTTGTAGACTTACAAAACTGATGATAATAACAAGGTGAGAAATGTACCTGAAGGCCTCAGTCTAATTAGTTGTCCACAATCACTGACAAATGGGCTATGGAGATAACTATCATATTCAGTTTCCAAGTGTATTTGCTCACAGTTAAGGAATGTCACAGGGGTTGGTGATATTACATTATACATTCTAAACAGGTTCAGTTGATTTCCATAAACTAAAACTGGAAACACTGAGATGTTACTAATTGGACCAAATATATTTGTGTTTTATTTTAAGTCTATGCAACATGATTGAGATTCTGGTTTGAACCTAAATTCAGTTTGCTGATTAGATTAACAAACAATCCTCTGGAGGAACACAATGGGTCGAGCAGAATCTGTGAGGGAAATGGAACTGGCAGCATCTATGGGCGGGGGGACTGAATGGTCTAGATATTTTGGGCTGAGACCCTTCATCAGGATATTCAAGGGTCCCAACCTGAAAACTTAGCTGTTCATTTCCCTCCATAGATGCTGCCTGACCTGCTGCAGTCCTTCAGTAATTTTATTTATTTAGAGATAAGGCCCCTCTGGCCCTTCAAGCTGTGTCGCTCAGCAACCCATCTACTTAACCCAGCCTAATCGTGAAACTGGAGCACCCGGAGGAAACCCACATGGTCACGGGGAGAGCGTACAAACTCCTTACAAGCAATGGAGGTAAGAGTGTTGCTCAAGCTTTCCAGCATCTGCATAATCTCTTGCCTCTCAGGAGGAAAGGAATCAAGAACCAGGTACAGAGTCATAGAACACTACAGCACAGAAACAGCCACTTCGGCCCATCTAGTCCAAACTGTTATTCTGCCTAAACCCATCGACCCATGCCTGGACCAGAGCCCTCTATACCCTTCCCATCCACGTACTTATCCAAATTTCTCTTAAATATTGCAAATCGATCCCACATCCACCATTTCCCCGGCAACTCTTTCCACACTCTCACCACCTTCGAGTAGAAGTTCCCCCTGAGGTTCCCCTTAACATCTCACTTTTCTCCCTAACCTCAAGACCCATAGCTCCTATCTCACCTAACCTCAGTGGGAACAGCCTACTTTCATTTACCCTGTCCATACCCCTCATAATTTTTATACCTCTATCAAATCCTTAGTTCTCCTATGGAATCATGTCCTACAATCCATGGAATCATGTCCTACCTATTCAGTCTTTCTTCATAACTCAGATCCTCAAGCCCTGGCAATATCCTTGTCATTTTTTTCTGTGTTCTTTCACATTATTGATATCTTTCCTCTCGTCAGTGGGAAGAAAGGAATAGAGGGAACTGAACAGTCTCGGCATTTCAGGCTGAGACCCTTCATGATATCCTGATGTTGTAATTTATTGTGAATTTTGGACTTCACTGCTGCTGCAAAAACCAAATTTCATGTCATAAGAACATAAGCAGGCATGAGGAAATCTGCAGATGCTGGAATTTCAAGCAACACACATAAAAGTTGCTGGTGAACGCAGCAGGCCAGGCAGCATCTCTAGGAAGAGGTGCAGTCGACGTTTTGGGCTGAGACCCTTCGTCCTGACGTCTCGGCCCGAAACGTCGACTGCACCTCTTCTTAATAGGAGCAAGAGTCCACCATCTGGCCCATCGAGTCTGCTCTGCCATTCAATAAGATCATGGCTGATCTGGCCATGGACTCATCTCCACCTACCTGCCCTCTCCACATAACCTTTAATTCCCTTAAAACTCTGTGATAATAAAATCAAAGTCAAAATCAGCTTATTATCAACATATGTATATGTTGCCATATATTGCCTTGAGATTCAGTTTCTTGCAGGTACATACAGGAAAATAAAAAAATACAATAGAATTTATGTAAAACAATAACAAAAAAAAGCCTGACAAACAACCAATGTGCAAAAGAAGACAAATTGTGCATCTACTAACTATAGACTCAGTTCCAAGAACTCTATTATTCATGTTCTCAGTACTATTTATATATTTAGAGATCTTGAAAGTGAGTCTATAGGTTGCAGAATCAGTTCAGTGTTGAGGTGAGGGAACATATCCATGCTGGTTCAGGAGTTTGATGGTTGAACGGTAGTAACTGTTCCTGAACCTGGTGGTGTGGGACCTGAGACTCCTGCATCTCCTCCCCGATAGTAGTAGTAGGAAGAGAGCATAACCTGGGTGGTGGGGGTCTTCGATGTGGCAGTGCTCCATATAATATGCTCAATGGTGGGGAGGGTTTTGCCTGTGATGGACTGGGTCCTACCCTTTACTTTTCATAGGCTTTACCATTCCTGGGCATTGGTGGTTCCATGCCAGGTCAAGATGCGGCCAGTCAGGATACTCCCCACCTGAATAAACCAGATTTCGATTCTGGTTATTTTAGGCATGAAAAAAAAAACAAAAGCGGGAATCACTACAGTCTGGATCTGTAGATGTCTGAGAAGTAAACGTAAGAAGAACTGAACCGAGTTCGGAAACACAATTTTTTTTGAATGAGTTGAGAAAAGAAGCTTGTAAATTCTGAAAAAAAATCCAGAAATGCTAGAAATTGGGAAGTGATTAATTAGACCATAAGACATAGGAACAGAATTGGGCCATTCAGCCCATCAAATCTGCTTCCTCATTCCATCATGGCTGATTTATTTTCCCTCTCAATCCCATTATTCTCCTACCTTCTCGTAATCTTTGATGACCTGGCTGACCAACAACCTATTAACCTCTGCTTTAATATACCCATTGACCTTATATTATGTATTACGTATCCTTTCGTTTGCTTTTATGCTGTCTTTGAATTATGATTCAATTTAGTCATAAAAAGAAAAAAAAATCTAAAATTAACCGTGCAGCATAAATGATGGCCTGTCTTTTTTCTTTTGGAATAAATATACTTGTTGAATTCAACAATGTCAGATCAGATTATTCCATGAAAAGCTCAAGACAATGTAAGGGTTTGAAAGTCTCCCTGGTAAATCAGAGCAGATGCAATTCCCACTCTATTGCTGTTAATCTGTGATTTTAATGCTACTGATTTTGATGAGGCGAGACTCAGAGCCTCGTTAATAAATACAAATTAGACTCTCCTGATGCACATGGGATTCCAGTGGTATCTTAATCCACTCCTGCACAGTGGTTCTGCAGACACAGAGGTGTGCTCCAGTTGGCTCTTCAGAGCATGAGGAGAATTTGTCCCTCAGAGGATCCAAAATCCGCCTCAGAATCAGGTTGATTCTCTCTGACATAGGTGGTGAAATTGGTTGCTTTGCAGAGCAGTACAGTGCTTTGCATAAGCAAAATACTGTAAGCTACAATAAGAAAGATAAAAAATAAATTGTTCAAAAAGAGAGCAAAAAAAGTGAGGTTGTGTTCATAGGTTCATGGACTGTTTAGAAATCTGATGGCGGAGGGGAAGATGCTGTTCCTAAAGCATTCAGTGTGTGTTTTCAGGCTCCTGTACCTCTTCCCTAATTGTAGTAGTGAGAAGAGAGCATGTCCTGGACGGTGAGGGTCCTTAGTGATGGATGCTGCTATTTTGAGTCCTTGCCTTTTGAAGATGTCCTCGATGGCGGGGAGTCCAGTGCCCGTGATAGAGCTGGCTGAGCTTACAACTGTCTGCAGCTCTTTATGATCCTGTGCATTGGAACCTTTACACCAGGCAGTCATGCAACCAGTCAGAATGCTCACCACCACGCGTCTGTAAGAATTTAGCACAGCCAGCAGGGGTTTGGGAAAATCTGGTCCTGTGTAGCTGAGGAATTAAATATTTTTAAAGCTGAAGAAAAATTTAAGATGAGCTTTATTTGTCACATGTCCATTGAAACTTAAAGTGAAGTGCGTTGCTCGCTTCAATAACACAGTCCCAGGATTATTCTGGGGGCAGCGTGGCCACACTTCCACAAGTATAATGCAAGTGTGGCCATGCTTCCGACGCCAACATAACATGTTCACAAATTAATAACTCCAACCCGTATATCTGTGGAAGATGGGAGGAAACCAGAGCATCCGGTCACGGGGAGATCACACAAACTCCTTACAGACAGCGATGGAATTGAACCCTGATTGATTGATTGCTGGCGCTGTAAAGCATTTCGCAGACTGCAACGCTATGGTGCTGCTTCAACGTATCCAGCCTGACAGCTTCAGTATGTGTAGGGGCCAGGGACAGTGTAGGGGCCAGGGACTGTATAGGGGCAGGGACTGTGTAGGGGCCAGGGACTGTGTCGGGGCCAGGGATTGTGTAGGGGCCAGAGACTGTTTAGGGGCCAGAGACTGTATAGGGGCAGGGACTGTGTAGGGGCCAGGGATTGTGTCGGGGCCAGAGACTGTGTAGGGGCCAGGGATTGTGTAGGGGCCAGGGATTGTGTAGGAGCCAGTGTTGGGTAGGGGGCAGTGATTGCGTAGGAGCCGGAGACTGTGTAGGGGCCAGGGATTGTGTAGGAGCCAGGGACTGTGTCGGGGCCAGGGATTGTGTTAGGGGCCAGGGATTGTGTAGGAGCCAGGGATTGTGTAGGGGCCAGGGATTGTGTAGGGGCCAGGGATTGTGTAGGGGCCAGGGATTGTGTTAGGGGCCAGTGTTGGGCAGGGGGCAGTGATTGCGTAGGAGCCGGAGACTGTGTAGGGGCCAGGGATTGTGTAGGGGCCAGGGATTGTGTAGGAGCCAGGGATTGTGTAGGGGCCAGGGATTGTGTAGGGGCCAGGGATTGTGTAGGAGCCAGGGATTGTGTAGGGGCCAGGGATTGTGTTCGGGGCCAGGGATTGTGTAGGGGCCTGGGACTGTGTAGGGGGCAGGGATTGCTATTCTTTCCCTAAAAAATAACTGATGACAGATATTCCATCAGAAATTGAACAGAGGGAGAATCACAGATAGGTGAGAGTGGTAGCTAGAGAAACAAGAGCTCCATTTGAAACAGCACTTGACATCAAATATATCTAGCCGTCACCGCACACTCTGAAGAAGACCCTGTTTCCAAGACATATAGGGCCCTGGGACTTGCTTTAAATATGAAAAAATATGCAGGTACTGTATCAGCCACTGCCCAACCAGCCACTTATCCAGTCCTCCATAAAGGTTGACAATATTGCCCTTGAAAATTTAGTTAGATCACTTTCCCTACCTTGGCAGCATTTGCTCCTTGAATTTAGACTTTGTCTTAGAGATCAGCCAACCCTGAGTAGTGCTAGTGGAGCCTATGTAATATTAAAGTATTTGAAGACTGTGACCTACAAGTCCAAACAAAACTTTTGGTCTAGAGAGCAGTTGTCCTTCCTACATTACTGTGTGGAGATGAATCATGGACCACCTACAGTAGGCACCTGGAAGTCCTGGAAAAAAGCCTCGATTGTTTCGGAGGATTGTGCAGATTCGACATGTCATCTAAAACTGCGGCAAATCTCTATAGATACACAGTGGAGTGTATCCTGGCTGTTTGCATCACAGCCTGATATGGAAAAAAATCAATGCCCACGAACAGAAAAGCCTGCAAAAAAATGGTGGACACAGCTCAGTCCATCACAGGCAAAGCCCACCACACCTTTGAGACATCTACAAGGAGCGCTGCCACAAGAAAGCAGCATCCGTCCTTAAGGACCCCAATCATCCAGGACATACTTACTTCCTGCTGCTGCCATTGGAACGGAGATACAAGAGCCTTAGGTCCCACACCACCAGGTTCAAGAACAGTTATTACCTTTCAACCACTGGGCTCCTGAACTAGTGTGGACAACTTCACTCACCTCAACACTGAACTGATTCCACAACCTATGGATTAATTTTCAATGACTCTACAACACATGTTCTCAGTTTTATTTATTTATTTGTTTGTTTGTTTATTTATCTATCTGTGTAACCTTTTTTTGCACAGTTTGTCTCATTTTGTACATTGGTTGTTTATCAGACTTTGTGTTCAGTTTTTCATTGACTCTGTTGTATGTCTGTTCTATAGTGAATGCCTGTAAGAAAAACAAATACTTTGAACTTTGAACTCTCAGCTTCAGCCAGTGATGCACTTGTCTCCTCAGGGAGCTTTTCCTAATTTAAGTCACCAATATTCATTTTCCCCTAAATTTAAAGAGTATCAGATTTTTATTTATTTACTTATTTATTTAGACATAGAATGAGCCCACACCACCCGACTGCACCCTAGTACCCAATGAACCTACTAACCCATATGACTTCTGTAATAGTAAATCTGTGGAATGCTCTGCCACAGACTGTGGTGAAGGCCAAGTCCGTGGGTATATTTAAGGTGGAAGTTGATCATTTCCTGATCTGTCAGGGCATTAAAGGACATGGCGAGAAGGCAGGTGTAATGGGGTTGAGTGGGATCTGGGATCAGCCATGATGGAATGGCGGAGCAGACTCAATGGGCCTAATTCTGCTCCTATGTCTTATGGTCTTATGATCTAATAGACTTTGGACTGCGGGAGGAAACCGGATCAGCCGAAGGAAAGATTAGCTTTAACTTCATTTATGTGGAAACCTTGAAACATGCAGTGAAATGTGCCATTTGTGTCAACGACCAACACAGTCTGAGGATGTACTGGGGGTAGCCCACAAGTGTTGCCATGCTTCCAGTGTCAATATATAACGCCCACAGCTTACTACTAATTAACATGGAATATAACAATGTCTTCTCACTTCATCCCCCTCTCCCCAACAACCCACCTTTCCCCTCACCTGGCCTCACCTATCACCTCCTGCTACCACCCTCTTATTCTGACTTTGCCCCCCCCTTTTTTTTCCAGTCCTGTTAAAGGGTCTCAGCCTGAAATGTAGCCTGTTTCTTCCTCCTCCATAGATGCTGCCTGACTTGCAGATTTCCTCCAGTGTTTTGCGTGTGTTGTTCACAATGGGAATTTTCACCCTCTCACAAAAGCTGGGATGTCTGGACATTAAACAGAGGTAGAAATGAGTAAGGGAATGAAAATGGGAGCTCTAAATTGTTAAATGATATTGTTCATTTTGGCATATTTCCATCATATTGACATAGTGACAGCTGTTATTTACTTCAGCCCGGAATGTTGAATCAGAGGTGGTGACAAATCAGCATATAAGAGGGAGATTGAAAATCTGGCTGAGTGATGCCATAACAACAACTTCTAATTCGATGTCAGCAAGGCCAAGAATCTGGTTATTGACTTCAGGAGGAGGAGACCAGCAGTTCATGAACCAGTCCTCGTCGGGGATCAGAGGTCTGATCAAAGTCTGCAACTTTAAATTCCTCTCTGTTACTATTTTGGAGGATCTGTTCTGGGCCCAGCACGTAAATGCAATTATGAAGAAAGCACAGCAGTGCCTCTACTTCCTTGGGAATCTGTGGAGATTTGGCATGACATCTAAAACATCGACAAGATTCTATAGATGTATAGTGGACTATAGATGTATATTGACTGGATGCTTCACAGCCTGGTACGGAAACACCAATGCCCTTGAAGGGAAAATCCTGTAAAAAGTAGTGGATATGGCCCAGTCCCTACTATTGACCACATCTACATGAAACATTGTCACAGGAAAGCAGCATCCATGATCAGAGACTCCCACCACCCAAGTCATGCTCTCTTCTCACTGCTGCCATCAGGACGAAGCTACAAGAGCCTTAGGATTCACACCACCAGGTTCAGGAACAGTTATTACCCCCTCAACTATCAGAGTTCTGAAGCAAAGGGGAGAACTTCACTCAATGTCATTTGCCCCATCACTGAAATGTTCCCAAAAGCAATGGACTCACCTTCAGGAACACTTCATCCCATGTTCTCAATATTTATTGCTTATTTATTTATTATCATTATTAATTATTATTTTTGTATTTGCACAGTTTTTGTCTTCTGAAGTCTGGTTGAACACCCAAGTTTGACAGTCTTTCATTGGTTCTGTTATGGTTATTATTCTATGGATTTATTGAGTATGACCACAAGAAAATGAACCTCAGGGTTGTATATGGTGACACACATATATATATGTATATATATATACTTTGATAATAAATTTACTTTAAACTTTAACAATTCCTCTCCATAAATGCTGGCTGACCTGCTGAGTACCGACAGTATTTTGTATGCATTGCTCTTCCTCACTTGCCTTTCCAACAGCTTTTCATATCTCCGATAAATTTGGCCACCATACATTTCCTTGTTTCCTCTAAAAAGTTATTAGTGAATACAGTAAACAATTGCAATCCTAACACTGATCCCTGTGGTATCCCATTGCTTACAGTCTGCCAACATGAAAATATCCCTTCTCCCTTCTCAACATTCCTTGCCAATTAGCCGATCCACTATCCATGCCAAAATGCTATCTCCAGCACTAGGAGGCTCTTACCTTGTGACCAAGTGGTTCAGGATTGCTTAAATTAGAACAAAGAATATGTGAAGTACTTTACCGGAAGGGTAACTATGTCCCGTATTTTACATTGTTTTCTTTTATGAATAAATCTGTTTGAGCCAAAAATAAAATTACAATGGCACCAATGAAATCAGAGTTGGGCTGAGAGGCGGCAGATGAAGTTCAGTCCAGAAAAGTGTGAAGCGATTCACCTTGAGGCAGAATACAGGGTTAATGGCTGGATTCTTAGCAGTGTGGAGGAACATGGGGATCTTGGGGTCCACATCCAAAGTTGCCGTGCAAGTTGATCTGGTGATTAAGAAGTTGTGTGCAGTGTTGGCCTTCATTAGTCAGGGGATTGAGTTCAAAAGCTGCAAGGTAATGTCACCTCTCTACAAAACACCGGTTAGACCACACTTGGAGTTGTTGTGTTCATTTCTGGTTGTCTCATTATCGAAAGGATGTGAAAGCTTTAGAGGGGGAGCAGGGGAGGTTTACCAGGATGCTGCCTGGACAAGAGAGCATCTCTTATGAGCATAGGTTGAGTGAGCTAGGGCTTTTCTCTTCGGAGTGAAGGAGAGTGAGAGGTGTATAAGATGATAACAGGCATAGATCAAGTGGACAGCTAAAGACTTTTCTCCCAGGGCAGAAATGGCTAATACGAGAGAGCGTAATGTTAAAGAGCTTGGAGTAAAGAGTAGAGGACGTCAGAGGTAGTTTATTTTACACAGAGTGATGGGTGTGTCATGCATCTTTCCAGGGATGGTGGTAGAGGCCAATACTTAAGAGACTATCGGGCTGGCACATGGATGATATTCAAGTAGAGGGCTATGTGGGAGGGAAGAGTTAGGTTGATCTAAGACTAGGTTAAAGTGTTGGCACACTACAAGTGTTAGCCAAAGGGGTACAATTCTATGTCCTATGTTCTAAAACACATTGTTGGAAAATGCAATGTTTGATGTATGCGCATTCAAAAAATCTAGCTTAGGTCTACATCTAGGAGGAGAGAGCCAATCTGAACCCAGCTACAGTGGAAATGCTGCTATTGGCTGTGGAGCTGTTGGAGTGAGGGTGGGATTGTTTAGAGTTGAGGGGCAGCAGGTAGAGAGGAGGAGGGGGAAGCTACATGACAGCTTTCCAGTCATCTCTGCTGGATGTTGTGTGTGTATATGGATATCAGACGAGAACAGGATCCAAATCTGCCATAGACTGACCCCCATGGTATGAGTGCTTGCCAACCCTCACTGTTTAATCTCACGCATGAAGAATAATCACTAGATTGTGGTACCAAAGGGCTGCTGGTATCCGCCGATCCATGCTTCAGCGTGGACTGCCTTTTGGCAGTGAAATCGAGAGCAGGGGAATGATTCTGCTCCAAGTAAAATTGAGTGCAGTATAACTACTGTGAATTGCAGAATACATTCTGAGCCCTCGGGAGAGAAACAGAACTGCCTTAGAAGCCCTCAAAGGCAGTATAAACGCAACACTACATAGGGGTTTTGGGAAGATGAAACATACATAGAAGGGAAGTTTATTTGAAGGAAATATTCTAAGCACTTTTAATTTCCCAGCAATTCTCCCTCCTGAGGGTGGTTTGGGTGCTGGAAGCTGCTAATGAGACAATGTTATTAATCTTAGCCAGAGGAGATAGTAATTCAGCCACAGCTAGGACTTTTGAAATGCCTGGCTGCCTCGGAAAACCTGCAGCAGTTTACTTTCAGAGGCTTTGTTTCTTATCCGCACTGACAACAATATGGTGACACTTCCCTTTCCCTGATGTGCTAGCCTCAGCCGGGGGCCATGGGAGGTCACTGGCATCACATTGAGAATATTACTAGTGATCAGGAGGCAAGCTGAAAGGGACAGCCTCCTTCTGCAAAGGCAATGAGCACCTATTTTTACCCCCCGTCATCTTTTTTATTTTTTATTCATTTTCATTTCGGGCTACAGCAGGGAACAGGCGCTTCCAGCCCTTCGAGCTGTGCCTCCCAGCCACCCACCTATTTAACGATCGCATAATCACAGGACAATTTACAGTACAATGACCAATTAAGATGCTAACTGGTACCTTTTTGGACACCACAGCACCTACAGGAAACCCATGCAGTCACGGGAGAATGTACAAACTCCTTACAGACAAGAGGGGGATTTTTTTTATTATTGAGATACAGCGTGAGTAAGTGATTCTGGGCCTTCAAACTGCACTGCTCAGCAATCGCCCAATTTAATCCTAGCCTGATAACTGGACAATTTACAATGACCAATTAACCTACCAGCTGGTACGCCTTTGGACTGTGGGAGGAAACCAGAGCACCCAGAGGAAACCCACACAGTCACGGGGAGAACGTACAAGCTCCTTACAGGCAGTGGGAGGAATTGAACCCTGGTCGCTGGTACTGTAAAGCTAGCCGCTGTACTACTGTGCCAAGATTGAACCGGTCTTTTCTTTGATTGTGTAGGACCGGTAAAATATTGAAGATAAGGTAGCGACAGCAGCAAATACAAATATTAATATAAGGGATTCTGCAGATGCTGGAAATCCAGAGCAACACACACAAAATACTGGAGGAACTCAGCAGGTCAGGCAGCATCTGTGGAGGAAAGTAAAGAGTTGCCAGTTCATCGGGACTGGAAAGGAAGGGGGAAGAAGCCAGAACGCTAATACAAAGCCGATATGCAGGAATCCGTATTGCTGCTCACCCAGTGGCGATCTAGGGGGATGCAACGCACCGCTCTCTCAGCAGATGTACAGATTCAAATCTATCAGCTGTCGCTGGCGGCCTGCACGGTACGCCTGATGAATGGCAACTGTATTGCCGCACCAGTGATCCGGTTTCATTTCCCACCGCTGACTGTAAGGAGTCAGTACGTTCTCCCCATGACTGCACGGTTGATGCTTCTGCAGGTGTGTGTTCATTCTATGGAGTTTCTTGTTTCGTGGATGTCTGTGAAAAGTATGAATTTCAGATTGTATACTTTACATTCTCTGATATTAAAGGAACGTTTGAATCTTTGACCCTCTGAACGTGGGTTTCCTGCGGGTTCTCCGGTTTCCTCCCACATTCCAAAGGCATGCGGGTTAGGGTTAGGGTTAGTAAGTCGCAATGTTGGCACCAGAAGCATGGCAGGCTGCCCCTGGCACATCTTTGGACTGTGTTGGTCATTGACCCAAACAACACATTTCAATGTTTTGATGTCGAGTATATGCCACAAATAAAGTTAATCTTCAAATATTTACGAACTGTGGTCATTACTAGATTAAGATGCAGCCTTATGCTTGTTCTCAGTGACTTATCCAAACTTCAGACCTTGTTCCAGAGTGAAATAAACAATATTTATAAATTGGAGCAATATTTAATAAAGGCACAGAGTACTGTAAAGCCTTGTGTTCAATTCCTTGCCTTCCTTGTTGCAGTTACTCTTGGTTGAGGGAGAGGTGGGATGTTTCATCTTGAAATTTTTGATCTTATTTTCTCAGTTAAAAATGGTTATCTCTAACCACACCTCTTTGTGGAAAATTAATATGGAGAGGGGAAACTTTCACCAATGTTTTTAGGCAGCGGAGGTAGTGGGAGGAAGTTCAGACTACTAAAGAAACTGAGGCAAAGATCTACAGTGACCAGAAAATGCAGAAAACATTTTATTTATTTATTTTCTTTCACAATACTGCGTGAAGTAGGCCTCTCTAGCTCCTCGACAAACCTAATGAACCCTAACCTAAGCACCGGACAACTTACCATGATCAATTCACCCACCTGCTAGATGTTTGGACTGGGAAGAACCTGGAGGACTCAAAGAAAACCCACACATTCTACGGGGCAGATGGACAGAGACTCCTTACAGAACAGCACCAGAATTGAATTCCAGAATGTCATGAACTGTAATAGCTTGACATTAACTGCTCAACAATATTGTCACACTAACTGCTCAACAATAGCGTGACACTAACTGCTCAACAATATTGTCACACTAACTGCTCAACAAAAGCGTGACACTAACTGCTCAACAATATTGTCACACTAACTGCTCAACAATAGCTTCTCACTAACTGCTCAACAATAGCGTGACACTAACGGCTCAGCACACATAAAATGAATCTTTCCCCTCCATAGATGCTGTTTGACTTCATCTGTCAACCATCACCGGCTCCCTGCAGAGTATATGCCTCGTGAGTAAGAGGTCAAGGGTTAGGCAACATCCAGAAACTGCAATCTTTTTCACATTGTGTCCATTCAGAATATGCATGCTAACTAGAAGTGAATTGGAAAATAGCCTTCCCTCGGTTAACGGGGCTTCCCAATAATGGTTGAAGATTTCTGACACAAGCCTATCTGTTGAACTTTTGAAAGTACACCCACTGGTTACATTATGATCTGGTATGACAATTCAATTGTGCAGGAATGTAAGAAGCTGCAGAGAGAAGTGGGATTCTGCCCCAATACATCACGGGCACACCCACCCCAGCATATATCATCAAAGATCCCCACTGTTCAGGGCATGCCATTTTCTTGCACCTACTGTCAGGCAGGAGGTACTGAAGCCTGAAGTCCAACACCAGTAAGTTCAAGAACAGCTACTTCCCTTCAACCATTCAGTTCTTGAACCAGTCAGCAAAACTCTAATCACTGCAGTTTAGCAACACTTTAACCACATTGAACTAAAATGGACTGCTTTTTTTGTTCTAAGTATGTTCTTTCTGGCAATAATTGTGTATAATGGATATTTTTTCTCTAGTTAGTGCTGCTTATACGATGCTATGTACCTACGATACCGCTACATGTAAGATTTTCATTCATCTGTGAGCACACATTCCTGTGTTTACGACAAAATCTTCTCTTTGGTCAAGCAACACACATCAAAGTTGCTGGTGAACGCAACAGGCCAAGCAGCATCTATAGGAAGAGGCGCAGTCGACGTTTCAGGCCGAGACCCTTCGTCAGGACTAACTGAAGGAAGAGTGAGTAAGGGATTGGATCTCTTTGGTTTTTGTTTTGGAAAAGTGTGAAAGCATTTTAATTAATATTAACAACAAAAATTTTGCCTCCTGAATACTTTTGGGTGTTTCTTTTGGATTTTGGGCAGCTGATGAAAATCACTATGAATTTTCCCTATCACACATCATTTTTTGAAATCATCTATATTTGTTATTTCGATTCATAATTCAAGTCAGAATAACTGCTGCTTTGATTCTGGAAGGCATTTTTGTTGGTCCACAAATCAAACAGGTCATCAATCAGAATCAGATTTATTATCACTGGCATGTGATGTGAAATTTGTTAACTTAGCAGCAGCAGTTCAATGCAATACGTAATATAGAAGAAAAAAAACACAAAATAAAATAATAATGATAATAATAAATAAATAAACCAATTACAGTATACATCCATTGAATAGATTAAAATTGAGCAAAAAACAAAACTACTATATATTAAAAAAGTGAGATAGTGTCCAAGGGTTCAATGTCCATTTAGGAATCGGATGGCGGAGGGGAAGAAGCTGTTCCTGAATCGCTGAGTGTGAGTCTTCAGGCTTCTGTATCTCCTACCTGATGGCAACAATGAGAAAAGGGCATGCCCTGGGTGCTAGAGGTCCTTAATAATGGACGCTGCCTTTCTGAGACACAGCTCCCTGAAGATGCCCTGGGTACTTTGTAGTCTAGTGCCCAGGATGGAGCTGACTAAATTTACAACCTTCTGCAGCTTCTTTCAGTCCTGTGCAGAAGCCCCTCCATACCAGACAGTGATGCAGCCTGTCAGAATACTCTCCACAGTACATCTATAAAAGTTTGAATGTATTTGTTGACATACCAAATCTCTTCAAACTCCTAATCAAGTATAGCTGCAGTCTTGCCTTCTCTATATCCATCGATATGTTGGGACCAGGTTAGATCCTCAGAGATCTTGACATCCAGGAACTTGAAACTGCTCACTCTCTCCACTTCTGATCCCTCTATGAAGATTGGTATGTGTTCCTTTGTTTTACCCTATGATAGGCAATTCAAGGAACTTCTAGTGGGCCCAGAGAAAATTGCATGGAAGGTATTCAAAGATGTTGTTGAAAATTTTCAGGCAAATACAGAGCACCAAACTACATGCAGCTGGTTAACAACATGCTTCAAGCATACAAAACCATGAAATGCAACATGTCACTAAAGATTAATTTTCTGCATTTCTTTTTAGACTTCTTCCTTGCAAACCTTGGCGTTGTTAGTAATGAGCATGGTGAAAGGTTTCACCGGGACATTGTGGTCAAGGAGAAACGGTATCGGGGAAACAGGAATCTGTCAATCCTGGCTGATTATTGACGGACAATAGCAAGAAGCCTCAGACACTGAATATAAACAAAAACCATCAACAAAATATCTGGTTGAACTATTGCAAAGAGTCAGCATCATTATGTAATTAAACATATTATACTCAACAACAGTTAATTTCTAGTTACTCCAAATTCCCATGTGATGCAAGTAGTCTGAAATTATCTTTGTGTTCAGCTTCAAGCCGTCTATCATAAACAAAAACATTCTGAGGATGCAACACTTTTGAAAAAAATTTATTGTCCAGTGTAATTTAACACTATGGTTCAACATTGAAGATAATTCAGGTGGAAACCATTCCCGTAGGAATCATTCTTCAAAATTAATTTTGTAATCATTTGAAAAAAATTATCTTGAAAGATTCTTCAATTTTTTTTCTGAAAAACGTTACAAACAATGTTGAGAAGACTCAATGAGTGAGATTAGCTTTGTCTGTAATAGAGTCATGGAGTACTACAGCACAGAAACAGGCCCTTCAGCCCATCTAGTCTGTGCCAAACTCTTCTTCTGCCTAGTTGCATCTGGACCGTAGTGTTCCACACTCTTCCTATCCAGGTACAGTACTGTGCAAAAGTCTCAGGCACACGTAAGAAATCTCTGTAAAAATGCTTTTGAAGATAATTAAAAGAAAAATTTCTAAATATCGAAACATCTACTAAAAAGAGCAGCAAACAGTAAAAAACTAAATCAAATCAATATTTGGTGTGACCACCTTTTGCCTTTAAAACATCATGAATTCTCTTAGGTACACTGTCATGCAGTTTTATAAGAAATCAGCTGCTGGGTAGGTTGTCCCATGCATGTTGCAGAACTTGCCACAGTTCTTCTGCAGAGTTTGTCTGTCTCACTTTCTTCTGTCTCTTCAGGTAATCCCAGACAGTCTCAATGATGCTGAGATCAGGGCTCTGTGGTGGCCATACTATCTCAAGCCATATAAAAATCTACAGCCACCAAGACTTTTGCATAGTACTGTACTTATCCAAATTTCTCTTACATGTTGAAATCAAGCCTGCATCCACCACTTCTGCTGGCAGCTCATTCCACACTTGTACCACCCTCCGAGCGAAGAAATTCCCCCAGTCCTGACGGAGGGTCTCGGCCTGAAACGTCAACTGTACCTCTTTCTAGAGATGCTGCCTGGCCTGCTGCGTTCACCAGCAACTTTGATGTGTGTTGCTTGAATTTCCAGCATCTGCAGAATTCCTGTTGTTTGCCCCCAAAATATTTCATCTTTCACCTCTAGTCTCATCGAACCTCAATGAAAAAAACCTGCTTGTTTTACCGCACTTTTGTGTAACTCTGTCAAATCTCCCCTCATACCTCTACAGTCCAGCAAATAAAAGCCTAACAAGTTCAAGATGAACTTTATTGTCGTCTGATTGTACCAATATACTACTAAACAAAACAATATTCTTCCAGACCAAGGTGCACCTGCATATCACACAAAGCACATAAACCAAAATATTATAGTATAAATAAGTTAATAAACTATAACTCAAAATGCATGTCGTAAAGCATGGCACAGATATAGTAAACAGCAAACAGCCTGCTGTCCTAGTGACAAGACCTCGGTGTTGGCAGGGATGTAACGTACCAAACGGAATCTATTCAGCCTTGATAGGTCATGGATATAACTTTACTGTATTTGGAAACACAGAGAGCAGTTTTAACACAGCCATTAACATCAATGAATGAAAAGTTGGAATGTGTAGTTAGTATTTACTTCTATAATATGAATTTAGGTGGCAGGATAGTGATATGTCTCTATCAAAGGATTGCTCCTTCCCTCCGCTAGCCCACAGTTCACCCTGGGGCAATGTGTAACACCTGCTTAGCCCCCCGATCAGGGTCACGTGAAGCCATACGAGCAGGTGGTGGATGGTCGTATGAGCAGCTGGTGCGTATCACAAGTCCCGGTTATGCAACCACTGACGCCAGGCAGACAATCTCTGAAGAGTATTGATAATGGCTGGGGTCACCCGTCTTGTAAAGACACTGCCCAGAAGAAAGCAATGGCAAATTATTCCTGTAGAAAAATTTGCCAAGAACAGTCCTGGTCAAAACCCATGTCACATGGCATGATGAACTATAAAATGAATGTGAATTATATAAGAGAGGAAATGTGGGAGAGGAATAAACACAAGCACTCTGAGAAAGGTGAGTGAACTGCCGTGTGTAATTAGTCCTCATCTAGAAAATGTCGTGCTGGTTAGAAATGAAATCCTTGCTGTCAGCTAACTATCACAGGTCAGTGACTAGTCAGTGCTAACTGTGCTGCTGATTACCGGTGACCTTCAGCACAGTGCCAGTTGTTTTGTGTGCCTACCAACCGCTCCAAGTCAGCTACCCGAATCCTGTAAAAGCATTGTCGCTGTGTGGCCGGGAACAGTGAGGAAAGCCATTCCAAATACTTGGGCAATTGGCTGGAAGCAGGACCAGAAAGAGCAAAACTCAAGCTTGCAGGTTCTCTGTAGACACACACTCACTGGAGATGAAGGGGAGTGGGAGGTGAGACTGAAGATAAAGATTAGCTTTACTTGTCACATGTACATTGAAATATACAGTAAAATGTGTCAATGACCAACACAGTCCGAGATGTGCTGGGGGCACCATGCTTCTGGCACTAACATAGCTTGCCCACCATTCACTAACCCTTAAGCCTTCGGACTCTGGGAGGAAACTGGAGATCCTGGAGGAAACCCATGCAGTCACGGCGAACGTACAAACTCCTTGCTGACAGTGGTGGGAAATGATCCTAGATCCCTGGTGCAGTAATGTGTTACA
This sequence comes from Mobula hypostoma, assembly GCF_963921235.1. Classification (NCBI taxonomy): domain Eukaryota; kingdom Metazoa; phylum Chordata; class Chondrichthyes; order Myliobatiformes; family Myliobatidae; genus Mobula; species Mobula hypostoma. The sequence continues at coordinate 6,381,053 of NC_086113.1, read as the reverse complement.
CTAACCGCTATGCTACATGCCACTACCGTTGTTTTAGAACATAGAACACAGGCCAGTACAACACAGGACCAGGTCCTTCGGCCTACAATGCTAGTAATCAAATGGCTCCATCCTTCCATTTTCCTCACATTCATGTGCCTACCTAAATGTCTCTTAAAAGTCCCTAAAGCATCCCCCTCTACCATCATCCCAGGCCGCGCATTCCACTCACTCACCCACTCTCTGTATAAAAATCTTGCCCCTCACATCTCCTTTGAAATTACCCCCTCTCATCTAAAATGCATGCCTTCTAGTAATAGACATTTCAATCCTTGGGAAAAAGATACTGTTTTCTACTCTTTCCATGCCTCTCATAATCTTATAAACGTTTATCAGATCTCCCCTCAGCCTCCGCTGCTCTGAGGAAACAACTGGGCCTCTCTGAATAGCACACGCCCTCTAATCCTGATAAACCTCTTCCACGCCCTCACCAGGGCCTCCACATCCTTCCTATAATGGGGCTACCAGAACGGTGTGCAATACTCCAGATGCGGCCTAACTAGGGCTTTACAAAACTGCCACATAACTTCCTGATTTTTGAATTCAATGCCTTGACCAATAAAGGTAAGCATAGCATAAGCCTTCTTAACCGCCCCATCAACCTGAGTGGCCACTTTCAGGGAAGCATTGAATTTGGACCCCAAGGTCCCTCTGCCCATCAATACTCTTAAGGATCTTGCCCTCAACAGTGTACTGTCTCTTTACATTTGACCACTGAGGCTTTATTTGCCAGTGCTCATCCCACAGCCTGTTATTGCCCCTTTTGAGACCAGCTGCTGGGGCAATGTATCGGCAGAAATTCAGTGCGGATGAAGGACTTATTTCACTGCCTCAGTCCAGTTCCAGCCCTGCTGAACCAGTCACTAGCCGGCCAAACTTCAGCAACAGAAATCAATAGTGCCATTCGCAGAGGCCACAAGGTTTGCTGCCGAGGGAAAAGGGAAGTTGTCGTGGTCAAAGTCAAGTCAAAGTCAAATTTATTATCAAAGTACATATTGAGGCCCTGTTGGTCGGGGTCGACCATTGATGTTGTGTCCCCGTGTCTACGTGATACGCAAGCAGGGCAGTACGATGTGGAGAGCAAGCTGTTGCCCGTGCAGCAGGCTCCCCCTCTCCACGCAGCTGATGAATCCAAAGGAACGGCAGAGTCCAATACAGTTTGGCACCAGCAGCATCACTGGAGTTGCCAGTTGGAGTTGAACTCAATGTAGGATGGCCTTATGGGCTTAATGTAGGACTTAGGGAGAGGGGAGAGTGTGGGAAGCACCAGAGAGACATTCTGTAATGATCAATAAACCAATTCTTTGGAATCAAGTCACCTTGCCTGGTGTCTCAGGTCTGGGTAGGTCTGCATCCGTGCCACTCCCTCGCCCCTGGCACTCCTTTTCTGCCACCTATCCTGCACCCCTCCCACAGTGCACCACCCTTGCCATTCCCGACATCCTTTGTTCCTTCCAGTTTTACAAACTTGCTGTCTGGTCGTCGTTGACAAACAGAGTACAGTACTGTGCAAAAGTCTTAGGCACCCTAGCTCTATATATGTATGTAAGGCTTTTGCACAGTACTGTAAGACCACTGTGGCTGCTCTGCCATTCGATTATTTTCCCCTCTCAACTCCATTCTCCTGCCTTCTCCCTTTGAATCAAGAACCTATCACCTTCTGCATTAAATAAGAATTGAAAATGCATGTGGACTGAGATGTTAACTGTCCTTTGCTGTCACCAGTGGGATCATCAGTTGATCTGCCACCTGTCTTCAGGAGTTTCGGTCCGCTTATGATCAAGACTCCCTCGAGGTGGTGGGCCAGCAGTGCTAAAGCACCACCTCCCACTGGTGAGCTTAAAAACTTGGCATCTGCCTCTATCAGAGTTGTTGGTCGCTTCCATCCAACAGATAGTCTACTCTTCAGGTGTCTATGCAACTACTGAAGGGTTCGCAAAAGATGGATACACTGTCTGACTATCTGCCCCTCTGGACATACTTGGTCCACACCCATGCTGATCCTTTCTCTGCTCAACTTGATCTCTCTCATTGGCTGGGCCTCCACAGCTATCTGTAGCAATGAATTCCACAGATTCATCATCCTCTGGCTAAAGCAATTCTGCCTCATCTCTATTCTAAAGATATGTCCTTTTATTTTGAGGCTGTGCCCTCTAGTCCTATAGGAAACATACTCTCCATGTCCACTCTATCCAGACCTATCTGTGGCACCAACCATCAGGTCACATCAAACCTCATAGAAACTCTGTCTATTGATGGTCTGCTCATTGGTGGAAAACTCCACCCTAGGCAAGATCCTGGTGAATTTTCTCTGCGTCATCTCTGATGCAATCACATTCTTCCTATAATATGTGATCAGAAATTCACATGTTTTGTATAATTCTATCACAACATCCCTGATCTTTTACCCAATGTCCTGGGAGCACGTTTCACACACTCACCACTCTCTGTGTAACAATATTGCCTCTGACATCCCTCCCTATACTTTCCTCCAGTCACCTTAAAATTATACCCATTTGTATTGGTCATTTCAGCTCAGGGAACAAGTCTCTGGCCATCCACTTGATCTATGCCTCTTTTCATCTTGTACACCCCCTATCAAGTCACCTCTCATCCTCGTTTGCTCCACAGAGAAAAGCCCAAGCTCACTCAACCTACCCCCATAAGACACGTATGTCAATGGGATATGAAGAGTTCTGACTGAAGTACCAATGTTTCTTGAATATAAGCGTAAGAGATTCTGCCGAGGGTGGAAGGGTCTTGGCTTGAAACATCACCATTTATTCCCCGTCATAGGTGCTGCTTGACCTGCTGAGTTCCTCCAGCATTTTGCATGTTTCTTGAATACTCTTATTTACAACCAAACTCTGCTTCCTGAATGATCTTTGCACTGCTTGTGTTTTATTTTCTCCATTTATTCGGTGTTTGGTGTTCCAGTGACATAGTGGCCAAGTGGTGGTCATGGAAGAGACCATCCAGGGAAAGTGAGAAGAATTAAAAAGGTGTGGAGCGAGCTAGTGTGAAGGAATTTTGCCTTACTTTCCTGTGACTGCCCGCTGTAACTTCAACAGCAGACCAGCACGGAATCGGCTGACACAGTTTACCCAGGTTTTTTTCTTGACCTTTTGCCAACATTGCAATGCCTATTTGGTGAGCCTGCTGAGAAAATAGCTAGCAAACGACATTCTGTTATTATCTTCTGTGGGAATGGATGTTGAAGTATTCAAAATCTAATTTGTCCACGCACTTTGAAACAAAAACAGGAAGCACTTTAAAAGAAATCAATGAGGTTAGATTAAGAAAAGGCTGAGAGAGAAAAAGACAAATACTGTTTGGAACTCTCTGTGCAATGCACTGGTCAGAGCTATAAAAGATATTAGACGATATCCTGGAGCTACTCTTGATTACCTTAGTGGGTCAGGGAGAAAATTCACAGTTTTTATCTTGGAAATGCTACCTATGGTTGGTCTTTTCCCCGAGGAGCTTAAATAAGTTGGGTAAAAATTATGAAAGCAACATTAACGGAAGAAATTGCTGTAACAAATCACTAGGTGCATACACATCTCTTATTCCATATTCCACATACATTTGTCATATTGCCTTTCTCCAGAAAATTCCATAGGATCCTGTGACAAGAAGTCCTTTTCGGAATTTGCAAGGATGTCTCTTTTATGTACAGTATCATTTGATATTTTTGCTTTAAAGTAAATACATTTGGAAAAATAGACAAAGAAATGCCTTCATACTGGGAACCATTACACAGTTCCTAACTAAGAGGATTTGATTAAATAAAAATATGTGTATAGAATGAATGAAAATTTCATCATAATACTTAATGCTTCCATTGGGGTGCTCTGCACTTGGATTTTGAGAATAGCAATACTCAAAAGATAACTGTCAACACTATTCTCTACATTCCTCATAGAAAATAATAATTCTGAAATTCCCAGAAAACCTAAAGGCTAACATTTTGTTTCTGATCTTAGGGCTGAATTTTGAATCCAGAAGGTTTTTGTCTAAAAGATATCCTGTCTGCCGATATTAACATTGGTCCCCGGTCATTTTCCTGTGGATAGGATTGGTGTTGAATAGATTGGGTTTGGAAGTGAGAGAGGCAACTCTGGTTGGAAATGCCCAGTGCTTGGGGTGGGATGTAATTTTTCTGTCACATCTTGTATGACTGAAGCCTTGTGATGTGACAGGCTGGGGTCTAGACAGGAGCCAGCAGACTGTGCAGTGCTTCACTTTTCAGTGTTTTTTTTTCCCAGTATATTGGCAATATAATCTGATTTTGCAAGAAAAAAAATTTCATTACCAATCAGGTCATAATAAAGCCACTTGTTCTCTTTTGCTGTCTGGCATAAGATGCAATAGCATTTCATGCACGTTTAGAAAGGCATTATTGCTGTAACTAAGTTACAAAATATATTTTGTAGGTATTTTTATTTAACCTTTCTATATAAATTTTTATATAATCTTTAGTTGTAATTCATTATTCCTATAATTGTTGAAAGTGGTTGATTTTTTTTTGCAGATCACATCAACGCAGCAAATGCTGTTGATATTTAAATAAATGCTGGTATTTATGTATTTATGCACATTTTATTCCATATCTGTACTTTAACATTGTTTTATATATAATTCTTTGTTCTTTATTCTTTATAATTGTTTTTTGTTGCGTGTCACACCCTGACCAACATATCACAGCAAATTCCTAATACATGGAAATGTATCTGGAAAATAAAGTTGATCCTTCCTACTGAATTATTTTATGAAAAAAGTAGCTCTTTGAACACACAAAAAGGTACTGAATATTCAGCACTCAGGAAGCAATAGATCCAAAGTACAAGTTAATCTTTCTCTTTAAATGATTTAGCAGTCAGCATTAGGTATGGCTCAGCAGATGATATTTTATCTTAAAGTTGATAGTTCAAGTCCCACTCCAGGAGTTAGAGCACAATATCAAACTTGTGTTGTCAGAATCAGGTTTAATTTCACAGGCATGTGTCATGAAATTTGTTAACTTAGTGGCAGCAGTTCAACATAGAAACATAGAAACATAGAAAATAGGTGCAGGAGTAGGCCATTCGGCCCTTCGAGCCTGCACCGCCATTTATTATGATCATGGCTGATCATCCAACTCAGAACCCCGCCCCAGCCTTCCCTCCATACCCCCGATCCCCGTAGCCACAAGGGCCATATCTAACTCCCTCTTAAATATAGCTCAATGCAATACATGATAATATAGAAAAATAAGTAAGTAAATCAATTACACTGAGTATATATGTGTGTGTGTGCGTGTGTGTGTGTGTGTGTGTGTGTGTGTGTGTGTGTATTAAATAGTTAAATTTAAAATAATGCAAATACAGAAATAATTAAAAAAGTAAGGCAGTGTTCACAGGTTCAATGTCCATTTAGGAATCGGATGGCAGAGGGGAAGAAGCTGTTCTTGAATCACTGAGTGTGTGCCTTCAGGCTTCTGTATCTCTTTTCTGATGGTAACAGTGAGAAGAGGGGATGTTCTAGGTAATCGAGTTCCTTAATAATGGACAGCGTCTTTCTGAGGCACCGCTGCTTGATGTTGTCTTGGAGGCTAGTATCCAGATGGAGCTGACTACTTTTACAATTTTTTGTAGCTTCTTTCAATCCTGCAGTAGTGCAAACAGAGAACAAAAATAAGAAGAATGTAATGAGGTAGCGAACTTAGGTTCATTGTCCATTCAGAAATCTGGTGGCAGAGCGGAAGAAGCTGTTCCTAAAATGTTGAGTTTAGAAACATAGAAACATAGAAAATAGGTGCAGGAGTAGGCCATTCGGCCCTTCGAGTCTGCACCGCCATTCAGTACGATCATGGCTGATCATCCAACTCAGAACCCTGTATCTGCCTTCTCTCCATACCCCCTGATCCCTTTAGCCACAAGGGCCATGTCTAGCTCACTCTTAAATATAGCCAATGAACTGACCTCAACTGTTTCCTGTGGCAGAGAATTCCACAGATTCACCACTCTCTGTGTGAAGAAGTTTTTCCTAATCTCGGTCCTAAAAGGCTTCCCCTTTATCCTCAAACTGTGACTCCTCGTTCTGGACTTCCCCAACATCGGGAACAATCTTCCTGCATCTAGCCTGTCAAATCCCTTTAGGATTGTATACGTTTCAATCAGATCCCCCCTCAATCTTCTAAATTCCAGAGAGTACAAGCCTAGTCGATCCAGTCTTTCATCATATGAAAGTCCTGCCATCCCAGGAATCAATCTGGTGAACCTTCTTTGTACTCCCTCTCTGGCAAGAATGTCTTTCCTCAGATTAGGGGACCAAAACTGCACACAATACTCCAGGTGTGGTCTCACCAAGGCCTTGTACAACTGCAGTAGTACCTCCCTGCTCCTGTACTCGAATCCTCTTGCTATGAATGCCAGCATACCATTCGCCTTTTTCACCACCTGCTGTAAGTTTGTGTCTTCTGACTCTTGTACCCCCTCCTTGATAGTAGCATTGAGAAGAGGGCATATCCTGGGTGATAGGGGCCCTTAATGATTATTGCCTTCTTTTTGAGGTATCGCCTTTTAAAGATGTCCTCGATGCTATGGGTAGGCGAGTGCTTATGATGGCTGGCTGCAGAGGGAGTGCTGTACTGTCGCAATATATTCTTTACAAATTCAAAGTGGTAATATTGACGTTCACTGTAAATACACAGTAGAATCAATGAAAAAACTACACACAAAGAAAGACAAACAGCCAACGTGTAAAAGAAACACAAGAATAATAAATAAATAATCCTGAGAACACGAGCTGTAGCGTTCTCGAAAGTGAGTCTGCAGGTTGTGGTATTAGTTCAGAACTGAAGTGAGTAAAGTTATCCATGCTAGTTAGGAGCCTGATTCGTTTGTAAATATGCACAAGCAAAGACTGACAAACAACCAATGTGCAAAAAAAGACCAATCGTGCAAGTAAAAGAAATAAATAATAGAGAGCGTGAGTTGCAGAATCCCTGAAAGGGGTTGTTTGTGGAATCAGTTCAGAGTTGTGGTGGGTGAAGTTATCCCCTCTGGTTCAGGAGTTTGATGGTTGAAGAGTAATAACTGTTCCTGAAGCTGGTGGTGTGGGACCTAAGGCTCCTGTACCTCCTACCCAATGGTAATAGTGAGAAGAGAGAGTAGCCTGGATGCTGCGAGTCTCTGCGTTTTGTTCCAATGTGACATACAAAATAAAATTTAAAAAACAACAAAATTCTGCAGGGGCTTGAAACAGAAATATGAAATTACAGGCAAACCGTTCAGGCTACATCTTGAAGAGTGGATTGGGGTTTAACAATTTGGGTTGTTTTTCATCTGAATGCTTCGTTAATGCATCCATTGGTATCTATGGAGGTTTAGGACAAAATACTGTTTCCATTGGCTCTTTAATGGACTCTGACAGAGACTCAGCACCAGGTAGGGTCCCTGGCACAAAAAGGTTAGAAGCCCCTGCTCTAGAGACTGAATCGCAGGAGGCCACTTTGTTAGGAACACCTGTACATCTGCTCTGTGATGTCAGTCATGTGGCAGCAGCTCAGTGGAGAAAAGCATGCAGACATGGTCAAGAGGTAGCATTGTTGTTCAGACCCAAACATCAGAAAGGGGAAGAGATGTGATCTGAGTGATTTTGACCGTGGAATGATTGTTGGTGCCAGATGGGGTGGTTTGAGTATCTCAGCAACTGCTGATCTCCTGCGATTTTTACACACAGCAGTCTCTAGAGCTGGGGCTTCTAACCTTTTTTGTGCCACAGACCCTACCATTAACCGAGGGGTCCATGGACCCAGGTTGGGACCCTTGCTCTAGAGTTTATGGAGAACAATGCAAAAAACAACAAACATCGAGTGAGTGGCAGTCCTGTTGGAGAAAAACCTTTGTTAATGGGAGAGGTCGGAGGAGAATTACCAGACTGGTTCAAGGGCGACAGTAACTCAAATAACCATGCATTATAACAGCGGTGCGTGGAAGAGCATCTCTGAATGCACAATACGTCAAACTTTGGTTGAAGTGAATAGGCTACAGCAGCAGAAGACAATGAACACTTGGGTGATACATTATTAGGTACAGGAGTACCGAATAACATAGTCAATGATAGAATGCGTCTTGGTGTTCTCCTCCACAAGGTTCATGGTGCAGCGTGCATGCACGTCGAATAAGATGAATATCCATGGAATTTTGTGATGTTTCCTTCAGTGGTGGACATTCTAAGAGAGCATTGTTAATACAACTTGAACTGTTCTACCAGAGTAACTACGTTATGATCCGCTCTTTGAGGCGATGGGTTCAAAAAGCTAAATCCCCTTTCCATAGTCATTTACCCCTACTGATTGTGTATGGCGACTTTCCACAGCATAGTCCCGAGTTCGGATAGGTGGGGCTCGTCAGCCTTAGACGGCAGCCTGCCAAGAAGAAGGAAAAATGTGATTTTAAACCTCCACTACCTTGCGGCCATACCCACCCATGGGAAAGGCTTCAGGACCAAACCCCAAGGAAGAAATCCGGAGCCGGGGTCCCTAAGGCAGTTTGATGTTGCTTACAACTTCACTCGGGCAACCTCTGCGACGACACTGGTGCCAAGCTGTATCGGCACTTGCCCTTCCCTTGGACTACATCAGTGACGTGGAGAGGGGGAACCCGCTGCATGGGCAACAGCCCGTTCTTCAAATCCCCACCCAGGCTTGTGCCCTGGAGAGGACACAGTCCACCAGAGGCACAAACCTACGATTCCCTGGGACCAATGGCTGCCACTACTAATAGCCCAGAGTATTTAAAGACAGAAGAATGAAAAACAGTAGGATGATAAAGATGTGAAAATTTCAAATTAAAGCTGGAAATGCATTCATATATAAATTAAAGGATGAAAGACAGTTTTAGCTAGAAGATGATAGGTGAAGGTAAAGGGATGGGAAGAAGGAATCTGACAGGAGAGGAGAGTGGACTGTGGGAGAAAGGGAAGGAGGACGGGATCCAGGGGAGGTGATAGGCAGCTGAGAGTAGGTAAGAGGCCAGAGTGGGGAATATGGAAGAGGGGAGGGTGAGGGAATTTTTTTTTAACCAGAAGGAGAAATTAAGTTGGAGGGCTACCCAGATGGAATAAAAGATGTTGCTCCTACACCCTGAAGGTGGCATCATCGTGGCACAAGAGGAGGCCATGGACTGATATGTCAGAGTGGAAATGGGGATGGAAATTCCCCTCCCCTCTTCTTCTATTCCCCACTCTGGCCCCTTGCCTCTCCTCATCAGCCTATCACCTCTCCCTGGGGCCCGTCCTCTTTCCCTTTCTCCTACGATTCACTCTCAGATTCCTTCCTCTCCAGCCCTTTACCATTCCCACCCACTTGTCTTCACCTATCACTTTCCAGCTATCCTCCTTTCCTTTGCATACCTTTTCATCCTGTCATCTTCCCCCTTCCTTTCCAGTCCTGAAGAGGGTCTCAGCTGGAAACGTTGACTGTTATTCATTTCCTCAGAAGCTGCCTGACCCACTGAGTTCCTCCAGCATCTTGTGTGTGTTGCCTTGGATTTCCAGCATCTCCAGACTTTCTGCTGTTTATGTCTAGCTTCTGGGTGTTGTGTAATGTTAAGCAAACCTTCCCAGCAGAAACGCTCAGAGAATGTGGGCACTGACTATCAAGACGTGCAGACAACAGGTTTGCTTCATTATGAGAATCTACTTTGTATTTGTCACTCAGGCTAATTTGTCTAAATTATAAATTCTACTCGACACAGACATCAAACAGATTCACCTCAGGGCTGAGTCTCCTGCCAGTTCTCATATGGATGGACTGCCAGTTTAAACTGGCAGTGCACTCGTAACTGACTGACACACAGCCAGTCCAAACTCCCAGTCGTCCATTTTCCACCACCTTTGGCTTTGTTACCTCCCATATCGTTGGTCAGAAATGATTAGTGTTGAGAAATACCCTGAAAGGAATTAAAATGAACATTTCTAATGTCCGCGAATGTCTGGACATGATGCATATTCACATCGGATAACATTTCAAAGTTCAAAGTAAATTTATCATCAAAGTACATCTATACCGCCATATACTACCCTGAGATTCATCTTTCTGCAGGCATTCACAGCAGAACAAAGAAACACAATACACACACACAATGACTGACAAACAGCCAATGTGCAAAAGGAAACAGACTGTGTAAATAAAGAAAATAAATAAATGATACTGAGAACCTGAGTTGCAGAGTCCTTGGAACTGTGTCTACAGGTTGTGGAATCAGTTCAGAGTTGAGGTGAGTGAGGTTTCAAAAACTTTAATGGGACCTACAGGTTCTGTATATGTGCTGTACAGTACTGTGCTAAAGTCATAGGCACATGTATATAGCTAGAATGCCTAAGACTTTGACACAGTACCGTATTTGTCAATGTGGAGCAGAAAGCGAGGTTGTAAGTCTGGCGGGAGCGAAGGATGTTGGGAACGGTGAGAGCAGAGCATCGCGGGAGGGGTGTGAGACAGGTGGCAGAGAAGGAGTGTTGGCGGCGAGGGTGACACAAGGCAAGATCATTTGATTCGTAACAATTGGTTTATTGGTCATTACAGAATGTCTCTTGGATGCTTCCTGTTCCCTCCCTTCTCCCTTCCCCTCTTCCCAACCATGATTCCCTTCTCCCTGCTCCCTTCCCACTCTCAGTCCACAACAGAGACCCATATCAGAATCAGGCTTATCATCACTCACATATGTCGTGAAATTTGTTTTTGTTTTGCAGCAATTGTACCGTGCAATGCATAAAGTTACTACATTACTATGCAAAAGCCTCAGACATCCTAGCTACACATATGTTCCTAAGTCATTTGCACAGTACTGTAGCCCAGAGTGTTGGTGTTGGTAATCTGCTTGGAGATTCTATCGTCCCAATTCATTATTCAAATGAAAACTGCATGTTCAAGCTTGCTTCATATTTCCTGTTAGGGCATATTCTGGAATTAGGGTACATAGCAAATATTAACTGCAGCAACCAATCTTTAGAGCTGAACATGGACTGCAGACTAAATATAATATGCAGCCCTGGACAATAGTTTCTTGGAGCTGTGGAAGTCAGTTACTGAAAACCAGACAATGTTGATTAACATTCATTCTTGGTGTCTGGAGTGTGGGTGTGAAGAAGGTGGCGTGAAAATTCTACGCCAGTCAAAGGAGGCATTATAACTACACTGTAACTATAGAATTGTCCTTTGATCTTTATCATATAAAATGTCCTGTAATATTGGGTCGGGAGGCCTTTAACTCCAAAAGGGTCTCGATACAATGCCACTGCTCGTTTTTGTTGGATAAAACACTTCTATATCCACGAGCTTCACACTGCCCCATAACACTGAAGTGATTGAGCTTTTCAATCGCATGGGCTGACATTGGAATAAACTTCTGCAAAAGCAGATTCTTCCTCTCCCCATCAGATTCCTGAATGGTCCATGTATCTCTGAACAATACTTTACGTCTCCTTTTCTTGCACTGTTTATTCTTTGTTATTCCTTTGCTCAAGAAAGGTAAAAGGAATAATCATAGAGTCACAGAACACAACAGCACAAAAACAGACCCTTTGGCCCATCTAATCTGTGCTGAAATATTATCCTGCCGAGATCCATCAGCCACACCTGAACCATACCCCTCCATACCACTCCAGAAATAGTCCCATGGATGGTAGGAAAATGGAGGGCTATATAGCAAGGGAAGGTTGAACTAATTTTAAAGTAGTTAAAAGGGCCAAAGGATCCGAACTGTGCTGTACTGATCTATTTTCTATGTTCTATGATTAGCAGTTGGCATGTTTACACTTTATTTGGAGCAATTTCATGTCTTTGCCACTGTACTGTTGCTGCAGAACGACAATTTTCACAACATATTGTGAGGTTGATAGGTTACTAATCAGTCAGGGCATGAAAAGTTATGGGGAGAAGGAAGGAGCGTGGGGTTGAGTGGGAAAATGGATCAGCCATGATGAAATGGTGAAGCAGACTCGATGGGCCAAATGGCCTAATTCTGCTCCTGTATCTTATGACTTTATGGTCTTCTACAAGTCAGTGAGAATAGAGCTGGTTCTGATTCTGATTTGGAAGCAACCTACATAAGTTCGTGTGCTTCCAGCAGCTTGATTCGTGGGTGCCGGTAAAGTCGGTATTGAAATGCCTGCAATTTTACAAAGGAATACACTTCCTTCTGAAATTGATGCAGGGGCATTTCTGCCCTGGCCCTTGTTCCCAGGGCAGAAATGGCTAATATGAGAGGGCATAATTTTGAGGTGATTGGAGGAGAGCATGGGGGAGGGGGGGGATGTCAGAGGTAATTTTTTTTACACACTGAGTGGTGCGTGCACAGATCGCACAGCCAGGGCTGGAGGTGGAGGCAGACACATTACGGACATTTAGGACTCTCTTCGGTGCATAAATGATAGAAAATGGTCTATGTACGGGGGAAGGGTTAGATAGAATAGAATAAAACTTAAGATTAAGATTGATCTTAGAATAGGTTATAAGATCAGCACAACACTGTGGGCCAAAGAACCTGTAGTATTCTGTGTTCCATGAATGAATTATTAACTTTTGCACACAGAGTTTTTTTTATTGTTGAATTTGTCCCTGTAGATACCAGAGTGTTATCTTCTAGAATAAGGCACTGGTGAGGCCTAATGTGGAATATTGCGAGCAGTTACCTAAGGAAGGATGTGCTGACATTGGAGAGGGTTCAGAGGAGGTTCACAGAATGATTCCAGGAATGAAAGGGTTACTATATGATGGCTCTGGACCTGTACTCACTGGAATTCAGAAGAATGAGGGAGGATCTCATTGAAACTTACCAAATGTTGAGAGGCCTCAGTGGAGTGGAGGTGGAGAGGATGTTTCCTATGGTGGAAGAGTCTAGGACCAGAGGGCACTGACTCAAAATAGAGGGATATCCTTTTAGAACAGAGATGAGGAGGATTTCTTTAGCCAGAGAATGGTGAATCTGTAGAATTCACTATGGAGGCCAAGTCAATGGGTATATTTAAGACAGAGGTTGATTGATTCTTGACTGGTTAGGGCATGATGGGATGCAGGAGAAGGCAGGAGATTGGGGCTGAGAGGGAAATGATCAGCCATGATGAAATGGCAGAGCAGACTCGATGGGCCAAATGGCCTAATTCTGCTCCTATATCTTATGGTCTTATGGAACTGTCAACTGTTTATTCCTCTGCATAGATGCTGTCTGACCTGTTGAGTTCCTCCAGCATTTTGCGTGTGTCGCTCTGTATTTTGGATGCTGCTATTATGGACCAAGTCTATTTAAAAAGGGTCCTTGCGAACTGATTATGAAAAGTGCTGTTGCTATGTCTGCTTATCACTCAGCATAGTGTATTTCCCTGTTACAACTGACAGGGAATCTCCCAGTCACTCTGGCTGGGAACTGCACTGTCTCTGCATGCAGCCAAGATTCTGTGTGCAGCTAAGATACGGGTGAGTTACAGGGATCACTAAGACTTTAAACATTAACACCTGATGTTGTGGATTTCACAAGTAAATTAAAGTGTTTGTCACATTCATTGCTAAAAATGGTTGAGGTGAAAAAGCCTCTGTAACATCAGTAAACTGAATACAGATGATTTTAACACCTCGACGAAACCTTTACAAAAAGGAGTGATTGGCAAAACAAATCCTTGTCTGAGTGCTACAATGGTAAGTGAATAAATGCTGAGCTCTGCAAATCATTTAAATTTATTGAACAAAGTTCAAAGTAAATATGATATCACAGTACATATATGTCACTATATATAGCCCTGAGAAAAAAACAATCAAAACAATAATAATAATTAAATAAGCAATAGATATCAAGAACTTGTGATGAAGTATCCTTGAAAGTTTAGAGTCCTGGAAAGTAAGAGCTGTTTGCTTCATGGGAAGGACCCTACCTTAGAAATCTTGAGATGATATAGATTTCTAAGAAGCATTCATACTTCATAATGATTTGATAGCTTGCGGTTTATCACCTGAGTGATGTGTGAGTTAAGGTTTAGTTGGCAGCAGTTCACAAGTAAAGTCTACATTGTCACATCAATGACTGAGGAACGGATTCACCCTCAGATTTATAAATGGTTCATGAACACACAGATGCTACCTGTGTGGTATTTGTTTTTGCTCTATTTATTTTCGTAACTTATACTCATTTTCATATCTTGTAAAACAACGAATTTAACAAAATACTGTATGTCAGTGATAATAAATATGATTCTGATTCTGACATGAAAATTACTATAGGTTACAAAAATAAATAAATACTGTGAGAGAGGAATAATGAGGTGTGTTCATGCATACATGATCTGTTCAGAATTTTGGAACAAAGCTGTTCTTAAAATGTTGGGTGTAGGGCTTTAGGCTCCTGTACCTCCTCCCTGATGGTAGAAATGAGCAGACAGTGTGTTCCGGGTGGTGAGCGTCTTTAATAATGGATGCCACATTCTTGGGTCACTGCCTCTTTGAAGATGCCCTCAATGGTTGGGAGGGTTGTGCCCGTGAGTGAGCTGGCTGACTCCACAACCCTCTGCAGCCTCCTGTGACTCAGTGTGCTGAAGCCTCCACATCAATCAGCGATGCTCCCAGTTAGAATGCTCGCCATGCTACATGGGTAGAAATTTGATAGAGTCTATGGTGAGGTACCAAAGTTCAAAGTTCAAAGTAAATTTATCATCAAAGTACTTATAGGTCACCGTGTACAACCCTCAGATTCATTGTCTTGTGGGCATACTCAAAAAATCCCAATAACTATAACAGAATCAATGAAAGAACACACTAAAAAGGTGGAGAACCAGTGTGCACAAGACATCAAACTGTGCAAATAAAAAAAGAAAGAAAAAAAGAAATAATAACAATAATAAATAAGAAATAAGTATCAAGAACATGAGATGAAGAGCCCTTGAAAGTGTGTCCATGGTTTGGGGGAACAGTTCAGTGATGGGGCAAGTGAATTTGAGTGAACCTCTCTGGTTAAGAGCCTAGTGGTTGAGCCTAACTGTTCCTAAACCTGGTGGTGTGAAACCTGAGGCTCCTGTACCATCTTCTTGACGGCAGCCACGAAAAGAGAACATGACCTGGGTAGTGAGGGTCTCTGATGATTGAACTGCTTTTCTGCAACAACACTCAGTGTAGATGTGATCGACAGTGGGAAGGGCTTTACCCGTAATAGACTGGGTATCCACTACTTTTTGTAGGATTTTCTGTTCAAGGGCATTGGTGTTTCCACACCAGGCTGTGATGCAGCCAGTCAATATACTCTCCTACACACATCTATAGGAGCTTGTTGAAGTTTGATGTCACGCCAAATCCTTGCAAACTCCGACGGTAGTAAAGAGTTGTCGTGCTTTCTTCATAATTGAACTTGTGTGCTGGGCACAGCACAGATCCTCCGAAGTAATGACACCGAGGGATTTAAAGTTGCTGACCCTCTCTACCTCTAACTTTCCCAGGAGGACTGGCTTATGCACCTCTGGTTTCCTTTTCCTGAAGTCAACAATCAACTCCTTGGTCTTGCTGACATCGAGTAAGAGGTTGTTGTTGTGGTTTTTCAAACTGCTAATGAAGTATTTTAGCTGGTGTGCTTTCTTCTGAAAGTTTCTGTAAGAGAATTTTTAGAACAATGAAGAAAGGGCAAGGGAATGGGAGCAGCTCAAATCCTCCTGCAGAAAATCAGTATGAATTTGAAGACCAAAGGACATCCTGTGTTGTAATTATTCTGAAATTCTGCATATCATGCACAAGCTTTTGCTAAGTTTTACAATGTTCAGCTGAAGTGTCAGCTGTAACTCAATAAGCAGTGCTCTTTCCTCCAGGCCTGAAAGTAGTGGCTTCAAACTCCACTGTACATCTACTGAAGTTTGCACGAGTCTTTGGTGGCATCCCAACTCTCCTCAAACTATTAAAGAAGTACAAAGCCTTGTACTTTACCGCTGCAACAAATAACCAGTTTCACAACATCATGTGCCATGTCATATAATGTAGACGATCATGGTCTTATCCATGACCACGATTGCTCTTGGCAAGTTTTTCTACAGAAATGGTTTGCCACTGCCTTCTTCTGGGCAGTGCCTTTAAAAGGCCAGTGACTCCAATACTCTTCAGAGATTGTCTGCCTGTTGTCAGTGGACGCGTAACCAGGACTTGTGCACCAGCTGCTCCCGTGGGCTTCATGTGACCCTGATCAGGTGGTAGTGTGGGGGGGGGTGGGGGGTGAGGTGAGGCTAAGCAGATGCTACACTTTGCCCAAGGGTGACCTGCAGGCTAGTGGAGGGAATGAGCACCTTACACTTCCTTCGTTAGAGACATATCTCCAACCCGCCACGCATTCCAGCTTTTCATTCTCTAATATTAATGGCTGTGTTAAACTGCCCTCTGTGTTGTCCAAATACAGTAGACTTATATCCATGACCTATAAAGGCTGACTAGGTTATGGTCAGCAGGTTACATCCCTGCCAACACCAAGGTCTCATCACTAGGCAGTAATGTATCTCCACCCCGCCACTCAATCACAACATGTCAGTGATTAGAAACCTGATTCTGATATTGACTCAGTTCCTCCCTACCTTATTTTTCAGTGGCCAGCATAATGTGAAATTTACTGCAGTGCTCTCCACTGGCCGCATTCTTACTCTATTTTATAAACTTTCGTAAACCGTGTGCAGTGATTACCGGCCGACCGCTCAACCTGCCACTTCAGTAGCATGGGAGTCAAACGTGCCAGTACTCAGAGCTAATATCACCCATTTTCTGTTACTGGCCTGGCAGCCTTTTCTGTTCTGTACTGTGGTTGCCATGGGAAGAGCTCTGGTAATACTGTCTCACTTTCCGCAAATCACTGCATCACTAACACGGCAGCCAATATCTACTCAAAACAGCAAAGGAATTGAACCATTTGTTTCACCACCTCTGAAAGAAATGGCTATGGAGATAGCTTGACCATAAGACCATAAGATATTGGAGCAGAATCAGGCCATTTGGCCCATCGAGTCTGTTACACCATTTCAGCATGGCTGATCCATTTTCCCTCTCAGCCCTAATCTCCTGCCTTCTCCCTGTAACCTCTCATCCTTGACTAGTCAAAAATATATCAGCCTCTGCCTTAAATATACTCAATGACTTGGCCTCCACTGCCACCTGTGGTAATGAATTCCACAGATTCACCCCTCCCTGGCTGGAGAAATTCCTTCTCAGCTCCATTCTAAAAGGATGTCCCTCTATTCTGAGGCTGTGTCCTCTGGTCTTGGACTCCTTCACCACAGGAATATCCTCTCCACGTCCACTCTATCGAGGCCTTTCAACGTTCGATGGGTTTCAATGAAGTCACTCCTCATTCTTCTGAATTCCAGTGAGTAGAGGCCCAGAGCCATCAAATGCTCTGCATACAATAAGCCCTTCAATCCTGGAATCATTTTTGTGAAACTCCTTTGAACCCTCTCCAATGCCAGCACATTCTTTCTGAGATAAGGGACTCAAAACAGCCAACAATATTCCAAGTGAGGCCTCACTAGTGCTTTATATAGCCTCAGGGTTACATCCTTGCTTTTATATTCTATTTCTCTTGAAATGAATGCTAACATCACATTTGTCCTCCTCACCACTGACTCAACCTGCCAATTAATCTTCAGGGAATCCTGCGCAAGCACTCCCAAGACCCTTTGTGCCACAGATTTTTGAATTTTCTCTCATTTAGACAATAGATTATGCTTCTATTTCTTCTGCCGAAGTGCATGACCATACACTTCCTGACACTATACTTCTTCTGCCATTTCTTTGCCCAATTATCTAATCTGTCTAAGACCTTCTGCAGCCGATCTGCTTCCTCAGAACTACCTGCCCTTCCACCTAACTTCATATCGTCCACAAACTTGGCCACAAAGCCATCAATTCCATCATCTAAATCATTGACATGTAGTGCAGAAAGGAGCAGTCCCAAGACAGACCCCTGTGGAACACACTCTAGTCACCAGCAACCAACCAGAAACAGCTCCCTTTATTCCCACTCTTTGCCTCCCGCCAATCAGCCAATGCTCTATCATGACTGATTTATTATCCCTTTCAAACCCACTCTCCTGTTTTCTCCCCATAACCAATAAAATCCTTTCTAATTAAGAACCTATCGACCTCCACTTGAAATATATCCAATGACTTAACCCCCAAAGATTTATCACTCTCTGGCTGAAGAAATTCCTTCTCATTTCTGTTCTACATGGACGTCCCTCTATTCTGAGGCTATGCCCTCTGGTTCTAGATTCTCTCACCACAGGAAGCAGCTTCTCCCTGTCCGCTCTATGTTGGCCTTTTAATTTTTGATAGGTTTCAGTGGGATCTCCCTCATTCCTCTATTGGAATGTTTGGAATGTTACTTCAGTGCATTAACCACTACAGTGTTACTTTTCATATATTTTTTATTTAGCAATTTTTTTATGCAACTGACCAACACAGGATACATTCAACTTACCCAATGAATATAACCTGCCTCCTCAAATTCAGCTGTACACAAATATTCATCTGCCTCTTACACAGAATCAGGTTAATTATCATTGGCATACACTCAATGGCCACTTTATTAGGTACCTCCTGTGACTAATAAAGTGGCCACTGAGTGTACGTTCATGATCTTCTGCTTCAGTGGCCCATCTCCTTCAAGGTTGACATGTTGTGCATTCAGAGATGCTCTTCTGCACACCACTGTTGTAATGTGTGGTTATTTAAGTTACTGTCACCTTCCAGTCAGCTTGAACCAGTCTGGCCATTCTCCTCTGACCGTTCTTGTTAACAAGGTGTTTTCACCCACAGAATTGCTATAACTGGATGGACATTTTTGCACCATTCTCTGTAAACTCTAGAGACTGTCGTGCATGAAAATCCCAGGAGATCAGCAGATTCTGAGATACTCAAACACCCTGTATGGCACCAACAATCATTCTACCGTCAAAGTCACTTTGATCACATTTCATCCCCGTTTGATGCTTGATCTCAACAACAAATGAAGCTCTTGACCATGCCTGCATGCTTTTATGTATTGAGTTGCTGCCAGAAGATTGGCTGATTTGATATTTGCAGTAATGAACAGGTGTACAGGTGTACCTAACAGTCATGAAATTTGCTGGTTTCCAGCAGCAGTATTTTTAATACTCAAAAACATTATTATAAGTGAAAGTAAGTAATATATTAACAATTACCATAAGTAAATTACTATAAGCTACAACAAAAATAAATAAATTTGTACAAAAAGAGAGCAAGCTAGTAAGGTGGTGTCCATGGGTTCAGAAATCTGATGGTAGAGGGGAAGAAACTGTTCCAACATGTCCTCTTTCCTTTAATCAACCCGTATGTTGCTGCCATCCAGATAACAAAGGGAGTGTGCACTTATGGGAAACAGCTCCTTTCATCTGCACTATACTCCAGAAAAGAATGTTCTAAATAGTGAGGTAGTGTACATGGGTTCATGGACTACAGGTGAAGGGGAAGAAGCTGTTCCTAAAATGCTGAGTGAGTGTGTCTTCAGTCTCCTTCTCCACTCACTTTCTCCATGGCAGCATTCAAAGCAATTTGCTAACAGACGGGTGTGCAGATGGTAAATGATAGGTGGAAAATATCAACGCCTGCCACAATCTATCAGTTCCACCTCTCCTACCTGGTACTACCTGCCTGTCATCTTACACCACTCCTCAGTCCGCCAATCACCTGTGAATCCTACCTTGCCACTCCCTTTTCCATCTCATTGCCAGCCATCTCACCTCTCCACTCTCTGTCCTGACACAGGGCTTTGGCACAAAACATCGACAATGTCTTTCCTCCCACAGATGCTGTTTGATGAACTGAATTCCTCCAGTAGATGGAGAGTAGGAATAACTATTTTCAAAGTTCAACATTCAAAGTAAATTTATTATTAAAACACATATATGTCACCACATACACTCCTGAGATTAATTTTCATTCACAGTACAGTACTGCAAATAAAAAATACAACAGAATCAATAAACATCTAAACTCAAACAAAACTGATAAGCAATCAATGTGCAAAAGAAGACGAATGGGACAAAACCAAATAATAGTAACAAGCAATAAATAAATAATATTGAGAGCATGATTTTGTAGATTGAGTCTCAAAATAGAAGGACATTCCCTTAGAACAGAGCTGAGGAGGAATTTCTTTAGCCAGAGGGTGGTGAATCTGTGGAATTCTTTGCCACAGATGGCTGTGGAGGCCAGGTCATTAAAATGGAGGTTGATAGATTCTTGATTGCTCAAGGTGTCAAAGGTTACTGGGAGAAAGCAAGAGAATGGGGTTGAGAGGGATAATGAATCAGCCATGATGGAATGGGACAGCAGACTGCATAGGACAAATGTCCTAATTCTGCTCTTATATCTTTTGGTCTTATGGCCTTACATTGAGAATGTGAGTTGTGCTCGTTTTCTCTTCTGGATTGGAAGGCTGACACAAGTCAATGCCAGGCGTAGCAGGGGCCCTCAACCCATAACCTACAATGAGGGGATCCATACACAAGCGGGTGGCGCTGCAGGTTCTGAAGTGGAGGCAGGCACACAGCAAGAGGGCACACACCAGTCCTCATAGAGGGATCAGAGGTGGAGAGAGTGAGCAGTTTCAAGTTCTGAAGACCCAACCCGGACCCAACGTATCGATGCAGCTAAAAAGAAAGCTGTATTTCATTAGGTGTTTGAGGCACCAAAAGCACTTGAAAACTTCACCAGGTGTACTGTGGAGAGTGTTGAGTGTTCTGACTGGTTGCATCACCGTCTGGCATGGGAGGAGGGTTAAAATAAATTGCAGAGAGTTGCTAAATTAGTCAGTTCCATCAAGGGCACTAGCCTCCATAGTATCCAAGACATCCTGAAAGACTGGTGCCTCAAAAAGGTAGTGTTCATCATTAAGGACCCCTACACCAAATGCCCCCTTCTCACTGTTACCGTCAGGAGGGAGGTACAGAAGCCTGAAGGCACACACTCAGCGACTCAGGAACAGCTTCTTCCCCTCTGCCATCCCATTTCTAAATGGACATTGAATCCATGAACACTACCTCACTACTTTTTATTTCTGTTTTTGCACTAGTTATTTAACTATTTAATATACTTGTATATACTTACTGTAATTTACAGTTTATATATATTATCATGTATTGCCTTGCGACACTGCTGCAAATTTAGCAAATTTCACAACATATGCCTATGATACTAAACTTGATTCTGATTCTGAAGAGGATATGGACAGGTTAAGTGAATGAGGTGAGAATATGGCAGATTTGTGGAAATTGTGGAATTAGGGAAAATTTTGAGAAAAAAGATGTGGAAAAACCATGAGGCCGTCCACTTTGGTAGTGTTCAACAAAGCAGCAGGAGTTTTATTAAATGGTGGGAGACTGAAGGGTATTGAGAAGGGTCTGTGTGTCCTTATATATAGCACAAATATTGGCAGAATTTTCAGATGGTGACAAGGAGGCGTACAGGAGTTGAGACAGATCAGCTGGTTGAGTGGTGTAGCAGCGACAACCTTGCATTCAGTATCAGTAAGACAAAAGAATTGATTGTTGTCTTCAGAAAGGGTAAGATGAGAGAACACACACCAGTCCTCATGAAGGGATCAGAAGTGGAAAGGGCGAGCAATTTCACATTCCTGGGTGTCAACATCTCTAAGAATCCATTCTGGGCTCAACATGTCAGTGCAATCATAAAGAAGGCACAACAGTGGCTATACTTCATTTGGAGTTTGAGATTTGGTATGTCACCAAAGACATTCGCAAACTTCTGCAGAGGTACTGTGGAGAGCATTCTAACAGGCAGCATCACTGTCTGGTATTGGGAGGACACTGCACAGGATTAAAGTAAGCTGCAAAAAGTTGTGAACTCAATCAGCTCTGTCATGGGCACTAGCCTTCCCAGCATCTAGGACACATCAACAAGAAATAATACCTCAAAAAGGCAGCATCTGTCATTAAGGACCTTTATCATCCGATTCTAATTCTAGTACTGATATAACTCACCAAAAGAAAACAAGAAGGTACAGCAAACTATTTTGAAGGCCCTGCCAACATCCAGGACATGTTCTGTTCTCATTTCAGGAGCATGAAGGTACACACTCAATGTTTCAGGAAGAGGAGACATAATTTTTATGTTATTGGAGCAAAGTATAGGAGGAATTCAGAGGTAAGTTTTTTACACAAAGAGCAGTGGGTGAGTGGAATGCCCTGCCAGGATTGGTGGTAGAGCCAGATACATAAGGAGCATTTCAGAAACTCTTAGATAGGTACATGGATGGCTATGTAAGTGGAAAGGGTTGGGTTGATCTTGGATTAGATTAAAAGGTTATTACTGTTATGTTTTCTAACTCCAAAACTAATCAAAAGAAAAACATGGGAGTCCAGGATAAACGCGTACCCTTTGTTTTTACTGTAGTGAGGTGCGCACTTCTGGCATGGTGGTGTGATAACGTTTGCCATTCACGTACTTTTACATATAAACTGTAATGAATTAAATAAACAACAAAGAATGCTTGACCAAACAAGATATTTACAATATTACTCAAATATTACTGAAATCTTAAATACACAGCAAGCACAACATCATGGGCCGAAGGGCCTGTACTGTGCTGTAATGTTCTATATTCGATGTTCTTCCCCTCCCTCATCAAGTTTCTGAACAGTCTATGAACCCGTGAACACAACGTCAGTATTTTGCTCTCTTTTTGTTCTACTTGTTTATTTTATATACTTATTGTATCTTATAGTAATGTTTATGTACTGTTCCGGACTGCTGCCACAAAATAATATCAAAGATGATAAACCTGATTTTGATTTGGACTTATATTCTAATAGCAATTGAATAGGAGAGTGAATATATCTTACAGCAATTGTCCAGTGCCTTCAGAGACAAATTTGGAACAGCGTACACAGTTTCCGCCCGTACACGGTACAGCTGGAATAAAATTGACACCCCACTCCCCACCCAACATGTAGATCACTTATTTGAAAGTTGTGGCCATGCTGAATGTGGCTTGACTCTTGCAGGCTGCCCAGCATAATTCTTGCCGATTTGATTGAATCTCAATATATGTTTCGATGTTTTGGTGTGCAGTAAATGTGACAAATAAAGCTAACTTTTAAAATCTTCACTGCCCAAGTTGGATTAATCTCAGGGTAGGTTAAAGGGCTGAAGAGACTGTACTGTGCTGTAATATTCAACGCTGTGAATTTGCTGTCATTGAATTTTGCGTGAAAATAAAATAAATCAACACTTTTAAAAAATCTAATTCACATTTCTCGACGCATTCACAGATGATGCAGCTTCACACTATGGTAAATCGTGAAACAGACTCTATTTAGGAAAGCTACTCCCTCTCATGACATGGGGGAGGGGGTCACTTGTATCATTTCAGTGATGTGGGCATCAAATAAAAGAGGCCAGCAGATGAAGATCTATATCCGTGTGTGAGAATGAATAGGAGTGAAGAACAGATCGAAGTAAGCTGCAGAGAGTTGTAAATTCTTTCAGCTCCATCATGGGCACTAGCCTCCGTGGTGTCAAGGATATCTTCAAGGGGCGGTGCCTCAGGAAGGCAACATCCATCATTAAAGGCCCCCACCACCCAGGACATGCCCTCTTTTCATTGCTACCATCAGGAAGGAGGTACAGAAGCCTGAAGACACATATTCAATGATTCAGGAACAGCTTCTTCCCCTCTGCCATCCGATTTCTGAATGAACCCATGAACACTACCTTACTACATTTTAATTTCCTATTTTGCACTATTTAATTTGACTATTTAATAGATCTATACTTATGCAATTCAGGGTTTTCTTTTTGCTGTCTATCATCATGTATTGCATTGTACCACTGCTGCAAAGTTAGCTAATTTCAAGACATCTGCCTGATCCTGTTTTGCTGCTATTTGTTGCTCGTTGTGCTCTCTGTTGTTCTGCCGAGTGTTGTGGGCATGCTATGTGGGTGCACAAAGTGTGGCGACACTTGCAGACTGCCCCCAGCGCACCCTTAGGTTGTGTTGGGTATTAACGAAAACAACACATTTCACTGTATGTTTTGATGTACATGTGATAAATAAATCTGAATATGAACCTTATGCAATAACGTTGCAAATAGCCTACCCTACGGCCAATTCATACTGTATGCTCACATTTATTTTTTTTCAGTTGACTGGGCAAATCAAATGCCATCACTCTATGTTTGGAAGGAAAGAGAAGATTGGTAGCTCGGGTTAGCTGCTTCTTTGTAGGGCGGTTAATCGAACCTGCAGATTAGCTCGCAAATGGTTCATCACCAGTCGTGGTGACATCATCAGTGCACAACTGAGTGGTGTTTCTACTGAGCGCCTGTTGGTCTGACTCATTCTGATTGGTTGGGAGTTGCACTGGCCGCTTGTCTCCACTGGGTCCCGGCCAAACAGATAGTTGAGAGGTCTCCACGGGCCAGCGGCGATCACTTAGCTATCTGATTGGCCGGAACCGAGCAAACTAGCAGCCAGCATGGCAGCTGACCAATCAGAACAATGAGACAGACTCAAACAAACGCAACCACTCGGCAGCAACAACACTCAAGTGCACACTGATGATATCACCTCGACTGGTGAGGAAACATTTGTGACCTGACCTCCCTGCTCGGCAAACAACCCAACAAACAATCACCGTTTTCTTGTACATTTCATAAATAAGTCTGAATCTGAAGCGGAGAGGAAGCAGCTTTATTTTATTTATTTATTATTTGCTTAGAGATACAGAGTGAAACAGACCCTTCCAGCAACCCACCTGCTTAATCCTTGCCTAATCACAAGACAATTTACAATGACCTATTAATCTACTAACTGGTACGTCTTTGGACTGTGGGAGGAAACTGGAGCACTTGGAGGAAACCCACATGGTCACAGGAAGAATATACAAATACCTTACAGACAGTGCAGAAATTAACTCTGAATTCCAGTGCCCCGAGCTATAATAGTTTCGCACTAACCACTAAGATACCATGGGTGTCAAGAGCCCTGCGGGCCTCTGTGGCAAGCCGTAGAGCATTGGGCTTCCAGGTTTCTCGAACACCAGTGTTTACTAATTGTTGTCTGAACTAAAGCAGTTAAGCTCTTGTGCTTTCTGTTTACTCTTGTAAAGGTAATTGTTACAGGCACGGGTTTTCTGCGTTCTGTGACTATTTAAAGTGGACACCCGATTAGCACTCACTGCGGGGTCCGTGTGTTGAGAATGATTTGTCACGTGGTGTCACTCAGTCATGCTGCTGATGCTCTGTTGGAATTCCTATGTATAACCTCTTGTGCCTGTCTCTACATGGGAGTCTGCCGTTCCTCCGCACTGGGTTCAGTCCTTGCCAGTGCTCACCGCGAATGAGTCTGCCATTTCTCCGCACTGCGTTCAGTCGTTGCCAGTGCTCACCGTTGCACCATTTATAAAGTGCCTAAATAAACATCTTGCTTATTAAATCTGCCACTTGACCTTTGAACTGAGGCAATTAACTCCAGTTTGGTCTAAAGAGCACCCTTGGTTACCATAAGGAATGAGAAAGTGGTGTGTAGCTGTCAAAAATAGCTGTGAAGAAAGGAGGAAGACAGGAAGGAACAAGGATGGGATGGAAGTGAAATCATTTTATGCCTGTTTCTTTTCCTGCAATACTACAGAAAGTGGCAGATGCAGCCCAATAAATCACAGACAAATCCCTCCCTACCACTGAGCTCATCTACAAGGAGCACTGCCAGAAGAAAGCAGCATCCATCATCAAAGACCCCCACCATCCATGACATGCTCTCTCCTCTCTGCTGCCGCTGAGAAGGAGGTCCTGACTCCACAACCTATGAACACATGTTCAATGACTCTGCAGCTCAGGTTCTCAATGTTATTGATTTATTTGTGATTTGTTTTTGGTTGGTTGGTTTCCGTATTTGCTCATTTTGCCTTCCTTTGCATAATGGCTACTTGTCAGCCTTTGCGTGCAGTTTTTCATTGATTCTATTGTATTTTTTTGGTCTACTTTGAATGCCTGCAAGAAAATGAATCTCAGGGTAGCATACAGGGCGCCCAGGGAGGGGTTTCACCTCCGGTGAAGGGGTTCATTGTGTCCAGTCTAGGGCAGCTCACTCACCTGTGGTCCCCCACCAGACACCCAGCTCTCACTTGTGGCTCCAAGTAGCTGTTTGCATGTGACAGCAGTCACAGCCCGGTGCACCACTTCGACAAGTGGGCTAAAGCAGGAGAGGGTAAGCCAGCGGGGCCCATATCCTGGTGAGACAGGGACATGCCCGTTCTGGCATGCGAAGTCAACTCTGGCGATCTGGGTGGACGAGATCTACAAGAAGATCCAATGGACAGGAAGGCAGATCTGCAATGCTTCGTGGAGAGCGATGGATAGGACAAGCCACAGAAGAAGTCATGCTCATCCATTGCAACCATCGCATTTACGAGGCTTGTTTTTATCACTGGAGCTGGACTTCCAAGGTCGAGAGAATGGAACTGCCCCCGTGCAACAACTTTTCCACTTTAACCTTCTCCAGCACAAGTTTCCTGTCACTGTCAGACATGACAGGCTACCAACAACACTGTACATACTTTGAACTTTGAACACAGTGCTTGCCTGGAAACGTGAATCTTCCTAAGCTGGCTTATCTGTGCTCCCTGGCTATACAGTTGTGAGCCAAAGTAAGAGACAGCTGACTGTAGGCTGATATATCTCGGGCAACTGTGACAGAGTATAAGAAGCAGACTCCCATGAGTTTATGAGAGAATACTCTGTTGTGTTTCTGAAATTAATAAGATCCAGTGACTTTCCCTTGTGTTAAACTTTCAAGATGTCCAGATGAGTGAGGAAAGGGGTGTATTATAATCGGGAGTAACACACACAAAGCGATGGAGGTAGTCAGCTGGTCAGGCAGCATCTATGGAGGGGAATAACTACTGACATTTCAGGCTGAGACCCTTCATTGGGACTGGACAAGAAGCGGGAAGCAGCCAGAATAAGAAGGTGGGGGGGGGGGGGAAGGAGATCAAACTGGCAGGTGATAGATGAGACCAGGTGTCGGGGAAGGTAGGTGGGTGGGGGTGAAGGGGGAAGAAATAAGCAGCTGGGAGGTGAGAGGTGAAAAGGGCTGGAGAAGAAGGAATCTGATAGGAGAGGAGAGTGGACCATGGGAGAAAGGGAAGGAGGAGGGGAACCAGAGAGAGGTGAGGAGAAGGGATGGTAAGGAAAGCAGAATGGGGAATGGATAAAGGAAAAGTGGGGAGGGGAAGAAATACAGAATATTATGAGGGTGGCATGGTGGAGATACGCCTCTGCCAAAGGTGCTCCTTCTCTCCACTAGCCTGAAGGTCACCCTTGGGCAAGGTGTACCCTCATCCCTCAATCTTGCCTTCATTATCCTGTTAGGTTCCAACTGTGACAAGTTATGACATCCTCTGGTACAGGGTTGGATCTTAGCCTGACGAACCTAATGACATGGGGGTAAAGTGAAACTGTCATTAAAGAAAAATTAAAGACCAATCATGTTCCAGCCAATTAGTACATGTTCACGA
Organism: Mobula hypostoma; assembly: GCF_963921235.1. NCBI lineage: Eukaryota > Metazoa > Chordata > Chondrichthyes > Myliobatiformes > Myliobatidae > Mobula > Mobula hypostoma. The sequence continues at coordinate 6,353,462 of NC_086113.1, read as the reverse complement.
AGCAAAGCGATAATTGAGGTAATTTGTTCCTGAAAGTGTGGACTCTGCTGAGAATGGCCCAGTTCTCCTTTTATGTGAAGCAAGGAAAGATGATGCTCTTTTGATTTAGAAATAGCCTCCCATTGTGAATTATTTCGCTACTTTTTATTTGGGTTAATTGAACTAATTTTCAGCAAATTCGATCTTATTTCTGTCCTACTGTTTAAATAAAAGCTTCCAATTTCACATCAATATCAATGTTTGCTCGCGGTCAATAACACATTCCAAGTCAGAGTGAACCTGCAAAACAAATGAAGTGATAGCTCCTCGAGAGGAGTAAGCACACACTGACAACGTCGGCGGTCTTCAGCCAACAGAAGGCGGGCCGGGCAGATCTAACTAGCAAGACTGCGAAAGCAAACAGCATTGCAAAAGGAGCAGGGTATACCAACACTCCTGTGGACAAAAGGAGTGGGGTTTTCCAACACTCCTGTGGACAAAGGGAGCAGGGTATCCCAATGGTCCGGTGCACAAAAGGAACAGGGTATTCCAACAGACCTGTGGATAAAAGGAGCTGGGCATTCCAACAGACCTGTGGATAAGAGGAGCTGGGTATTCCAACAGACCTGTGGATAAAAGGAGCAGGGTATTCCGACAATCCTGTGGACAAAAGGAGCAGGGTATTCTAACAGGCTTGTGGATAAAAGGAGCAGGATATTCCAATAGGCCTATGGACAGAAGGAGCAGGGTATTAAAACAGGCTTGTGGTCAAAAGGAGCAGGGTATTCCAAAACTCCTATGGACAAAAGAAGCAGGATATCCCAACAGGCCTATGGACAAAAAGGAGCAAGGTATTCCAACACTCCTGTGGACAAAGGGAGCAGAATATACCAATAGGCCTATGGACAAAAAGAGCAGGGTATACCAACAGTCCTGTGGACAAAGACCAGAGATGACGAGGCCTGATGGCAACCGTCAGCGAGTTTCTCTCCCATTCCCAACCAGTTCGGTACCGGGATCAGATGTTTGGGTGAGCAGGGACTCTCTAGACACATGAGTCAGCAAGTTCTGGATTTCAAAGAGTGGAGGTCTTAGTCCCATCACCGGCTAGCCCTGGGGTTGATACTGAAGACTGAAGCCCGAAAGTCAAACGGAAGGCCGATAGTTGAAACCTATCGGCCAAGGCTGTGAGTCCACAAGTCTAAGAGTCAATTGGGAAGTGGGATGTCCGAGGAGGCCTCTCCTGGGGTTGGAGCAGGGTCTGTGTGTCTGAGGGTGGCTGGAAGAGAAGGAAGGGGCTTGCTTTGCTGTTGTTGCTTTGGTGCTTGTTGTGTTCTGTGCTATTCTGCCGAGCATTTTGGGCATCCTATGCTGGTGCTGGAACGTCTGGTGATGACTGCAGGCTGCTCCCAGCACACCCTTATGTAAGCTGTTGTGAATGCAAACGATGCATTTACCTGTATGTCCTGATGTACCCATAATAAATAAATCTGAATCTGAAACTGAATCTAAATCTCAATCTAAATCTGATCTAAATCGGAATCTGGATATGGATATGGATCTGGATCTGAATCATCAAGAAAGCCTTTTGGGAAATCCTTGCACAAATTGAGTTTTTCCTCTTGCCACAGAAAGCTTGAGCTACCATTCCAATGATCTCCACGATGGCTGTCTGGCCCATTTCCATTTAACACACAAGGCCAATGAATTAAACATATGACAGCCAGCCTTGTTTTAACCTCTGCCAGTTCACTGAGACATCCAGGTCAAGTCTATTCCTCCTTCCTGAATGGAAAACGTGCTGCTTATGTCTAACCACCAGATGGCAATAACATCTACCTGGTTTTACATCACAATCAGCTTCTCCCTGTGGTAATAAACTCCGATAAGGATAAAAGTTAGCTTTGTTTGTCACCCGTGCACTGAAGCACAAAGTGAAATGTGTCGCTCACGTTGTGGATGTGCTGAGGGCAGCCTTGCTGACCACCGGCTCTGAAAACCATTATGTTAACCACTACACTCAAGCACAGAGCTACGAGGCAACACAGCTACGTTCGCAATTCTTTAACATTGTGCAGAGGCGCACCTCACCAAGCTTGGCGAGGAATCGTACAGATTCTTCAGAAACTGACTCAGGCTGGACGAAGTGTATTAGAATGCTTTTGTCGATGGTTCAGAGTCCTCCAAGATTAAGGACCCTCCAGTGAGCAAGGGTCAATAAAAGTTCAAAATTCAAAGTAAATGTATTACCAAAGCACATATATGCTACCATTTTGCACCTTGAGATTAATTTTCTTGCAGGCATTTACAAGAAGAAAAGAAATATAATAGAGTTTACAAAAAGCTCTCTGAAAACAGATGGAGACAGGCAAATATAAAAGAAAGCAAATTCTGCTAATGGAAATAATATGGAGAACGTGTGTTGTAAAGAATCTTTGGAAGTGAGTCTATAGGTTATAGAATCCGTTCAGAGTAATAGTGAATGTGGTAATCTCTGGGTAACGTAGCATTAAGGAGTGAAATTTATTTTATCTAAAGATACAGCAATGTGACATTGCTGTATCTTTAAGTAAAAGAGGCACTTCACTTTGCTGGGAAGAAGACGTGGAATTAAAATGCCTAGTTCAGGGTCACTCTTCCACGTTTGGAAGGGCGATTCGACAAAGCGCTCACCGTTTCACTCTTCAGTTGCCTCAGTGTAGGAGGAGCTGCATTTAAACATTTAAACTGCATACTCACCGTGTTGAGTACGATGATCTCCTTGGGGGATGTCCATCAGTGGGTCTTCAGGTGGCTGTAGAGGCCAATCTGAGATCCAGTAACACAAACACGAGGAATTCTGCAGATGCTGGAAATTCAAGCAACACACATCAAAGTTGCTGGTGAATGCAGCAGGCCAGGCAGCATCTCTAGGAAGAGGTACAGTCGACGTTTCGGGCCGAGACCCTTCATCAGGACTTCGTACCTCTTCCTACAGATGCTGCCTGGCCTGCTGCATTCACCAGCAACTTTGATGTGTGTTGCTTGAGATCCAGTAACGATGGGGCTAGCACAAGACATGGCGATGTTTCACAGGCAGTAAAAAAAGCTACAAGCTATTCTATTAAATACACTGTTTCTGGACTACTGTGGCAATCTACAGTCTGTGATTTCCCTTTCGGGGATGAGATTTGGAACATTGTATGATTTAGCGTTTATGTGCTATCCTGAAGGATTCAGTGAACAGGACTCTCGAACATGCAGGCACAGGTACAGGAACAGGACTCTCGAAAACACAGGTACAGGTACTACTGGAGTGGACCTGAGGCCAGATCAAAGCAGTGCTGCCCAAGCCCAGGCCCAAGAGCGAAAAACAAACTGATATCTGGCCGATTTATGCAATGAGCTGGCTTTAAAAGGTCAAGGCATCAGGGCCGATGGCAAGGGATGAATCAGTTTTCAGCTCACTACTCCACAGGGTTTACTTGCCTCAGCGCTGAGCTGTCTGCATCTGGGGCCTGCACCCATCCGGTGCCGGGACTGGCTACAGCGCTGAACCGTCTCTGTGGCTGTGGATCCTGGACCGTCTCCGTGGCTGGGGCCTGCAGCCACTGGGCTCCTGGACCAGCAGCAGTGCTGAACTGGCTCTGTGACTGTGGTTTCTGGACTGGCTACAGAGGTGAACCGTCTCCGTGACTGTGGTTCCTGGACCGGCTCTGGGGCTGTGACCTGCAGCCATCGGGCTCCCGGACCGGCTACAGCACTGAGCTGGCTGCATGACTGTGTACTCACTTTCAGGGACTCTGCTGTTTCTGTTCTGTGTGTTATTTGTTTACTTTTTTTATTGTTTGCATGATTTGTTCTTTTTTTCACATTGGGTGTTTGGCAGTCTTTGTCTTGCGGGCTTTTTTAAAGTGTTCTATTGCATTTCTTTGTTTTGTGGCTGTCTGCAAGAAGACAATTCCAAGGTTGTACATGCTATACATACTTTGATAATAAATCTACTTTGAACTTTGAACATATTCTGGTGACCTCACAATCCTGCCCCTTTCACCACTCGCTGATCACAGTGGTATTCTGTTTACATACCTTGATAATAAATGTAGTTTGAATCACAGGACTTAATCTGAGATGTTAGTGGGGATTCCCGTAATGGAGAATGCCTCTGTGTGAATTTGATTTACAAGGGGAGGTGGAAGCACAGGCAGTCTCCGCACAGTCGTTGACAAATCAGTGTCAGGGTCCGGTGGCCTGGAATGCAAAATGACTGGGGACATTTCACTGCTGCAGCCTCCCTCCGCATTCACTGGCATCCTGATGTGTCATCGTCTTCCCTCAACTCCACCAGCTGGTCGGATCACTGTTTGTCTGGAACTTCCCGCCTGACCTTACCGTCGTGGGCCAAGCTCCAGACAGCGTTGCTCTGAGGCCCTCATCCACTCACAAGCCTCTCCACCACAAGGATGACCTTGGTGACCACAAAACAGTGAAGAGAGCACAATTCAGCGGAACCGGGGACAAATAAAACACTAGAGCAGAGGGGACTGCAGACACGTAAAACATCGTTCCACTCAGCTTTCAGGTGACACCAAGAAACCAACTTACCAACAGGAAAAAAAATCCAAAGATCGACCATACATCCCCTATATGAAACACTGAGCAACGGAAATCTCCACCTTTAAAGGGTCAGTCAGATTCACAGAGCCACGAGGTGGTTGATGTAGGGTATTACGAGCCATTAATTTACTGTGGTCAGGGATCGAATATAAAACATAGAACAGACAGTACTGTGAAAAATTCTCAGGCACATGTATATAGCTGGAGTGTCTAAGACTTTGCACAGTACTGTATTTGTCAACGTGGAGCAGTGAGCGAGTCTGTCAATCTAGCGGGAGCAAAGGCTGTTGGGAATGGCGAGACTGGTGTGCCACGGAAGGGGTGTGGGACAGGTGGCAGAGGAGGAGTGCCAGTGGTGGGAGGGTGTAGATAGAACCATCAGTCAAGGTCATTTGATTCCAAACAATTGGTTTGTTGATCATTACAGAATGTCTCTCTGGTGCTTCCCGCTGCCTCCTCTCTCCCTTCCCCTTTTCCCAACCATGATTCCCCTCTCCCTGTCCCCTTCCCACTCTCAGTCCACAACAGAGACCCAGATCAGAATCAGGCTTATCATCACTCACAGATATCCTGAAATGTGTTTTTTTTTGCGGCAGCGGTATAGTGCAATACATTAAATTACTACAGTGCTGTGTGTAAAAGTCTTAGGCACCCTAACTCTGTATATATATGTGTGTGTGTGTGTGTGCGCACTTCAGACTTTTGCACAGTACTGTAGAACATTGAATACTACAGCACAGTATAGGCCTGTTGGTCCACAATGCTGTGTCAACCTTTTAACCTACTCTGAGATCAAGCTAACCTTTCCCTTCCTTACAGCCTTCTGTTTCTCTTTCATCCATCCATCTACTTATGAGCCACTTAAATGTCCCAAATGTATCTGCCTGTACCACCACCCCTGGCGGTGTGGTCCATGTAACCACCGCTCTCTGTGTAAAAAAAACCTATATCTGACATCCTCCCCCCTCCCCCCGCGATACTCTCCTTCAATCTCCTTAAAATTATGCACCCAGGTATTAGCCATTTCCACCCCGGGTAAAAGTCCACTCTACCTGTGCCTCTAAGCGCAGGCAAACTTGCAGGCTAAAGGGAGCCGCATAGCGTCTTTTCTCATGTACTTTGGAATTAGGAATCCATGGGGTGCCTGGTGCTAGCACTGAACTCCCAAAGGATGCAACGACTCTCACTTCACCCAGGACAAAAACCTGCAAGCAAGCTCATGCTATGTTGGGGGCAGAACGCGTGGCAACACTTCTGGGCTGCCGCTAGCACATCCAAATTCTGAACTTCTGCAGTTCAGCTAGAATTTATTTTGCTGTAACGCATACAGAAGTGTAAACTTTATACAGATATGTGTACAGAAGGGATATTGTCACAATAGTCGCTGGCATGACTTGACCCAGATGGAAAGCAACGGCAGACTCCGTCGCGGTCAATGCAGGAGTGGAGGAACGGCCAGACTCCCAATGAAGAGAGGGAAACAAGAGGTTAGACGCAGGAGTACCAATGGAGCATTGGAGGCACGACCAAGCGACACTGCGAGACAAATCATTCACCACAAACACAAGGACTCCACTAAACGAGAATTCCCTTCAAACAATCACAGAATGCAGGAAACCCATGCCAGTCAAAATCAACTTGACAAGATTAAACAGAAAGCACAAAGGCTGAACAACTCTAGTTAAGACAACAATTGTTAAGTACGGGTGCTTGAGAAACCTAGAAGCCCAATGCTCTACAGCAAGCAGCAGAGGTCCGTGAGGCTCATGACAGATATTTTCTAATAATATTGAATCTTGACTACAAGTGTCTGAGGGATTTATATTTTTCAATGCTGTAAGTATAATTTTTAATGAAAGTGGATGTGTGGTGACCCCAACACATCCCTAGCTTGAGCGGGTTGTAAGCGTAAAACGAAAGATTTCACTTTATGTTCCAATGTATATATGATAAATTGAATCTGAAAGCCAAACTCTAAACTTTTGAATTTTAATAGAATTTATTTACACTATAAAACATACACTGCAGAACTGTGTATAGAAGCTATATTTTTTAACGAGGTTGTATCTTAAAAGCCATAAGGCATAGGAGAAGAATTAGGCCATTCAGTCCATCAAGTCTGTTCCACCATCACATAATGGCTGATTTATTATCCTTCTCAAACCCACTCACCTGCCTTCTCCCCATAACCGTTGCACCTGATTAATCAAGAGCCTATGATCCTCGGCTTTCGATATACCCAATGACTTGACCTCCTCAGCGGTCTGCAGCAATGAATTCCACAGACTCGCCATCCTCTGGCAAAAGGAATTCCTCCAAGAGATTGAGGAATTTATATTGTTCAGTGCTATAAGTATAATTTCTAAAGAATAGATAATAAAAATATATAACATGTTAATGATTAAAATTTGTCCTGTATATGATTTATATATTATATTTATTTATATGTATATTTATTTATTTGTCCTGTATATGTATATGAGTGGGAAGCGCAGAATCAAATATTGCTGTGATGATTTTACGTTCTAGTACCAATTGTTTGGCGACAATAAAGTATAAAGTATAAAGTATTTGGGATTATCATTTTGTCTTTCATAACATCGTCTCACTTCACCGGAAAACAGACAGCGTGGGTACAAATAATTCTGCAATGATACTGCTGTTTGTAATATCACACCATCATCTCTCACCAATTAAGATGCAGCACAGATGGGCGGAGCTTAGTTTACACAATTGACTGAGCATGCCAAAGCAGTCAGCATATAGAAAGCGATACTGAAAATACAAATGCAGGAGATTCTGCAGATGCTGGAACTCCAGAGCAACACCATCATTATGTGGCTTGTTGATGACGTGGGTGATCATGGTTTCTCATCTGCCTTTAATCTGTGCCTGTGGGGAAGACCCCTTTCACTCTATTGTTCTTATTCTTTTCTCTAACAATCCATGACCATGATTGTTCTTGGCAAAATTTTCTACAGAAGCACTTTGCCATTGCCTTCTTCTGGAGGGTGTCTTCACAAGGTGGGTGACCCCAGACATTGTCAATACTCTTCAGAGATTGTCTGTGTGGTGTCAAGTTGTCACATAACTTGACCACTGCTCATACAACCATCCACCGCCTGCTCCCATGGCTTTATGTGACTTTGGCTGGGGGGCTAAGTAGGTGCTACACCTTGCCCAAGGGTGACCTGCAGGCTAGCAGTGGCAAGGAGAGCCTTACATGATATTGTGCCGACCTTTAACCTACTCCAAGGGCATTCTAACCCTTCCCTCCCACATAACCCTCCATTTTCCTATCACCCATATGCCTGTCTAAGTCTCTTAAATGTCTCGAATATATCTGGCTGTACCTCTAGCCCTGGCAAAGCATTTAACACACTTGCCACTCTCTGGGTAAAAAATCTACCCCTGAAATCCTCACATTCTTTCCTCCAATCACCTGAAAATCCTAGGAGATCAGCAGTTTCTGAGATACTCAAACTACCCCGTCTGGCACCAACAATCATTCCCCAGTCAAAGTCACCTAGATCACATTTCTTACCTATTCTGATGTTTGGTCTGAACAACAGCTGAACCATTTCTCGACAAGTACACTCCCTACAGATGCCAGTATCATGTATATTAATTTTGAACTGAACCTCTTGACCATGTCTGCATGCTTTTATACATCGAGTTGCTGCCACGTGATTGGCTGATTAGATATTTGCATTAATGAGCAGGTGTACAAGTGTACCTAATAAAGTGACCACAGAGAGATATGTATCTTAATATGTTAACAGCTTCTTTTGTTTGAAGACATCTTAGACCATAAGGCCATAAGATATAGGAGCAGAATTAGGCAACTTGGCCCATCGAGTCTGCTCCACCATCTTCCTCTCAGCCTTCACTCTCCTGCCTTCTCCTCATATCCCTTCATACCCTGATCAATCAAAAATCTGTCACCTCTGCCTTCAATATACATAAAGATTAGGCCTCCACAGCTACCTGTGGCAAAAAGTTCCACAGATTCACCACTCTGTGGCTAAAGAAATTCCTCGTCATTTCTTTTCTAAAAAGGACACCCCTCTATTCTGAGGCTGTGTCCTCTGGTCTTAGACTCTCCCACCACAGGAAACATCCTCTCCCCACCCACTCGATCAAGGCCTTTCACCATTTGAAGGTTTCGATGAGGTCACCCCTCATTCTTCTGAATTCTCCTTAATACAGGCCCAGAGCCATCAAATGCTCTTCACATGACAAGCTATTCAATCGTGGAATAATTTTTGAGAACCTTCTTTGAACCTCCTTCAGCACATCCCTATGCCCTAGGAATAAAGGGCCCAAACCTACTCACAATACTCCAAATGAAACCTCACCAGTGCTTTATAGTTTCAACATTACATCCTTGCTTTTATACTCTAGTCCTTTTGAAATGAATGCTAACATTGTATTTGCCTTCCTCACCACAGACCCAACCGGCTAATTAACCTTCAGACTTCCTGCCACTGTTTTCCATCTGCCATTTCTTTGCCCATTCTCCTAATCTGTCTAAGTTCTTCTGTAGCGTCTCTACTTCCTCAAAATTACCTGCCCACCATCTATCTTCATATTATCTGCAAGCTTTGCAACAAAGCCATCAATTTCATCATCCAAATCATTGACATATAACATAAAAACAATCGGTCCCAACACAAACCCCTGTGGAACACCACTAGTCACCGGCAGCCAACCAGAAAAGGCTCCTTTTATTCCCATTCTTTGCCTCCTGCCAATCAACCACTGCTTTACCCATGCTAGAATCTTCCCTGTAATGCCGTGGGCCTGTAGCTTGTTAAGCAGCCTCATGGGTACACCTTGTCAAAGGCATTCTGAAAATCCAAGTGCACAACATCAACTGATTCTCCTTTGTCTGTCCTGCTTGTTGCTTCTTCAAAGAATTCCAACAGATTTGTCAGGCAGGATTTTCCCTTGAGGAGACCATGCTGACTACATCCTATTTTATCAAGTGCCCCCAAGTACCCTGAGACCTCATCCTTAATAATTGAATCCAACATCTTCCCAACCGCTGAGGTTTGACTAACTGGTCTATAGTTTCCTTTCTTCTGACTCTCTCTCCCTTCTTGAACAGTGGAGTGATATTTGCAATTTTCCAGTCTTCCAGAATCTAGTGATTCTTGAAAGATCATTACTAATGCCTCCACAATCTCTTCAGCTACCTCTTTCAGAACTCTGGAGTGTACACCATTGGTCCAGGTGAATCATCTACCTTCAGACCTTTCAGTTTCCCAAGGACCTTCTCTTTAGTTATGTTAACTTCATACACTTCATGCCCACTGACACTTGGAACTTCCACCATACTGCTAGTGCCTTCCACAGTGAAGACTGATGCAAAATATTTATCCAGTTCATCCACCATTTTGTTGTCCTCAATTACCACCTCTCCAGCACCATTTTTCAGCGGTCCAATATCCACTCTCCCCTCTCCTTTACGCTCTATGTAGCTAAAGAAACTTTTGGTATCTTCTTTAATGTTATTGGCTAGCTTACTTTTGCATTCCATCTTTACCATCTTAATGATTTTTTAGTCTTTTATGCTATGAAACTAAAGTTTGAGGATTGCAATGGGTAAGCATCTGTCTGTCGCTGGATATATTGATCTCTCATTCCACTACTTTTACACTACCCGCAAAAGAATAGGTTGCAATGTAATAAACCTGTGTGAACTGTTTCAAAATCACTTTCAATGACAGAAAGAAACATAGTTTTATATGTTTTTACTCTTAGCTTTGTATTGCATTTAAGAATGCAAATGTTTAAAACTATATGCGAAGCTTTTAATTGGGACTCTGCCCTGCCCGAATTGAATTCCAGCAATCTAACTCCATCTAAATGTTTGAAGAAAATACCTTCACCACCAATGTCACCAGTGACCTAGAAAACCTTGCACTTTCACAAGTTTTTATACACCTTCAGGGAGTTGATTGCATTCATGAGCTGCTAACTGTACAAAAAAAAAGTTGGCCTATTCAGATGATGCTCAAGGGAAGATCATTTCAGGTCACTACCATTGAAGTGTTACTCAACACCTTTATCCGCACTGTTATATGAGCACTTTAGGTTGTATGGTTTATCACTTCTCTGCCCACATTAAGTTTAGTGTAATTACTAGCATTAGAGCAGATGTCTCCATTTCAGTTCATTGCAGACTGCACCCCTGCCATCAACGTACCACAAATCTGGTAACAAAAAGCCTTTTTTTCAGACAATTGTTACAGGTGCTGTAGATGAGCCCATGGCTCTGTGTTTCATGATGGACTCTTCATGGTACTATGAGGAAGGAGGCACAGGAGCCTCAGGTCCCACCCCACCAGGTTCAGGAATAGTTATTACCCCTCACCCATCAGGAAGACTGTTCAGGAGCCTCAGAACCTCACTACCAAATTCAGGAACAATTATTACCCCTGAACCATCAGGCTCCTGAACCAGAGGGGATAACTTCACTTACCCCAACATTGAACTGTTCCCACAACCTATGGATTCACTTTGAAGGATTCTTTGTCTCTTGTTATGAGTATTTATTGTTTATTTATGTATTTATATTATTATTTTCTTTTTGTATTTACAGTTTATTGCCTTTTGCACATTGGCTGTTTGTCTTGTGTGTGGTCTTTCATCAATTCTATTGTATTTCTTTGTATTTTTTGTGAATGCCCACAAGAAAATGAATCTTCAGGATTGTGTGCTGTATGATGACATATATGTACTTTGATAATAAATTTACTTTTGAACTTTTAATGTGCAGGGGTTAAGAGACTCAAGTGGAGATTGATTCCAATGGACCATTGTATGCAACAGACAATATGTTAAATACTGTATTATGATATATTTAGGTGAAATTTTCATGAGGGTAACTGGTTTTTATTATTGCCATGTATACCAAGATTAAGTAAAAAAAAAAGCTTGTTTTGCATTCCGCTCATACAGATCAATTGATTACAACAGTGCAATGAGGTAGAACAAGGGAAAACAAGGACAGAATGCAGAGTAAAGTGTCACAGTTACAGAGAAAGTGCAGTGCAGGTAGACAGTAAGTGCAAGGTCATAATGAGATAGGTTGTGAGACTGTACTGTAAGGAAGACTCTTTTATGAGTCACTATTTTATAAATCCCCATGACTTCCTCAATAATATAGAGGCCAAATTATGGCACACCCATCTAAAATTTCCCTCTGTGATAGACAGTAGGCTTAAGCCATAATGAGGTAGATTATCTTCTCTACTAAGTCTTTTAAGAGCGGGGCAGAGGCTGTCCTTGGTTGTACCTGCTTTCGGGCTTTTGTATCTTTTGCCAGATGAGAGGGAAGGAAAGAAAGGATATCTGAGTGGGTGGGGTTTTTGATTATGCTGCCTACTTTACTGAGGCAGCAAGAAGTGTAGACAGAGTCCATGGAGAGGAGGTCGACTTCTGTGATGTGCTGAGCCTTGTCCACAACTCTCCGTGGTTTATTGTGGTCATAGGTAGAGCAGTGACCATACCAGGCTCTGACGTATCTGGACAAGATGCTCTCTATGGTGCATCATTTGTCATAGTCATAATCATAGTCATAGTCATACTTTATTGATCCTGGGGGAAATTGGTTTTCATTACAGTTGCACCATAAATAATTAAATAGTAATAAAACCATAAATAGTTAAATAGTAATATGTAACTTATGCCAGGAAATAAGTCCAGGACCAGCCTATTGGCTCAGGGTGTCTGACCCTCCAAGGGAGGAGCTGTAAAGTTTGATGGCCACAGGCAGGAATGACTTCCTATGATGCTCCGTGTTGCATCTCGGAGGAATGAGTCTCTGGCTGAATGTACTCCTGTGCCCAACCAGTACATTATGTAGTGGATGGGAGACATTGTCCAAGATGGCATGCAACTTAGACAGCATCCTGTTTTCAGACACCACCGTGAGAGAGTCCAGTTCCATCCCCACAACATCACTGGCCTTAAGAATGAGTTTGTTGAACCTGTTGGTGTCTGCTACCCTCAGCCTGCTTGAAAGAAGAAACACCCAACACTACTCGGATGAGATATATCAGAGTGGAAGTGTGTTTGAATTACTGCTGCCAAGAGTGACTTTGTAACTTTATCATTTCCTGTCAGTCACCTTATCTGCAGATACTCCTGCATCTAGTGTTACTTTATATATATGTACGTACGATCAAAGCTCAAAGTAAAGTTATTGTATCATACTGTGCATATACAGTATGTCACCATACACAAAACTGAGATTGAAAGCAATCACAGTAAGTACAAGAAACACAATAGAATCAATGAAAGAAGGTACACTGCAGGATGGAAAAACGTTTACTCCATGTGTGTAAACTAATCTTATGTGTACACAGACACGTTTAGTTACCAGTACATTGTGTTTTACGGGATTGCTTTCATTTTTATTGTGTTCATTATACTTACTGTGTTTATTTGTGCTGCATCAGGTCCAGAGTAACAATCATTTTGCCCTCCTTTAAAGAATGACAATGAACAAACTCGAATCTTAAATTAGGGGATATCTTACACCGCTTGCCAGCTTGAATCTGCAGTAATAAAAATGGACATTTTTTTTATGAGTGATCAGCAGTGGAAAGGGTGAGCAGTTTCAAGTCCCTGGGCGTCAATGTCTCTGAGGACCTGTCCTGGGCCCAACATATTGATGCAATCATGAAGAAGGCACGACAGCAGCTATATTTCACGAGGAGTCTGAGGAAATTTAGTCCGCCACCAAAGACTCGCAAACTTCTACAGATGTACAGTGGGGAGCATTCTAACTGGCTGCAAAACCGTCTGGTATGGAGGAGCCACTACACAAGATCAGGAAAAGCTGCAGAGAGTTGTAAAGTCATCCAGCTCCATCATGGGCACTGGGATCCCCAGTATCAAGGACATCTTCAAAAGGCAATACCTCAAAAAGGTGGCATCCCATCATTAAAGACCCCCATCACCCAGGATGTGCCTTCTTCTCATTTCTACCATCAGGGAGGAGGTACAGGAGCCAGCGGACACACACTCAATGTTTTAGAAACAGCTTCTTCCCCTCCACCATCTGAATTCTGAACAGACTCATGAACACTACCTCACTAGTCTTTTAAAATTTTTTTTATTAGATTAGATTATGAGGACACGCAGTCCTCTTTTATTGTCATCTAGTAATGCATGCATTAAGAAATAATACAATATTCTTCCGGTGTGATATCACAGAAACACAGGACAGACCGAGACTGAAAAACTAACAAAAACCACATAATTATAACATATAGTTACAATAATGCAACAATACCATAACTTGATGAAGAACAGTCCATGGCACAGTAAAAAAGTTCAAAGTCTCTCGAAAGTCCCACATCTCACGCAGACGGGAGAAGGAAGAAAACTCTCCCTGCCATGCCCGACCACAGTCCGACTCTGAGTCATCCGAAAACTTCGAGCCTCCGCCCAGCCCTCCGACACCGAGTACCGAGCACCATCTCTGCCGAACGCTTCGACTCCAGCCTCAGTCGCTAGCAACAGGCAAAGCCGGGGATTTTGGGGCCTTCCCTCCGGAGATTCTCAGTGAACCGGCAGCGAACCGGGCATTTCAGAAGTTTCTCCAGATGTTCCTCTGTGCTTCTCACGTCTGTCTCCATCAAATCAGAATTGTGCACGGCATCCTACTTCACAAATACGATATAATTTCACCGGAGAGCTGCACGCGCTGCGTCATGCTGCCATCTTCTCCTCCTCATCTCTCTCCCTTTGCACTACGTATTTAATTTAATTTTAATATATATTTCTTCTTGTAATTTATCATGTATTTTTTATGTATTGCATTGTACTGCTGCTGCAAAGCAACAAATTTCATGACAGATGTCAGTGATAATAAACCTGATTCTGATTATTTATTAGTTACCTCCACAAGTAACACACAAAATGCTGAAGTAACTCAGCAGGTCAGGCAGCATCTATGGAGGGAAATAAATGGTTGATGTTTCGGGCTGATACCATTCATTCATTGCGACTGGAAAGGAAATAGAAGAGGCCAGAATAAGAAGGTGGGGGAGGGGGAGGTGCACAAGCTGGCAGGTGATAGGTGAAGCCAGGTGAGGGGGAAGGTGGGTGGGTGGGTGGGGAAGTGCGAAGGTCAGAGGTGATGGGTGGAAGATGTAATGGGCTGAAGAAGGATGAATCTGTTAGAAAGGAAGGGTGGACCATGGCAGAAAGAGAAAGAGAAGGGGGACCAGAATGAGGTGAAGAGCAGGGGAGGAGAAGAGAAGGGGTAAGAGGGGATCCAGAATGGGGACTGGAAAAAGAGAGAAGGAGGATTAGGGAGAAATTACTGGGAGTTAGAGAAATTTATGTTCATGCTGTCATCTCTACAAAATAGCAAGTCCAATAAAGAGGCAGTTATATCTATAAAACACATTTTTTCACTCATGCATGCAATATGGAGTTTTCCTTTGTTTTAGATTTTCTCAAGGATCAACTTTATTCACCATATACGTTTACGTTTATTAGGAATTTGCTATGGTGTGTTGATCAGAGTGTGACATGCAACAAAAATAATCCAACAATTATACAGAATAAAGAATTACAAAAAATAAAGTTAGAGTTTAATGTACAGTTATGGAATAAATTGTGCATAAATACATAACTACCATTGTGTATTTACAATGTAGTATTGTAAAAGTGGTTTAAAGAGCTTAAAGTGGTTTAAAGTGCAGTGATTGAGGTAATAGAGGAGGTGCGGAGGTGGCTAACTAGAATGGTTGATCAGATTAACTGCTTGGGGGAAGAAACTTTTAAAATGGCATGAAGTTTTTGTTTTAATAGCCCTATAACACTTTCCAGAGAGGAGCTTTTGGAAATAACAGTTTGTTAGGTGAGTAGAGCATTCAATGATTATTCCTGCCCTCTTCTTTGTCCCAGACACATACAAGTGTTGCAGTGATGGTCAAATACAGTCAAAGACCTTTCGGTGACCTGAAGGTTTTTGTATACTGTGAGAGGATGCTACACCAAACCAGACAGTAAAGGCTGATGTGAGGGTGCTCTCTATGATGGCAGTGTAGAATATCACCAGTACGTTCTGGGGAACTTTACCAAATGCCACAAGAAGTATATCCTCCGCATGCCTTTTCGTTAATGTTTACTTCCTGGTGTGTTGTGCTGGTGGAGAAAGCTGTCACTATTTCTGCCAATGACATGTTATTTGAGGCTCAGGGTAACAGTGACACAAATGTAGCTTACTAGGCCTAGTGGCTTTTTAGTTGACCCTTTATGAGTTGAATTAGAACAACCAATTAATAGTGTGATCCTCTTGGGTCTATACTTCAGAGTTTAAAAGCAAAGTATTGATTCTTGGATACCCCATTTCAATTGCACTTCACTTACTCCTGATTAGCTTGTTAATCCCTTATAGACATAGCAGGCACTCCAGTTCCATTTGGAAATGTGGCAAACTTGTGCCTTGTACAATTTTTCTTTTTAAAATTAGCTTTATTTGTCACACATATATTGAAACATTCAGTGAAAGGCACCGTTTGTCTCCGGCT
This sequence comes from Mobula hypostoma, assembly GCF_963921235.1. NCBI lineage: Eukaryota > Metazoa > Chordata > Chondrichthyes > Myliobatiformes > Myliobatidae > Mobula > Mobula hypostoma. The sequence continues at coordinate 6,337,329 of NC_086113.1, read as the reverse complement.
TAAATAAAATAAAAATAAAGACAGAAAATGTTAGAAACATTCAGCAGATCACTGGGGGAGAAAGAGAAGCAGCTAATCTTTTCGGTTTGGAACCATTTCTCAAAACTAGGAAAGAGAGAAAAACAAGAAAATTTTAAGTGACAGAGAAGGTGAAAAAGGGGTGGACAGAACAAAGGGAATATCTGTTATAGGGTGAGACCAGATGTGTTTATGGTGGAGGGGTAGTTAGAGGAGAATTTAGAAGGCCAGTGGCTTCTTTCTCTGTGTACTGTATAAGATTAGCTTTATTTGTCACATGTACGTCAAAATACAGTGAAATGCATTACTTGTCCCAACAACTAACATAGTCTGAGGATGTGCTGGGGCAGCCCACAAGTACTGGTAGGTTTCCAGTACCAACATTGCATCCACACAACTTACTAGCCTTATCCCATACGTCTTTGGAATGTGGGAGGAAACTGGAGAATGCTATGCTTTCCTCCCACATTCCAAATACATATGAGCTGGTAGGTTCATTGTGCGGAGTATTTTGGTATAACTGGGTGGTGCCGACTCCTTAGGGCAGAAGGGCCTGTTGCTGTACTGTATTTCTAAATAAAATGCAAAAAATAATCTTCTCTGTACATTTCATTGCACATTATACTGGGGGCAGCACAGTAGTATAATGGTTAGCATGACACTACAGTTCAATATTGTTCACGTTTAGTTGTCATTCAACCTTACAGGAATGCCCATGAATACAGCCAAACAAAACACGTTACACCAGGGCCAAGGTGCAAAACACATTATCGGTAGTTACACACAACACAAGGCACATATAGCACATGTATATGATAGCAAACACATGTAAGATATCAGTAAGCTGCAGTCATAAAAATAATGCAGTCCAAGATCCTGAATCTATGAACGTTGCAGAAATCTGCAGTCAAACACAATACGGCTTGTCTTCTCCTGAGCAAACACCGGGGGGGCAGCACTGGCTCCAGCTTAGATGCCACGCCACACCGCCTCTGGTGGAGCGCACCAACTCTGACACCATTCTCCTGGGCAGCTGTAAACAGGCAACTCCATGGCTTGAGGCCTGGTCCTAACTACGACTGAGGCAATAAAGCACCAGCAACCCAGGATCAATTCGCAGCTGCCTGTAAAGAATTTGCATGTTGTTCCCATGACCACATGGGTTTCCTACAGTTGCTCTTTTTCCCTCCGTCATTCCAAAGACGTACGGGTTTGTAGCTTAATTGGTCACTTGGGTGTATTTGGGTGGCGCGGGATTGTTAGGCCAGAAGGACTTGGTACCGTGCTGTATTTCTAACAAAATTTAAAAAAATAATAATAATTCTCTCTAAATGTTTCTTTGCACTTTGTACTGGGGGCAGTTTGTGTAACACTGTTACAGCATCATCAACCTGGGATGAATTCCTGCCACTGTCTGTAAGGAGTTTGTACATTTCCCCCATGACTGTGTAGGTTTCCTCTGGGTGCTCTGATTTCCTCCCACATTCCAGAAATGTATGGATTAGCAAGTTAATTGGTCACGTGGGTGTAATTGAGCAAAGTGGGCTCATTGGGTTAAGTCCCTGTTACTGCGCTTTATCTCTAAATAATAATAAAAAAAAACCATCTTTGGATCTTTTCCTCTCTCTACCTAGCAGCCGCTTTCTGTGACAAAGCTCAGAGCAGAATTTGATTTGAGAATTTGACATCATATATACAGAAGAAAAGGGCTGCCAAGCTGAATGAACATAACTAGGTCCACAGGACAGAGGATGTGGACCTCAGAAAAGACATTGAGTTGGTTAACTTATTTGGCCAGCGTATTTGGAGTGTACTGCAGAGACTGTATCTTTGGTACCTCTCTTGGTCTCTCTCTTGAAGATTGCACCATCAAACTTCAGGTTATGTCTTTCAGTGACTTGTGCTAATATTATTTTGTGACTGTGTTATGTTTTATTGGAATTATATGTGCTGTGTATGACTATATGTACTGCATTTTGCAAGTTGGACATTGCTTTGTTTAGCTGTATACATGTGCACAGAACAGTATAATTCTGAAATCTATGTTAATATAATTAGATTAGATTATGAGGTCACGCAGTCCTCTTTTATTGTCATTTAGTAATGCATGCGTTAAGAAAGATACAATTTGTTCCTCCAGAATGATATCGCAGAAACAAAAGACAAACCAAGACTAAAAAAACTGACAAAAACCACATAATTATAACATATAGTTACAACAGTGCAAAGCAATACCGTAATTTGATAGAAGAACAGACCATGGGCACGGTAAAATGTCTCAAAGTCTCTTGAAAGTCCCATCATCTCACGCAGATGGTTGAAGGAGGAAAACTCTTCCTGTCATGAGCTTCCAGCAAACTTGCAAACTTGCCGATGCAGCACCCTGGAAGCACCCGACCACAGTCCGACTCTGAGTCCGTCTGAAAACTTCGAGCCTCCAACCATCTCTCTGACACCGAGCACCATCTCTGCCAAGCGCTTCGACCCTAGCCCCAGCAACAGGCAATAGGCAAAGCCGAGGATTTGGGAGCTTCCCCTCCGGAGATTCTCGATCGCACAGTAGCAGTGACAGCGAAGCAGGCATTTCAGAAGTTTCTCCAGATGTTCTTCCATGCTTCTCACAGCTGTCTCCATCAAATCAGGATTGTGCACGTCATCCTAGTTCACAAATATGATATCAATTCGGAGCGGCCATGTGCGCTGCGTCACGCCGCCATCTTCTCCTCCCCAGGGTAATTGTGAAATACCCTGTAATTAATTGTGTTGATTAATATAATCCATAAATTTTCTAAATAATAAATGAACCACAACCTTTGAAACATTTTAGAGCTTTGATGTATTTACATTGTCAGTGTTTCAAGTTACAATACTGTTACAAATTGTAACAATAAACACAGAATGGAAACCAATAGCTTGTTGTCAATAAACCTCCAGCCTGCTGAACGCCGATATCGTAATATACATTTTACAAAATAAAACATTTCAAGTGCAGCGCAGTTTTCAGGCCATGTAAAAATATCCGCTCAGCTGCAAAAAAAACAATTGGAGGGAACGTTGGGAATGACAATAAACTGAACTTGAACTTGAGCTTTACGTTGCCTATTCTAGCTTTTGCATGCCTCAGATACAAATGGCAGTTTAGTGCTGCAGTGATCAAACCTGCCAAGACCTCCTCATACCCAATTGCTCTGAAATATGATAATATGCCTTGGGATCAGGTTTATTGTGAAATTACATAGCTGTGAAATTGACATTGTGGAAATCAAGCATTGAAAGCAAACATCGTGGCCATGCTAAGTTGGTGCCAGAATACGTGACAACACTTGTGGGCTGCCCTCAGCACACCCTCAGTTGTGTTGGTTGTTAATACAGATGATACATTTCACTATATGTTTTGATGTACCTGTGACAAATAAATGGATCTGAAATCTGAAATCTAAAATTTGTTGTTTTGTGGCAGCAATATAGTGCAAAACATAAAATTTATTATAAATTATAGAATAAATAAATAGCACCAAAAACAAAGGAACAATGACATAGTGTTCATGGATTAATTGACCATTCATAAATCTGATGGCAGAGGGGAAGAAGCTGTTCCTGTTCTCTGTTTCAATATCCAACTGGAAGTCTAAACTTTACAACAGAAAAGCTGGAGGAAACTACATATTGTCTGAGAGTATTGCATTGTACTGTGAAATTATTCCAAGGCTGAGTCAGCTGGGATATAAAATACTGTCTGAGAATTTTACATTCCACTGTGAACTTAGTCCAAGGCTGAGTTACAGTCAGCTGGGATATAAAATGAAAATCTAACCTATCGACAATAACAGACCACAACTTAAACCAGAGTGCTTATCAATTCCTCCAGACACTTCCATAGTCTACCTGACCCTGGATGACAATCACTGTAAACATAACAATCTCATACATGCACACTATTGATCGGTTTGAAATACCAAATATTGATCAGCTGCAGGGCATAGATCTGATAAAATGTAGTAAATTATCCTCATTTGGATAAAGTCCCAAGCTGGTTAGGCAAGGTACTGGTGTTGGAATTGGTTTATTATTTTCACACATACCAAGACACAGTGAAAAGCTTGTCTTGCATACTGTTTATACAGATCAAATCATTACACAGTGCATTGAATTTGTATATTCTCCGCCTTGACTGAAGAGATTTCCTCTGGGTGCTCTGGTTTCCTCCCACATTCCAAAGACACACTTATTAGAGTTGGTGATAATTCTATTATGGATTTGTCGCATTTGCCCGCAGGGTAACAAACCTCAGGGTTGTATCTGGTGGCATATATGTACTTTGATAATAAATTTACTTTGAACTTTGAACTAGTAAGTTGTGGGCATGCCATGTTGGTGCCAGAAACCTGGTAACACTGTGTTGGTCATTGGTGCCAAAATAACACATTTCACTGTGTGGTTCGATGTACATGTAACAAGTAAAGCTAACCTATCACTTTTCAATTTACAGAGGAATGTTCACTTCTCACAAAGGATCAAATCTGATAAAGAGTGTATTCTAAATTAAGTTTCATGCAACGCAGAAACTACATAAAACTAATTTCCAGCCCTTTCCAATGTTGGTTACTGTGTCTTTTGAGGAAAGTTATAGATGCTGTATGAAAATAATATCTCAGAATCGGAATCAAGTTTATTGTCACTCTCTTACATGTCGTAAAATTTCAAACAAGAGAAAATCTGCAGATGCTGGAAATCCAAGCAACACCCATAAAGTGCTGGAGGAACTCAGCAGGTCAGGCAGCCTCCATGGAAAAGAGTGAACAGTCAATTTTTCAGGCTGAGACCCTTCATCAGGACTGAAGAAAAAAGATGAGAAGAGAGTAAGGAGGTGGGGAAGGGGAGGAAGATGTACAAGATAGTAGGTAATAGGTGAAACCAGGAGATGGGGAGTGATGAAGCAAAGAGCTGGGACGTCAATTGGTAAAAGAGATAAAGGCCTGGAGAAGGGGGAGTCTGATAGGAGTGGACAGAAGCCCATGGAAGAAAGGGAAGGGGGAGAAGCACCAGAGGGAGGTGAAGGAGATAAGGTGAGAGAGGGAAAAGTGAATGGGGAATGATGAAGGAGAAGTGGTGGGGGGGCACTACTGGAAGTTTGAGAAATTAATGTTCATGCCATCAGGTTGGAGGCTCGTGTATCCTCTTTCCAACAGTAGAAGAGGCCATCGATAGATATGTCAGTCCTGTATTGTGCCTCGATTCTGGTCTCGGATACTCCAGCACTTGAGTTCTAACCATCCTTGCCTAGGTTTCTCATCACCCACTCTATCTAAACTTTTCAATATTCAACAGGTTTTAATGAGATTCCCTCCTCATTCTTCTAAACTCAAGCAAGTACAGACACAGAGCCATCAAACGCTTCTCAGGATCATTTCTGAGAACCTGTTCTGCACCCTCTCCAATGCCAGAACATCCTTTCTTAGATAAGGGGACCAAAACTTCTCACAGTACTCCTAATCTGGAATGACCAATGCCTTATAAAGCCTCAACATTACATCCTTGCTTTTATATTCTAGTCCTCTCAGAATATCATTCAGTGATACATCCATTAATTATTCTATGGAAATTAGTTTTACTAAAACTAATAAAATATAAACATAACTAAAGATCAGGCACAATGAAAATTAATCATGTCAACGAAAAAATTTAACCATGAGGCAAAATAACTCTGCTGAAATCATCGCTTGTGAGCTGATGACTCTCATCAGAAGTCTTCTCACCCATGATAAGATTGTGACTGTTTTTTGCTGAAGAATCAAGAGTTCCATCAAGATAAGGGTGTAGTAGACTCCATTTTGTGATTTGCAAGACACTGACCTGCCTTTGGACCTGTACTGTAATGTTGATTAATTCTTTCAGGAGATAAGGGATAAGAACTTGGTGATTGGAAGGAAAAGTAAATACCTGAATAAAAACAAGTAACATCTACTACCGTGGTTCCTTAAGGTTGTTATAGCTGGGGGTAGCAATGGGGATAAGCTCTCTCTACCTACTAATGCCCCCAATGGCATGCATCTCAAATAGCCTCTGATAACCAAGTCCAGTTCCTGGCCTTCGTGTGTGCCTCAGCTACAAAGCCCAGTGGAACCATTTCTACTGACAAGAGAAGGAGCAAAAGCAGGTTACTGGTGCCTTAAAACCAGTTGTTTCTGGCAGATGGGGCTTAACAGCCATGGTAGGCAACTCACTGAGGAGAAGGAAAACTGACCTCAAACTTCAGTTACCTTACAGCTGTACCCACTCATGGGGAAGGCTTTGGGAGTAAGCTCCGAGGAAATATTTGGAACTGGAGTCCCTAAGGTAATCCTCCATTGAGTTCAACACTGACCGGCAACTCCTGCGATGCTGCCAGTGCCAAACTATATCGGTCTCAGCCGTTCCTTTGGATTCGGCAGCTGTGTAGAGAGGGGAAACTGCTACATCTGTTAACAGCTAGCTCTCCTTATCGTACTGCCCTGGCTTGCGTATCATGTAGACAGCTGGGTCGCAACATCACAAACAAGAGAAAATCTGCAGATGCTGGAAATCCAAGCTACACTCACAAAATGCCGGAGGGACTCAGCAGGCCAGGCAGCATCAATGGAAAGAGTACAGTCGACTTTTCGGGCCAAAACCCTTCGGCAGGGTTTCGGAAGGGTTCCAGCCCGAAACATCGACTTAACTTTTTTCCATAGATGTTGCCTGGCCTGCTGATCTCCTCCAGCATTTTGTTTGTGGGGGTCACAACATCTATGGCTGACCCCCCCAACCAAAAAAATCTACCAGTAACTAATCAGGATCAAAAAGGAAGCACTGGAAAACTGAAATAACAACTGAAAATGCTGGAAATGTTCAGAAGGATTGAATGGAAGAGTAGGTTCAATAGGCCAAATGGCTTAATGTCCAGCGGTCTTATGGAAATAGTCAGCAGGTTGGGGACCCGCTGGCTGCAGAGAAATAGAATCCACGTTCAAGTCTGGATACCTTTCATCAGACTTTAGCCATGTTCCTTTTCTCCATAATTCCTAACAAAATAAACGTGCCTTTCTGCTGCAGAAATACAAATGTTCCATCTTTACAGACAATTGAAAAGTCTATCTTATTTGGTTAAACCCTGACTTCAGAGAATCAAGGGAAGTTATATTGAAGAAATAGAAGATTGTGGTCTTATTGTATGGCCATGCAGACATGAAGGGCAAAATTCTGCGACCATAAACATTGAAACAAGAAAACGGCATCAATCCCGACACGCAGGACAGAAGCATGGTCGCATTGTGTATTCCAGGGACCAGCTGTTTGCGCTAATGCCGGCCGGTTTAGCGAGCAGAGCGGCGGACACCCCTGCTGAAATCTGGAGGAAAACACACAGAGGATGCAGAGGGGGATCACAAAATCGAGGAAAGAGGACCGGGTTGAGACAACAGAGACTTATGGAGAAGAGGAGTTCGGTGGGTAACAAAATGGACGAGTTCACGGCCCTAGCCAGGCGTCAGAGAACATTTTGGGAGTGCAGTGTTATGTGTTTCACTGGAACGGGGCTGCATGAGGACATATCCGATCAAAACTTTTCCATGGACGGCTTCCAGACCGTTCTGGCTGACCGGAAGTGCACTGAGAGCGATAAGTGTCAAGGAGTTGGGTGCTTACTGTTCTGGCTAACAACAGATGGTGCAATCCTGGTCATATTACGATCGAGGAATGTGTTTGTAGACCGGATATTGAACTTTTTACTGTTGGACTTCGGCCACACTCCACCGAGATACAACACTGGGCGGCACGGGAGGTCGTTCCTGCCTGTGGCCATCGAACTTGCAGCTCCTCCCGTGGAGGGTCAGACACCCTGAGCCAATAGACTAGTCCTGGACTTATTTCCATCTGGCATAGTTTGCTTTTTGTTGTTTGATTGTTTGTGGTTTTTGTTTTGCTATATTTACGCTCTATTCTTGGTTGGTGCGGCTGTAACGAAACCCAATTTCCCTCGGGATCAATAAAGTATATCTATCTAATCCTCAAGGACTCCTACCATCCAGGCTACACTCTCTTTCACACTACTGCCTTCGGGAAGGAGGTATAAGAGTCTTAGGTCTCACACCATCAGGTCCAGAAACAGTTATTACCCTTCAACCATCAGGCTCCTGAACCAACATTGTCAACTTCACTCACCACCACACTGAACGCAACCTATGGACTCTACAACTCATGTTCTCAGCATTATTTATTTTTGTGTTTGCAGTCTGTCTCCTTTTGCACATTGGTTGTTTGTCAGCCTTTGTGTGTAGTTTTTCATTGACTCTGTTGTATTTCTTTCTTCTACTGTGAAATCTTGCAAGAAAAGGAATCTCTTGGCAGGATATGGTGACAAATATGTACTTAGATAATAAATTTACTTTGAACTTTAAACATTTAATGAAAGATCAGGGTCCTGTTTTATTTTCTGAGGTCTTTAGGATGCGATTATCACGCCTTACTTGGATTTCTGAGTTACAGGTGTCAAAGGTGAAATTCTGACATATTTTAAATCGAGAACTGTTGAACTTTTCTCAATATCTTAATATCTAAATTTATTTACTTATTTAGAGATACGGGGTGGGAAGGGGGCAGACATTTCCGGCCCAATTAACTGCGCTACGCAGCAACCCCAGCCTAATCACAGAATGATTACAATAACCAATTAACCCACGAGCAGTCTTTGCACAGTGGGAGGAAACCGCGGCACCTGGTTCATGGGGAGAACATACAAACGTCGCCGGAACTGAACTCTGAACTCCAGAAGGCCCTGTGCTGTAATAATGTCACACTAGTCGCAACACTACCACGGTGTGCATTTCCATTTGATAGCTTAACTTATAGGTTTCTGCAAAAATACCTCTTTTCAGCAATGTACATAGTCTGTAGAGTTCCTCCTGCATTTTGTGTGTGTTGCTCTGGATTTCCAGTATCTGCTGAACCTCCTACCTTTAAACAGCACAGAATAACATGTCCTGACAAGAGCTACTTGAAACAGCAGCTTGGACTTCATGTAAATGAGATCATTACGATTAACAGCAAGTAGAATGTTTGAAATTACAACACAAAGGTGGGCTTCCTGAAACAACACCAATCTCCTTTCTTATGTAAACCCTACTGGGTGGAGGTTTCCTGAATTGATTTATCAATAAAATGTCTCGCTTAGTGAGCTGGTCCTATATGGGAAAAAAACGAATTGAATGAAAAGACAAAAGAGTGAACTGTTGCATTAATGTTTCTTGAAGGAATGCTTTGTTCCTGTCCATTCTGACAAGAGAGACATATAAACAAAGGATTTTTATCTCAGATATGAGATTGCAGGGTTCCAAGATATAGTGAGATCAAGATATCCCAGTGGAGGTCTTGCTAAAGGTTGCGTTAGGCTGTGGGAGTAAGCAGCCACTACCAAGGACTTGTTTTTTTCTACAAAAATAATTTTATTACAAATTGCATTCTAGGATGCTATAAAATACTACAATAAACACATAGGGAATGACGCTGACTAAATTAAATTAGGGCAGCACAGTAACGTAGTGGTTAGCGCAACGCTTTACAGTACCAGCAAACTGGACTCATTTCCCACTGCTACCTGTGAAGTGTTTGTACTTTCTCCCTGTCACCATGTGGGTTTCCTCTGGGTGTTCTGGTTTCCTCCCACAGTCCAAAGAGAAACTGGTTGGTAGGTTAATTGGTCATTGCAAATTGTCCTGTGATTAGGTTAGGATTAAATCCAGCGATTGCTAAACAGTGTGGTTCGAAGGGCCTATTCCACACTGTATCTCAATAGATCTATGAAATAAAAATGTTCTCATCTGTGTCAAGGATGGTGTTTATCCATGGTGCCCGCTCAGTGGAGAGGACCACAGTACAGGGGTTTTTCTACCAGTGGACGAGAGGGACCAGGTTGGCTGAAGAAGTCCCTCAATTACTGTAGCAGTGTACCACCCCAGGGGGCCACATGAGTGGCCACATTCTATGGCTTTAAGAAAGGTAATTCAACACCACTCTATGAATGTAAGAAGGAAAAGGCACTGCACCGTTTATTCTTGTAAAAGAACTTATTTTATAATGAATGATGTTTATTTTGTTTAAAATGTCTGTAAGCAAGTTCAGCATGTTAATGGAAAGCCAACAGAACATTATCTTTTATTGCAAAGGGATTCAAACAGAGGAGAAGGAAAGGGGGAGGGGCGGGAAACACCAGAGAGACTTTCAGTAACGATCAACAAACCAATTATTTGGAATGAATAATTCCAAATGAATAAATCTTCCAAATGAATGAATAATCATACCTGGTGGCTCAGGGCTGGGTGTGTCTGCACTCACGTCACCCTTGCCCCTGGCACTCCTACACCCCTCCCAGGCCATTTCCAACATCCTTTGCCCCCCCCAACCAGATTTACAAACTCACTCTCTGCCCCACTTTGACAAAAGTCTTAGGCCCCATAGCTATATATTTTTGTCTAAGGCATTTGCACAGTACTCTATGTTTTGATGTACATGTGATAAATAAATCTGAATCTAAATCTTATTTATTTGTGATGGGGAACAGGAGGTGACTTGGGGCAGGGGCAATGTGAAAGTGGTGGAAACTTTTGTTTACATGTTTGTGTGTTCTTATGTTTGTGTTTCCAATTAAGTTTTATCTCAAGAATGAGCTTGATTTATACAATTATGCACAGAAAATACAACTTGATCATTAAATGTCTTTCTTTTAACATTCACAGTGTCATAAAGTTGATACATTCACTGTGGCCTCCAAACAACACTTTCTATTTATGGAAGTTGTCCTGTCCAAGACCGGAAGAAGCTGCAGAAGATCGTGAACACGGCGCAGCACATCTCACAAACCAATCTTCTATCCTTGGACTCACTTTACACCGCACGCTGTCGGAGCAGTGCTGCCAGGATAATCAAGGACACGATCCACCCAGCCAACACACTTTTCATCCCTCTTCCCTCCGGGAGAAGGCTCAGGAGCTTGAAGACTCGTACGGCCAGATTTGGGAACAGCTTCTTTCCAACTGTGATAAGACTGCTGAACGGATCCCGACCCGGATCTGGGCCATACCCCACAAATATCCAGACCTGCCTCTTGGTTTTTTTTGCACTACCTTACTTTCCCTTTTCTATTTTCTATTTACGATTTATAATTTAAATTTTTAATATTTACTATTGATTTGTACTCCAGGGAGCACGAAGAGCAGAATCAAATCTCGCTGTGATGATTTTACGCTCTAGTATCAATTGTTTGGCGACATTAAAGTATGAAGTATTTACAAGGTACCATTGCCTCTCATTTTTCCTCCTGAACACCTACGAAGCACTATTTAGTACAAGTAATCAGGGTTCAATTCCCGATGCTGTCTATTAGGAGCTTGTATGCTTCTCCCATGACAGTGTGGGCTTCCTCTGGGCATTTCGGTTTCATCCCACATTCCAAAGATATACAGGCTAGGGTTAGTAAGTCATGGGCATGCTATATTGGCTTCGTAATCATGGAGCACTTACAGATCGCCCCAGCACATCCTCGGACTGACTGCAAACGATACATTTCACTGATGAGTTTTGGACTGAGATGTCCCCTCCATAGATGCTGCCTAACTTGCTGAGTTTCTCCAGCATTTTGTACACGTTGCTCAAGATTTCCAGCATCTGCAGAATTTCTTGTGTTTTGGGCTACTGTCTCATCTGTGCCACAGCTACCTGAAGGGCAGCATGAGGTGGGAGTGAGAGAGGGGAGGTCTCTCTCACCCTCAGCCAAGCAAGGTCTTTGTGCTTGTTAGTGTTTTTCTTACTTTGGTATTCTGCTGGGGAAAACCTCCCACAAAATCCAGCACGTCCTTCTCTGGCAGACCCTGCAGAAGGTCCTATGCTGACCATTGCTAGGTGAAAGGTATTTAACAATGATAAGATCGAATCCCCCTCTCAGACCTCTCGCCTTTCGCACTTACACAAACAAAATGCTGGAGGAACTCAGCAGGTCAGGCTGCGTCAATGGCGTAGGATAAACGGTCATCGTTTTGGGCTGAGACCCTTCATCAGGACAGGAGAAGAAAGAGGAAGAAACCAGAGTAAGAAGCTGGGAGAGGGGAAGCTGGCAGGTGATAGGTGAGGCCAGGTGGGTGGGTGGGTCGGGGGGAGATGAAGTGAGAAGCTGGGGGGGGGGGTGATAGGTAGAAAAGGTAAATGGCTAGAGAAGAAAGAATCTGATAGAAGAGGAGAGTTGACCATGGGAGAAAGGGAAGGAGGAGAGGCACCAGAGAGAGGTGGTAGAAATTACTGGAGTCAGGGAAATCAGTGTTCATGCCATCATATTGGAGGCTACCCAGACGGATCATGAGGTGTTTCACATTTCACTTCACATTTGTTGTCACTTGAGTGTTAAAGTTACTTTTGCGCTGATAAACAGTTAAGTATGGTTAATGGATTCCTTATGGAGTACACTGGAAAATGTATTAATCTCCTTCCCGTTGTCTGAGCTCTGCTCACAGTTTTCGGAGATGTAGGATTCTGTTGCAGGGGTGAGGGAAAGATTTTGGCAGCTAGGTTTTGAGCTGAGTGCATGTGACGGAGGTTTTAATTCAAAATCTGCTTTTTTGTGAAGGATCCTACTTTCCGTACAACTTAATCAACTCCCACAGAACATTCCACACGTCTGTTGTCTCTGACTCCATCTGCCTCATTTGTTTCTCTTCCTGCTCGAACCAACGTTTGGAAAACAAGCCTGCTGGAGTCAGCTCAGTTACAAATTATTGGGCCGAAACCCTACATCAAATTTTTCGTAGTTCCGAACTCATTGAAGCAGTGAAATTGTTTCATTTTCACTACCGGCTGTTAAGTGCATCTCCAAGCCTGAATGTTTGAAATCAGAGTGAGTAAAACCGTTCTGAATTGTCTTACTATTTATTACTCGCCAACTATCAGTGAGAAGAATTGCTGCTTTTTGAACACAAACACGCAAGTGATGCTATTAAAAAACAGTTTGCCCTTAGCATGTTGCAGTGTCTAATGGCCACATGACATGCCCACCACTGACGCTAGTCAGAAAATGTTTGGCAACAGTCTCCATAGTGTCCCAAATAAACAAAGGGAATCCCTGTTAGTTTCTTGATTTGTTTTTGTTCTTCAAGTGTTGTCCTGAATAAGCATTGCCCCAATTAACTGATGGCCAATTAATCAAAATCCATTGTATATCCTGAGTTAATGGGCAAACTTCACAGAGACGGTGCCCACGGTCAAGCACGAACCTATGCCACTGGGAGGCAGTGTCTCTATGAGCTGGACGACTGTACTCTCCAAAATGCCCTTTCAATACTTCTCACAGTGAGTTTCATGTGATAACTCAACACCTAATGCATCTCTAACTTCATTTCTGTGTTTTCTTGTGTTTGTGTGAAAGGACTTGCATCGCATTGACAGGAGTAATCATCCATCCGCTAACACTTCAAGCCAAGCTATAATTGAGATTCAAAGGAAGTTTTGACATCACACCTGATACCAATGAAGCAGTTTGTGATTTAATTACTACTCTGCGAAGAACTCACCTCCCCTCTCCATCTCCCCCTCACCTACCCACTCCATCTCTCCCTCCCTCCATCTCCCCCTCCCCTCTCCATCTTCCCCTCCCCTCTCCCTCACCCACCTCCCCCTCCATCTCCCCCTCACCTACCCTCTCCATCTTTCCCTCCCTCCAACTCCCCCACCCCTCTCCATCTCCCTCTCCCCTCTCCATCTCCCCCACCTCCCCTCTCCATCTCCCCTCACCTTCCCCCTCCATCTCCCCCTCCCCTCTCCATCTCCCCACACCTCCCCTCTTCCAGGGATGCCCAGTCCTGCTGAAGGGTTTCAGCCCCAAACGTCGACTGTGCTTTTTTCCATGGATGCTGTCTGGCCTGCTGAGTCCCTCCAGCCTTTTTTGTGTGTTGATGGCAGCATTTCAGATGGTGACGAGGAGCGAGATATAGCATCCAATTGAGTGGTGTCACAGCAAAAACCTTGCATTCAGTGTCAGTAAGACCAATAAATTGACTGTGGACTTCGGAAACAGTTCGTCAGGGGATTTACCCTTGACTCTCAAGACACCAGTCCTCATTGAGGGATCAGGATTGGAAAGATTGAGCAGTTTAAAGTTTCTGGGTGTCAGCATATTGATGCAATTACAAGGAAGGCACGACAACAGCTATATTTCATCAGGAGTTTGAGGAGAATTGGTAAGTCACCAAAGAGACTGCTAAATTTCTACAGATGTACCATGGACAGCATTCTAACAGGCTGCATCACCGACTGGCATGGAGGGGCCACTGCACAGGATTGGTAAAAGCTGCAGAGAGTTGTAAACTCAGCCAGCTAGCCTCCCCAGCATCCAGGACATCTTCAAGACATGATGCCTCAGAAAGGTGGTACCCATCAGTAAGGACCCCCATCACACAAGGCAAGCCCCCTTCTCATTGCTACCATCAAGGAGGCGGGACAGGAATGTTTCAGGAATCCACCATCGCATTCCTGAATGGACAATGAACCCATCAATACTTCCTCAGTAGTTTTTCTCCTTCACTTTTGGCACTAACTTATTTAACTAATTTTTATATATACTTCTTATTGTAATTTATAGTTTTTATTATTATGTAATCCAACATGCTGCTACCTCAAAACAACAAATTTAATGACATCTCCTGATGATAATAAATCTGATTCTGATTGTTTCCAGTCCTTTTAAATTTTGGGTACCTGGATTTTTCTGAAAAGTGTAGATGTTGTACTGTAAGAAGATAATATCTTACAATCAGAATCAGGTTTATTATCACTGTCTTATATGTGTGAAATGTGTTGTGACAGCAAGACAGTACAAAAACATAAAAATTACTATAAATTAATGTGAAAAAGGCTATGGAGCTGGTGGTAGGCCTGAGGAGAGCTAAGGTACCGGTGACCCCTGTTTCCATCCAGGGGGTCAGTGTGGACATGGTGGAGGATTACAAATACCTGGGGATATGAATTGACAATAAACTGGACTGGTCTAAGAACACTGAGGCTGTCTACAAGGTCAGAGCCGTCTCTATTTCCTGAGGAGACTGAGGTCCTTTAACATCTGCCGGATGATGCTGAGGATGTTCTACGGGTCTGTGGTGGCCAGAGCGATCATGTTTGCTGTTGTGTGCTGGGGCAGCAGGCTGAGGGTAGCAGACACCAACAGAATCAACAAACTCATTCGTAAGGCCAGTGATGTTGTGGGGATGGAACTGGACTCTCTCACGGTGGTGTCTGAAAAGAGGATGCTGTCTAAGTTGCATGCCATCTTGGACAATGTCTCCCATCCACTACATAATGTTCTGGGTGGGCACAGGAGTACATTCAGCCAGAGACTCATTCCACCGAGATGCAACACAGAGCGTCATAGGAAGTCATTCCTACCTGTGGCCATCAAACTTTACAACTCCTCCCTTGGAGGGTCAGACACCCTGAGCCAATAGGCTGGTCCTGGACTTATTTCCTGGCATAATTTACATATTACTACTTAACTATTTATGGTTCTATTACTATTTATTATTTATGGTGTAACTGTAATGAAAACCAATTTCCCCCGGGATCAATAAAATATGACTATGATTATGACTATGACTATGAAATTACAAAGCAACTAAATAACACAGATAAAAAGGAATAACAAGGTTGAGTTCATGGATTCATGAAGCATTCAGAAATCTGATGGTGAAGGAACATCTGCCTAAAATGTTGAGTATGTGCCTTCAGGCTCCTGTACCTCTATGAGAAGAGAGCACGTCCTGGATGATGAGGGTCCTTAATGATGGATGTTGCCTTTTGAGACATTGCCTTTCCAAGATGTCCTTGATGCTGGGGAGGCTGGTATCCATGATGGAGCTGGATGAATCTACAACCCACTGTAGCTTTTACCTATTCTGTGCAGTGGCCCCTCCATGCCAGACGGTGATGCAACCAGTCAGAATGTTCTCCATGGTACACCCTGTAGCAATTTACTATTGTCGTTGGTGACATGAAACTCCTAGAGAAATATAGCCTTATTTGTAATTGCATCAATATGTTGGGCCCGGGATAGATCTTCAGAATTGCTGACACTCAGGAGCTTTAAACTGCTCACCCTTTCCTCGCCCTCAATTCCCACAAAGGGATGGCGAACATCTGGGACCTAGTTCGCCACCGAATGGATGAAGGAGATGAATCTACCGGGATCATCATAATTTACCTGATAGATTTTGATGACTAGCAAAGATAACTTCGGCTGAACAGTTTAAAGGCACAAGAAGAACCCTTTTGTCAGCCCCGTCCTCTACTTCGAAGACCTTTCTCTCCAGAACAGGATTAATACGATCGAAAATCTCATCCGGAGTCGCCTCCCGCTGTGATTTGTTAGGAATGCGCCAAATTAGCCGCAAATGCACCTAAGACGAATTTTTATAACTGAGATCGCGAGAATGATTTATTGTCATTTGTTTTTAGGTATTGCACTGTTCGGCTGCCGCAAAAGAACAAATTTCACGGCATATGTCAGTGATAGTAAACTTGAGTCCGATTTGGATCCCGATTCTAATTTCACCTTAACCTTCTTTTATTCTAATATAGAGTCTATCCTACACTCTCCTGCTTCGCCTCGCGCCACTCAATATTTTACCCTTTTATTCCGGATTTTCAGCATGTGCACATTTTATAGAGAAAAAAAATCTTATAACCAGCATTTTGTTTGCGTTGCTTAAGATTTCTAACATCTGTGGAATCTCTTGTGTTCTCATATTTAATCGACGGTCGGTTGGAATTCCTGGAGCACGTTTGCAAGGAGCGTTGTCACAGGAAAGCAACATCCAACGTCAAGGGCCCCCACCACCCAGGCCATGCGCTCTTCTCACTGCTGCCATCGGGCAGGGGGTACAGTACAGCCTTGTCCAGCCAGCTCGAGTTAATTGTGGCGTTTGAAAACAGATAGCTCCATGAAGGAATTGGTGTTAAGACAGCCGGGGACAAGGTGAATTGGGATTTTTCGCGCGAACTACCCTGGCGATCTAAACGAGGGGCGGGCAGTGAAGGTTAGGTTGGGAAGACCTCAATCCTGGGGCAGAAAATCTGTCTACGTTTTCTGGCAGTTTGAAAATTTCCTTCCTCATATAAAATCAATTAACACCAGCGCCTGTGCTTCACGGAGGCGTAAACTGCACAGAACACATAATGTACTTAGAAATCTATGGAGCGAACAGAAAGAAGATCTCTCTGCTTATAGATCAAGCCATTCTCCTAGTGATCTGGCGAGTAGATGTACGAACTCGGTTTTTTTTACACTTCGCAGGTAGAAGCCTGAGGTTCTGATAGCCCAATATTCAGTCTGTTTAATAGCTGTTTTAATGATGTTGTCTCTCCGCGCCGAGCTGTCACACTCCTGCACATCACAGACTCCCTCAGACAGAAAAATAATTGGCCGTTTTTATCCTGCCTGCAAACAGGAACCCGGTGGGTATAAGACTTATATCCCTTAGGGACTCCGGCATCAAATGCATTCGGCACAATAACTCCCGGTCGGTATTCGTGCGCGTTTCCTTTGGATCGTCTGAAGATCTGAATGTGAAATTCATTGTCATAAAACTCCCGAACAGCGAAATCTGAATTTATTGCCAAGGAAAATCTACCACCATCTGTTAAGTGTCGGCGCCAAGTTAAAAGCCTGTAAAGGAATATACAGTTGGAATCGAAAGCTGATTTTTGCCCCTGTGATTCCAGTCGCATTCGACAGGAGCTCCACAATAGAAATGGTTAATGTGAGCAGGGAAAATTACTACAGTCACAGAATTCTGTGGATAATCCAGTAAGGAAGTTAGTGAGAACTCAGCGACTAACCGCGCTGCGAGTAACTATCAGAATAGAAATAATATTAAATCGAAATGGTCCGTTCGATAGGAACAAATTAACATAAAAAGTGTTGATATAGACACAGGCTTCCAACTATACTGGTTATCCAGTTTGAGTTTTTGGGAAATGTGTGGACAGTTTTTACCGATTGCAAAACAAAAAAAAACTGGAAAATAGCAAATGACCTTCATAAGCATAACGGAAACTGGAGGATATAGACATTGTGTAGGAAAAAGAGATTATTTTAGTTGTCCATTTGATTACAAATTTAATTGGTTCGGCACAACATTGTGGGCCGAAGGGCCTATCCCCGTTCTATGTTTTATGACGGAAAGATTGGGGAGAATCGGAAAATCGTGGCGGTGTGGTTTCCGACTACTGGACACTCCGTTAATAAAATCCAAACTCCAGTGAATTTCTCCGCAAATAACCCCAAACTGTACTCTGATTTACAAGTGTATCGAGTTCACCATAAGTTTTATTTGTAGTCAGAGAATTCCAGTTGCATTTTTACAAACCTAACTGTGACCTGAATCGCCTGGTGGTTTCACAGTAAGAGAATGCTTCCTTTTTTTATTCTGTTAATAGGAGTCTTCGCATTTGTAACAATGACTTCACATGTAATATGCAAAGCGGGTAGGCCTGCTGGAGTTGTCTACCTTGAATATACAACGTGAAAAATAACGTCTGGCGCCTTCATATCAATAAACAATGACAGTGACAAACATTGTATTCCGGATCAGGTAAACCTCCTGCGTCGATCTTCCTATTCCGTCCCTTGTTGTTACACTTTGAAACGTTCAGAATCAGAATTAATATCACTGGCATATATCGTGAAATAAGTTGTTTTGAGGTAGCAGTGTATTGTAATGTATAATAAAAACTGTAACTTACAATACTATATTTATATATATATAAATCAAATAATGGGAAGCGAGGCAGTCAGTGTACGTTCCAATGCGAAACAAAAGAACCGGTTTTACTTCGCAAAAGTCTGGAGTTTGTGAAACCAAAACATCCAAATCATTGGGGAAAGAAATGCAGTGATCCAGGGAAAGGGATTGTCAGATCAAAACACCTGCTATTTGATGTTACAGCGAATCGTCCCGTTAAATCTTTAGGTGTGAATGAATTGGTGGAGAGGATGCTTATTTTTTTCCCCTCTTTTTTTCCCCAATCATGAAATGGAGCTAATTGCTCTTCCGTTTCACTCGGTTGTCGGGAAGGAGGGAGAGAGATCAAGGAATCTGTTTATCTTCCTCGTCAAGGTCCAAACGGATGGATAGATCACCAATCAGACAACAGGATCAGTCGGGGGAGGGTGGAAGCGGGACCTCCCCGATAACCCCGCCTCTGACGCCCCTCAGCCAATCATCAAGTTGAGAGGGCGGGGACACCAGGTAAACAGCCCGCCCTCCTGACCTGGTTCAAATTCCATTGGCTGGGGAGCTGGAAGGAGGCGGGACGGTGTGTGTCCGGAGGCGGGAGAAGGCGGCGTGGGTTATGGGGAGGTGGCAAAGCGGATGCAAGAACTCAACTCCAAGGCATTAGAGAGGCTGGTTGCCTGGCTGTGGTTTCTGGTCGTTGTGCATCGGGCTTTGCACAGAAATCTCGTTGACACTTTCCTTCCCCCTTGTAGGTGGGGGGCTGATGAGTGGAGGAGGTTGGACTTAATAATGCAGCTAGCGGAGCGATGCTTCCCTCCCACTACTAACCTGCCCAAGACTACTTTCTACAGCTTGTCAGCCTCTCCAGACGGCCGGAGCCCCGCGTCCTCACACCTCGAGTTCCCGGAGACCGATCGCGGTGAGCCGGTGCAGGAGAACGCCGAGCTCCCCAAGAAGTTTGCCGGTGCAGGCATGCTGACCGAGAGCGAGAGCCACGCATTCGCCGCCTCCAAGGGCGCGGCGGCGGCCGTGGATCGGGCGAAGAGCTCGCCCGCGGTGGACGAGGACTTGACCGAAGTTCGCTACAGTCTGGACGGCATGGGAGCCGAGAGATATTTTCTGTCGCCCGTGGCCCCGCAGAACTTGAGTCCGGGGCATCACCATCAGCAGCCGCCGCCACCGCAATCTCAGCAACAGCAGCAAGCCGGGTCCACTGCGGGCCCTCTGCTCCCCTACCCCGCTCAGCACCCACCCGCCTTCCCCGTTAACGGCGCCAGCAGATACCTGGGTCCACACTCCGTGCTGGCGAACGGCGCCTACAATCCGATCCTGACCCCGGCCGGAGCGCAGGCTTTCCCCCCTTCGGCTTATCCGTCTTACCCCGGATCGGGGCGCTCCCAGTACGCACATGGTTACCAGGGCGGCCCGCTCTACTCCCAGTACCAGCCGAGTATCCCGCACCCTACCCGAGCACAGGTCTACCTCTGCAACCGGGCTCTCTGGCTCAAATTTCACCGACACCAGACCGAGATGATTATCACCAAACAAGGCAGGTACGGCTCCATCTCTTAATATTACAAAAGTAAATCCACCGCGCTGGTGTTAATTCCGTTCATTGGTGGGCATTGGCATTGGAAATCTGATAGTTTTAGATGTAATCTGAACTTTGCTCAGCTGTTAAAAGAGATAATTCCTAATTTTACCAGATTCCCGAACAGTAGCCCCCAGTAGCATTATTTGTTTACTTTTTTTTAACTTGTATCGTAGAAGCACTTTGTTATTTTTAATTGATTTGGGATAATATTAATTTGTATTATGTGTGTGCTGTATGTGTACTGTGTTGTGCACCTTGGTCTGAAAAAAAAACAAGTTTCGTTTGGCGGTACACATGCGGACGATTGAGTGACATTAAACTGAACTTGAACTGCTGGGTCGCAGGCCGCCGGCAGCACTATGCCAAAAGCGTTCTGTCCTGGGCCAGACTTTCAGGTTGTCTACAAGTGCATCCCATCTTCAAAGATCCTTCCTCTCCCAGGAATGAGGTCGCTAACCCAATGCCCAACCCTCCTCCTCCTTGTCGCAGCCGGGCCTGGGGACTGTCCATGGCGGAGTTCGAAAAGTTAACATTGGACCAAAATGCTGGTCTCCTGAGGATTTCAGTAAAGCGCACTTGTTTGCCCCGTCAGCTTACTGTGAACTCTGTCTGATCGGACCGTGCTACAAGTGGCTTCAGGATAGGTCTCTAAATATAACTTTGTTTTTGGAGTAACACACAAAGTTATGGAGGAACTCAGCAGGTCAGGCAGAAATAGAGTTGAGCTGTCGAGCGAGACCCAAGTGTGTGCCTCCACAAACATACACAAAGTGCTGGAGGAACTTAGCAGGTCAGGAGGAATCTATGAATCGACGTTTTGGACCGAGATTCTGCAGATACTGGAAATCCCCAGTAACACACAATAAAGTATTGGAGAAACTCAGCAGGTCAGGCAGCATCTATGGGAAGGAATACACAGCCAACGTTTTGAGCCAAGACCTCTTCACCGGGTCCTGGTAAAACGGCTCAGCCTGAAAAACCATCGTGTTTATTCCTCTCCATCGATGCTCTCTGATCTGAATTCCTCCAGCATTTTATGTGGATTTCCAGCATCTGCAGAATCTATTTTTAACGCGCATATTGAAAATTCTGCATGTTGGATGTCTGTGGGCCTTTTTATGGTTTCATTGTTTTGTGGCTGCCTTTAAGGAGAGGATTCTCAAGGTTGTATAATGTATGCATGCTTTGATAATGAATGTACTTTGAACATGGACTTGTTAAGTATAACCAGGAATAATGCAACTAAAACGCACAGCTTTAGCCTAAATAACGTGACGGAACCCACAGGAGGCGACTCCGTTCCAGAACATGATTCGAGCAATTATATAGAGAGAAACGATCGGTAAAATACAGTCAGGAGTCAATTGCAACGTCCGACAGCTCAGGTTGTATTTGTGGAAAGAGAAATGCAGTAACCGTTCAGACCCTTCGCCGAGCCGAAACCCCGCAGGTTGTGCACCTATTCATTCACCGGGAGTTCGGGACGACAGGCTATACCAGGCTCGACGCTGTTCGCCCGAGCATACTGAACGTGTATGTTCAACGGATGCGAGCCCTAACTGCATTCGAAAGGAAACTTATTATCAAAGCACGTACCTATTGCCATATACTACCCTGAGATTCACTTTCTTGTAGTCATTCACGGTATAACAAAGAGAAATACAATAGAATCAACGAAAAACTATGACGATGACTCAATGTGCAAAATAAGAGCAAGTGTGCAAATACAACTTAATAACAATAATGAATCGGTAAATAATATTGAGAACGTGAGATGTAGAGTCCTTGAAAGTGAGTCCATAGGTTGTGGAATCAGTTCAGGGTTGAGGTGGATCAGGAGCCTAGAGGTTGTAGGGTAACTCCTGAACGTGGTGGCGAGGGACCTGTAGCTCCTCTTGGAAGGGCAGACAGCCTTTTCTTGTGAACCGGGCAATACATTATTTCAAAGCCGAATAAAAAGGTGTGTGTGCGAAGGCCACACGTGTTATCATTAAACCTGATAGGAATCTCTAAACCCCGGGTACAACTACTGTACCCGGGCTCTGAGCGACAGGAAGTTATCTATTTTTTAAAGTTTGAGATTCAAAGCTAAGTCTCAGTGGATCGGTACAGTGGAACACACAAAATGATGGAGGAACTCAGCAGGTCGGGTACTGGTAGCCCGTCTCATTTCCGATTGCAAGATACTTGATTCTCTGACTAACCCTGTTATCAATCCTCGAATAAATTCGAACACGTAATTTAAGTTAGCTGCGTTGATAGTTTCGTATAAGTAAAACTTATACCATTGATAAGGTAGCCACAGACCCGATGAAAACAGAAAATGATAGCGGATATTGCCTTTAGAATTAAGAATGAAGCCAGTGTCTCGGTCTTCTGCACATTACAGCCCCATGGTATCGTGAGCAATGGGCAAATTACCGCGACGAGATGGTAAAATCAAACTGTTCAAGTCCAGTTCTTTTCTAAGCCAATACAATAATTTTATCCAGGTTCTCGGTACTTGTTTATCGGGCTGCCGGCCTTCAGAATGCTCGCTGTCTGTAAACAAGTCAAAATGCAGTGTAATGTTTTTTGCACAGGCCGTTCCTCCTTTTGCTTCTAAAGTTTGATATGCCTCAGCACTAGTGAGAAATGCAGCGTCGGAGATCACGCCTTCTCACCGAAACAAGGTTGCATCTTATACACACTATACCTTTAGATCTTTCTACACTTTTAAGCTCTGGGTCGAGTTTTGGTTTTGTTCGCGTAGGGAAGAAAATCCCATCATCATACAGCTGTTTATAATTTTTTTTTCCGTGACAATGCGTGACTGTGACTCTGGCTTTTATGTTAACAAGCTCTCTGCGATGCTATTCATGTCTCCTGATCATTCGCCGTTTGTAGTTGATCAATTGTTAAAGGTGTGCTCTCCTTACCAAGCGCGCTGTTTCGAGGAAATGCGGTTCTGAGTATTTTGTAGTTTTGCCAAAACCTCTCTACGTCTAATCACTTTTTAGAGATCCCAATCATTAAATTCCGATGTTTCCATCTGACTCCGGTTTTAATTAACGCCTCGTGGAAGTGCAAAAACAGCACTGCAGTCTGAAATATCCGGATCTCCCAATGAGACTGCCACGAACGATCACTTTCTGTTGGCAGACTTTTGTAACATTATAATTACAATAGAAAAAAATCAAGAAGATGCCCCGGTTTCTGTTTCGGGATGACGCGAGCATTAATACCATTCGAGTGTGGAATACTCACGATTATCGCTTTTAACGCAGAATTACTGATGCAGCTGCCGCTAGCGGTTAGGCAGGATGTTTAATGCATTTTCTCCGGAACAACGACGTTCCTTTAATTCCATTACAGTTTTGCGAATGTCAACAACGGGAAAAAATACATGTTAATTAAACTTCTACATTTTATTTTACTGAAAGGAGGTCGTGCGCCGTTAGTACGTTCATTAATCTAAATAAATTAGATTAGTTACTTAATTCCTATTTCCTAAAACTATTCTGAATTCCCCAAGTTACAATGCCGGTAGAAACGCGGGGTAACACTGATGGCATTAATAAACAGTATTGATGCAGACCAGTAATATTCAAGGTCAAGACTAAAATTAGCGGTAGACGTTTCCAAACTGTGCTTCGCGGTCTATTAAATTATTAATAATTTAATAATTGTCAGTATGCATCGGCATTAAAAGTTCCCTCAGTAGTTGAGACCGGGAGATTCTCTCCCATCTCTGCAGCCCGATGTGTGGTCGAGCACACAAATGAGATTGCCGGAGTGCAGGGATCTCTCCCTGAACCCAAGGCCGTATTTGACACTCCGACCCAAAATCGCTGATACCTGGCTCGGGCCGAGTCGGTCATCAAGATGCACTTAAAATGCCATTCCTGTTTGAAAATAGTTTCTCTTCTATAAACTGCCAACGTTCCAGCAAGCAGAACAAATTCGAGTTTTTTTCTTTAAGAGAACACTCGTGTTTAAAATTTAAGAAATTTTATGTTCTGTGAATGTTCAAGAATATAAGGCCAGAAATTAGTCCAGATGAGTCACGATTTACACTAAACTGCGGAGATGTATAGTCATGGGGTCTGTATAGTTCAGAATTTACCGTTCTGACCCGGGTTCTAATGAAGGGTCTGCGACCTGAAATGTGAATTCTGTTGTACCCTCTGCTCTCTAACAGTACTGTCTGTCCCGCCTATTGTTTCCAGAATTTTCCATTTCCTTCAGATTTCGGGTGTTGTGCATGACCTTGGCTTCTGTTTGGCAGTAAATATAAAACGTACTGTTTATTTTCCCCTTTATTCCCCTCCGTAGAAGCTGCCTGACCTGCTGAGTTCTTGCAGCATTGTGTGTGTGTGTGTGTGTGTTGCTCCGGATTTCCAACACCCGCAGAATCCCTTGTTACGATGTCATTTCATCACTCTTATTTCTTAGAGTGATCTAGTATGTCTAGATTCAGATTGTTTAACGTCATTTTCAGTACACGAGTGTAAAGGAAAACGAAATCATTGTTAATAACAGAGATCCGATGCAGCACAAAAAAGACACAGTTAGATAAAACATGGTAAATATAAATAAGTGAGATAAGATTATATACATGAATTGATTGTATGTCCATAAAGTGAGGCTAGGCACATAAGATGACTGACACGAAATGATAAAGTAGTGGTGGGGTGGGGGGGGTGTCTAGCCGTTTTGCTCGAGTAAAGTCATCTTTTCTTTTGTTGCCTCCATTTTTTTTCCGCAGGCGCATGTTCCCTTTCCTGAGTTTCAATATCTCCGCCCTGAACCCGACGTCCCATTACAACGTGTTCGTGGAAATTGTGCTGTCCGACCCCAATCACTGGAGGTTTCAGGGAGGGAAGTGGGTGACCTGCGGGAAAGCTGACAACAACATTCAAGGTAAATCCTGTAGCTCGCTCGAACGTGTGCGCGGGCTTTGAGGTTGAGCTCTCAAACGGATGGGGTTGTGCCGCCTTCTCCTCCTGTAGGGAACTAATCTAAGGTCGCAATCAGACCAGTACAGCGTGGTAGATATTAGTAATTGATTTAGAGAGCACCTTCCAAAGAAACGATAAAGTTCAAAGTGTTCACAATCGGATAAGTGCAAACATGAAAATAAACGACAAAGATGTCAGTTAAAAGCGAGATTTTGAGCTTGTGATTAAAAGTGTCAAATTTGCCTGCAGCCAAAATGGTTTTGAGCACCACAATTAGTGTTTTTAAAAAAAAACTGACCTGCAAATTATCTTTTGAGGGAGGGTGTTTAAAATTTAAGAGACTGCCGGAAGAAGACCTGAAAGCTCCAGCAGGATTAGAAAACGAAAGCGGATTATAAAACTAACCAGATTTTTTAAATATTTATTGCCCACATTTCCGTGTCTTAAACTTGGTAAGTGTTAGCAATTAATCATCTTTGCGACCCCTCCTTTACCCTGATGTTTCTGTGTGATTTAGAGGATAGAAAGGTGCAGAACAAGAATAGGCCCTTAGTCCTGCAATGTTGTACCGAACGAATTAAATTATTAATTAGATGGCTAACTTAACCAGAATCAGAACAGCTTTCATATCACTGGCATATGTCGTGAAATTTGTTGTTTGGCGGCAGCAGTACATTGCAATACCTAGTAAAAAAAACTATGCATTACAATAAGTACTCTATGTATAAAATATTTTAAAACGTTAAGTAAGTAGCACAAAAAAGAGCAAAATAAAAGGAAACAGTGAGGTAGTGTACAATGAGAAGAGAACTTGGCCTGTGTAATGGGGGTCCTTAGTGACCTATGCTGCCTTTTTGAAGCATTGCCTCATTGCCTCGTCTTATCCCTCCTGCCTACTACACAATGTCCATATCCTCACATTTCCCTCACATTCATGTGCTTTTCTAAACATCTCTTAAAAGTCAGTTAACAAATTGTTAATTGCTTAAAGTCCTGTCATAATCCTCTGACCTAATAAGCAAACCAGGAACATAGGACTAGTTTGTATATGTCATTGGAGGGTAATCATTCAAGATTCAAAATTATTTATTGTCATTCATCAGTACACAGGAATAAGGGAGGACAAAACGATTGCTACTCTGGACCTCCAAGATTTATCATGTTTCAATTGCTGACACTTTTTGAGAGAGGCAGGACTTCCATTTCACATTTTCTCAGCGGAATTGTCTGGAGAGTCGATTAAAATCAGAATTTCTAGTAAGAATTCCAGCTCGTGAGGCCGCTGCCATTTTTATTTTTTCAAGTGAGGTTATATCTTTTGACCGCCTTCCCCATCTGATATAACAGCTTGTATTGAAACAGCATCTTTAATACAGCAAAATGTTGCCACGCTGATGGTCGGGCATCCTTTGCTGGATTCATCTGGAACCACCGAATGCAGAAAATGAATAAATGAATCTCAGGGTTGTATATGGTGATATATATATATCTATATGTGTGTGTGTGTGTGTGTGTGTGTACTCCAAATATGGTGATAGTCAATTTACTTTGAACATCCCTGAGTGTAAAACTTTGTGACTATCATCCATCCACACCACCCCCCTCTTTCAGTGACTTTTTCACTTTATTTATATTTTATTTTATAAAGACACATTCTGGATCCGGTTTCTTTCAATGTTTTTTGCTAAGTTGATTATCTTAACATCAAAATTGAATTTTTAGAGCAAACGTCATCCCACCCGGAAATGTCAAAGAAAAAAAATCAAGATTCTAGTCAAGTTCCCATCCCGTCTGCCTGCATTCGACCCATCTCCCTCACTTCTTTCTACTAAAATCGGCGGGATGCACAGGAGCCTTGGGTCGCACACGGTCAGGTTCAGGAATAGTTGTTGCCCTGCAACCATTGGGCTCTGAGACTGGCTTGGATCCCTTCACTAAGCTGACTCACTTTCAGGCACCCTGCGTTTGTTATGTATGGTTTTTCATGGATTCCGTTGTATTTTTTTTAATTTCCCGGTGGGTGTCTGCAAAGATAATGAAGCTCAAGTTTGTATATGGTATACATACAGTATTTGATACAACTTTGAACTTGGCTCTTAGCAATCAAGGAGTGTGCACCACTGATACAAATGGTCCAATCAAATGGAAACACGTGCAGTTAAGTTCCAGTCTCACCCCTATCATTATTCTTCAATAATTTGGTTTGCCAACAGTTAGAAAAACATGCTATAGATGTTTTGAAAAATTCTAAATTTAACTCCTGCGGGTTAGATGCAAGATTCAAGACTGTTGAATCGAGTCATTTCCAGTACTTGAGTTTAAAGGAGAATAAAGTAAATGTTATTCCAGATCTGATGCAGCCCAAACAAACACAGTAAGATAAAGAACACAATAAATATAGGCAAACAAGATAGCTCATGTACATAGATTGATTGTAGGTCTGTAAAGTGGCACAAGACACAGGAGAGTCTTTACATAAGAGAGCTCTGACAGGAAATGATAAAGTAGTGGTGGGATTAGTGGGTGGAGGTGTTGATCAGCCTTACTGCTTGAGGAAAGGAACTGTTTACAAGTCTAGTTCCCTCTAATTTTTTTTACAGCTGTGTGGACCAACCATTACTCCGAGCAGGAAATTTTTACACGGCCTGAAAACAGCACAGCACTTCAATAAAACATTATATAAAGAAAAAATCCAGCTGTGCAGCAACAAAGGCTTAGAGGGAACAGTGCTGGTGGCCCTGAGGAGTGGGGCAAACAAACTGCGGCTTATTAATGTTACACGTTATGTAAACACGGCCGTATTTGGCCAAACTGTAATTTGAAGTATATCAATAATGCTAATATTGCAAGTGTGTTTACAGTGCAACTTTGTACTCCCTAAGATCAAATGCAACCTGCAAGCCCCCAATATCCACACTAACTGCTACAAAGTATATAAGATTTTAAATGCCATTTGCATTATGTAATGAAATTGCAATCTTGCACATCTGTTAGCAGGATCGTTTTGTTTGGGCTGGCATCCAGAGTAAACATCCATCTTTTCAAATTTATTGTTCTCTCTCTCACCACCGCTGTTCATGGCCACACAGTACCTGAAATGCTCCAGTGCACATAGCTTTCATTGCCATGCAGCTGGAATAAATACAGATGAGAAAAAGTTTATGAAATGCAAAATATTTTCTTTGTTGCATAGTATGTCATTATACCCTTCATTTAATAAATAAAATCAAAATTATGTGATTTTTCAACTGGCATTCTAAATACTTGTATGCATATTACTAAAAAGACAAAAATTATTTTTAAGTGTCGCTTAGTTTTCAGGCCATGTTAATACTGATCCTGCTCAGAGCAATGGTTGGTCCGTGCAGCTGTAAAGAAAACTTAAAGGGAATGTTGCACATCACCCCTTAAGTAGGAAGCTAAATAAAAAGTACAACAAATGACTTTGACTAGTTTGTTCAGCAGAGGTCATTGTAAAAGTTCAGCCAATTAATTAGGTTTATAACTCCTCACCTCAACTAAGATGGTACATATTTAGATTACTTGACAATTGGATCAATGAATGGATGGTTATAATGGAATTGATTTATTATTTTCACATGTACTGAGGTACAGTAGAAAACTTGTCTTGCATACTGCTCAAACAGATCAATTCATCACAACAGTGCATTAAGGTAGTACGCAGTGAAATAGTAACAGGATACAGAATAAGGTGTTACCATTACAGAGAAAGTGCAGGCAGACAATCAGGTGCAAGGTCACAATGTGGTAGATTGTGAGGTTGAGGGACTATCTCATTGTACTAGTGAATCAATAGTCTTATAACAACGGGCACAAAGCTGTCCCTGGTGAGTGATGTCACCTTCTACTTGACTGGAAAGGGGAAAAGACAAAATGTCTATTTGGAATGATAGGCTGATGAAGTGCAAGTCATGTCCTCAAAGAAATCTCACCAAATAAAGTACAAAGTGCAGTGTAAATTTATTATCGAAGTACATTTATGTCACCATATACCTGAGATTCATTTTCTTGCAGGATTCACAGTGGAATACAGAAGTACAATAGAATCAATGAAGACTATACACAAAGACTGACAACCAATGTACAAAAGCATAAACTTTCATTTTCGACACCTTATAAACAGAAATTTAAAACCTTGTAAGGCGTCATTTCATATTAATTAATCATTCAAAATAATGAATAACCCATTTTCAAACTGAAATCACACAAATTCACAAAGAATGGATTTTTAAAATGTATTCTATTTATTTAGCGGTATGGTGCTGAATGGACTCTTCCAGCCCAATGAGCTTCACCACCCAGAAACCCACCTATTTAACCCTCGCCTCATCACAGGACAATTTATAACGATCAATTAACCTTCTAACCAGTACGTCTTCCCACTCGGAGTGTACAAACTCCATATGGAGGGTATCAGAATTGAACCCTGAACTCCAATGCCCCAAACTGTAATAGCATATGCTACCACGGTGCCTGAGGTTTCTCTTCTCAATGTTATTCACAGCATTGCACCTCTCTTTCATTGCTCCCAGGTAACAGAGCTTACGTCCACCCTGAATCTCCAAACACTGGGGCTCACTGGATGAGGCAAGAGATTTCCTTCGGGAAGCTTAAGCTGACTAACAACAAGGGTGCAACCAACAACAGCACTCAGGTGAGGCAGCCAGGGTCAGCTACACCTGTCCATGATGTGTTACTCTGTAATTGTGACCCGACACCATGTGAGATCCTTAGAAAGAGTATTTTTTATTGATGCAGATGGTGGTGTTGCAGTCTTTACATAAATACCAACCACAGCTGCATATCGTGGAGGTGAGTGAAGATGGTGCAGAAGATATCAGTGACTCCTCAAAAACCCAGACTTACACCTTCCCTGAAACCCAGTTTATTGCAGTGACTGCCTATCAGAACACTGATGTAAGTTTAATTTGCAACATCTTAAAACTGGTAACATAAATTGAGAAGTTGGCAACAGAAATTTTATGAAGTTTTTTTTAAATTATTAGATCACACAGCTCAAAATTGATCACAATCCATTTGCCAAAGGTTTTAGAGACAACTATGATTCGTAAGTATATGCTTTCAATATGTTATATTCAGGTAACTTTTCCTTTTCTCCTTTTTTAACTTGCTGTATCATAATCATTTCATCAGTGTTCTGTTCCTTTTTTTAAAATCTCAGTATGTTCACGGCTCCAGAGAATGATCGATTGACCCCGTCACCCACCGATTCTCCTCGGTCCCATCAGATCGTACCCGGAGCCCGTTACACCATGCAGCCTTTCTTCCAAGATCAATTTGCCAACAGCATACCATCCGCCCGGTTCTACAATGGTGAGCGAACAGTCCCCCAAACGAGTGGCATCTTGTCCTCTCAACAGGCGGAGGAGTCAGGCAACCCACCGCAGAGGTGGTTTGTCACTTCTGTGCAGCAGCCTGGGACCAACCGGCTGGACTTCACCTCTTATGATGCAGATTATGCTACAAATGCTTTGCTGCCCTACGGCCTCAAGCCTCTGCCCATCCAATCTACTCATTCTCTGAGCTACTATCCTGACCCAACATTTGCTTGGGGCTCCAGGAGTTCCCAGTACCAGAGAAAGATAGCCCCTGGGTTAACGTGGTCCTCCAGGACGAGCCCTTCCACTTTCCCAGAAGACCAAGTGTTGTCCAATGAGGAAAAATCAAGAGAAGAAGCCAACTCACCGTGGATCGAAACTCCTCCATCCATCAAATCCATGGACTCTGACTCTGGACTGTATGAAAATGCCTGCAAACGGAGAAGGGTCTCAGCTGGAAACTCCAGCACTGAGAGCTCCCCAACAATCAAATGTGAGACTATTACTCCAAAAGAGTATAGCAAAGATGGTACAAAAGCGATGGGCTATTATACTTTCTACACCAGCCCTTAATTAAAGAGTATTTCTGTGGTTTGTATGTATATACCTAATCCATTTGCCAAATGTCAAAATGGTCTTATGTGTGCCAAAAAGACTGAACTTTACTTCCATCTTTAGGAACTGACTTTGTACAGTCTATTAGTGCAATCAAATTTTTAAGAAGGTGCCAAAGCTGTCTGAATGCTGTAAGCAACAAGATGGACATATTCTAGCTAACCCTGTTCTCAATGTTACATCCCACAATATATAGTATTAATTTTAGAAAGAATTTCTTGGGGCGGGGGAGGGACTGATTGACTTTTATCATATGTGGTTTTATTTATTTGAAGGTACATTGATGTACAGTTCCTGTTCTGTATAGTCCTCTGTAGAATAGGTGCAGTATAATGTAAAGGAAAATGACCAGTGTTAGTTCAAAGTAAAATCCAGTCCATCGATGTGTACAGATTAAGCAAAAACAGCTCGATTCAAGCATTACATTTTTTCAAAAGCAATAAAATAAGACTGTGGATTTCAACATTCCAAGGGGTTCTGTGAGAAGGGAACCATGTACCTGTAGAATCTTGATAAATGCATAACTAATGCACTTAATCTTAGCAACTTCCCATGTGCTGTTCACTTACCAGAGTTAGAATTGTGTATAAAACTTATTGGCAGATTAGTTCTGTGTTTTTTCAGGCTTCAGTCGGCCATTTGATTGTAATTTTGGAAATTAAAATCTCACCTATAAATTAAATTCTTCGGACGTTTACGTGTTTTAAAGTGCACCAATTTGCTTTTTAAAACAACTGGTTTGCCATTTTCAGCTGAGAGCTTCCCAACGATCTAATGTGAGACTATCACTCCAAAAGTACAGCAACGATGGTCCAAAAGCCATGGGCTATCTCCTCCTACACCTTATGGGACAATAAATCAGCCATGATTGAATGACAGAGCAGTTTCAATGGGCTGAACGGCCTCCTATGTGTTACTTTATAAATTTCAACAAAAGCCTTTAAGAGTATTTATGTTGTCAGTTTATTTTGTGCCATTGTCGTGGTTATTTGCAATTGGTCCATTATATTAAAAATAACACGGCAAATAATAAGCTTTCCTGCTATTTTGAGGATTACAATAATTTTTAAAAATGGGCCTTGTTTATCTACAACTAATTGTATATGAATCTTACTTCTGCCAGTTTTCACAGAGAGAGATACCAACCGTCTGCACAATCTCAATAATTAATCAAGTAGATAGTTAAATGCTTTCAACCATTGGCGCTACATTTAAATTGTAGGATGCACGGTGACAAAACGGCAGAAGGTGGAGAGTACCAGTGTTTTAGACGTGTAGTCGTCTAAAATCATTCCCTGCTGTAGCATTTTTTTGGAATGATAAGTTCATGTTTCATCGTTAATATAATCCGTGTCAGAATCAGGTTTAATATCACTGATATATGTCGTGAAATTTGCTGTTTTGCGGCAATGATAATAATAGCTATATATCACGATGATATATATACAAAATAGGTATTGCAAAGGGAGAAAAAAGGAAATAGTGAGGCAGTGTGCGTGGATCCAGTTGATGGCGAGCAGAAGCTGTTTCTAAAACACTGAGTGTCCGTCTTCATGCTCGTGTACTTCCCGCCTGACCACCATTATATTCCAAGTTGCAATGGGAGCTTGCTCCTTATAACTTGGAAGGCAGGGGCGACGATCTGGTTTAATTCATGTACGCGGGATTTGCTCTGACAGTCTTTTCAACATTCTAAAGTCCTCTGCAATGCCTCCTACATGAATTTGCTCCGCTTTCATCTTGCTCTGTTTTATTTTCTTCGAAATTCAGTTTTTGAAATTGTATTGATTACACTTCGCCCATGCCAAAGGAAACTCAGGCACAAGGAGGAACGGGGCCCGCTCAGTGAGTGAGTTGCCACTCTGCAGGGCAGGACATAAGCGGACTCGGTCACGCCATTTGTACAGTTTTAGAAGCTTGTGTTTATGATCGACATCCCTATAAGATGCAACAGTGGACTCCCACGTTTACGCTAGCACTCTGTAAGAAACACCACCATTTTAGATAGCGCAAACAACCATTTTAGATGTTCAGTCTTCAGCAAAAGAGATTCGTTCTGCAGTTGTTGAAAATCCAGAGTAACACACACAAAATGCTGGAGGAACACAGCAGATCAGGCAGCGTCAACGGTAGGAAATAGAGTCGCGGTTTCAGGCGAGACTTTTCATCAGGACTGGAAACTAAGGGAGAAACAGCCAGGATAAGGCAATGGGCGGTTTGATGAAGTCCTCGTGGGAAACTTCGATTGCTTATTCCTTTCCATAGATGCTACCTGACCTGCTGAGTTCCTCCAGAATTCGGTATATGTTACGGTAATAAGTTTTCATTCGATTTTAGAAGCTATCGGGTGAATTGAGCCATGTTCATTATCACTTCATAATATCAATAATCTCTCCTATCCCCTCTAATCCATCAAACACAGTTGCCAGGGCCCATCTGGAATCAAATAAAATATTAATAAGCCCTGCGTCATTTGATAAATTATTTTAGAACCAGTCTGGTTATGGGTTCCCAAAGATTTGATCCTGCTTGCAAACAATCTGCTTTACCCACTGTGATCACACGTCTCTGAGGTGAAGAAGAGCTGTCGGGATCATTGCTTCTTAAACCCAAACGCAATCACAGATCACTCCTAGTGTTTTCAAGTACTGGGAAGCTGTAGCGGAATTTAATATACCCAATATCGACCCATGAGAGGCGGCACACGCAACCGTGACGAAAACAAGGTTGTGAAAAACAGATTTTTTCTTGACGTTAATAAAGTTCAAAGTAAATTTATTATCATACTACGTATATATATCACCATATCCCACCCCGAGATTCACTCTTGCAGACATTTATAGTAGGACAAAGAAATACATGGGTCAATGAAAAACTACACACGAAGACCGTGCAAAAGGCAAATACCAAAAAATATAATAAATAATTATAACTAAATTTGAATAAACGGTACTGGGTTATAACGTCTTTGAGTGCATCCATGGAATGTTATAATCAATTCGGATTCTTTAGAGAACCCGGTTTCTTTGGACTGCTTGATTACCATCGGCATATATCTGAGCGTTTTTGTGATCCCAGCATCAATACTACAGGGTTTGTTTTTGCTTATTTTAAACCGAAACATCTTTCATTAGTGAGTTTGTTTTTGAGGGAGCTGGTGGATTTTGCTTGGGTACCAACTGCGTCACGGAAACAACACCCGCAAAAAAGGAAACTCGACCTGCGTTCATTCACACCGATCGGCAGATTTCACACTTCAAAATTTTACAATAAAGATATTAATCTCTTCTATTTCTGTAGTTTATCTGCATTTTGTTGTATTCAAACGGAAGCACGTTTCTTGAATATTTTTATAAATGTCCGTGCTTAATGAGGGAAGTCCCTTTATCTATTTCGTTACTGATGAATTTGAGGCCAGTTTAATCGCGGCGGGGATCAGGTTTTCTGAAACCTGGCATCTCCAAGTTTGTAAAACATCTCGATATCGCTGCAATAATTTGTGACTGATCCTGTTTTGGGGATTCAACCGGCATTTGATTAGTATAAAACTAAACATAATATCTTTTTTTCGAAAAACATCAACGCTTTCATAGGTATTTTAATTTCAGCGCGACTTAGTTACAAACCCGCAAATTTCAGTGTCATCTGCAGAACCGATTCAGTTATCGGTGCGTTGGTATCAGTGATAAAGCCATATTCCACCGAGGAAGTTTTCGCGTCTTTTTTTTTCTGTAATGCTGGACAACGCAAAGAATATTAAAAAGTTCTGATCACTAATTGTCTCTGTAACCGACTGCATTAAAAAG
The DNA here is from genome assembly GCF_963921235.1 of Mobula hypostoma. Taxonomy (NCBI): domain Eukaryota; kingdom Metazoa; phylum Chordata; class Chondrichthyes; order Myliobatiformes; family Myliobatidae; genus Mobula; species Mobula hypostoma. Next base: position 6,302,214 of record NC_086113.1, on the reverse strand, counting down.
CACAACACGGTTGTATTTGTGATGGAAACTGTTCTAAAATCTTTGCACCAAGATCCTTAATTTCGTTTTCTAGTCGCAAATAAAATTTATGGCTGCCGTGGCCCGATTTATTTTTCAAGAAGGTGATTACGTTGAACATCGAATTTCATTATTGATAATTTCAATTAAAATGCCATGATTTGAAAGACATTCTAAAACATATGTGTCAAATTAATTGCAACTCGAGGCGTCCAACTGAGTCTCAAATGATAATTTAGTCAACGGTTCGGGAAGTTCAATATTTATTTGGAGAGTAAGCGCTATTTGAGAAAGGACTAACGTTTTACAGATTAGATAAAATAATGTGTTAATTTACAGTGGTATCAGACGCTTCAAATTCTGCCTCTTTGTCAGAGAAAGCTCCCCCGTCCCATCCCGACAGGAAGATTACTTGATGTCGACAGCCAGTGTCCTCAACAAACGCCATTCAGTATACGGTAAGTGGAATCCCGTGATGATCAGAATCGGGTTTGTTATCACTGGCATATGTAGCGAAGTTTGTTATCTTGCAGCAGCGGTGCAGTGCAATACAAAACCATTCTATAAATAACAGTAACAAATGTAGTGCATTCTCCTTAATTGGGGCACGTCAGGATCAGTACATTTTGGCTCAAGCTGCTGCTCCAATTAGCCAAAGTTTCATGGTTAATAGTTAAAAGGGTATAAAAAGGCAAACTACCAGTTAAGTAACAAATTCTGTGTTTAAATGAAATACAGAACAAACACTACCAATACAGTACTATAAAACTGCATTAGTTCTTAAAAATTATCTATGAAGGATTTATCCAGTGAACGCTTGTTCTCTTAATTGACTGTAAATAAACAAAATCATTGCAAACACCTAGTGCAGTTAACGGACTGCCTTTATACAATGCTTTCAACAATTGCATCTTCCGAATCTTCATTTTCATTGTAACATTCAAGATGATTGTTGATACCTTCAAATTCTTTGTAGTTTCTAACTTGTTGAAGCAGCGAAATTGTTTCATTTTCGCTCCCAGCTGGCTCTGGCATCTCCAAGCCAGACTGCTTGAAACTGCAGTCAGCAAAACAATTCCAAATTGTCTTACTGCTTATTTTTCACCAACTATCAGTGACAAAAATTGCAAATTTTTGAACACAACCTCATACAACTTACTCTATTTAAAGACTGTCCACTCGTTAAGCACAGCGAGACAGAGAGATAGATATAAACATGACAAAATGTGCAGATGCTGGAAATACAAAGTAACACACACAAAATGCTGGAGGAACTCAGCAGGTGGGGCAGCATCTATGGAAGTGAATAAACAGTCAACATTTCAGGCCAAGACCCTTCTTCAGGATTGTAAGTGAAGGGGGAAGATGCCGACATAAAAAAGTGTGTGTGGAGGAGGGGAAGGAGGACTAGCAAGAAGGTGATAGATAGAGCTAGGTGGGTTGGAAAGGTAAAGGGTAGAAGGGAGAAGGAATCTGATAGGAGAGGAGAGTGCACCATGGGAGAAAAGGAAGGAGGAGGGGAAACAGAGGGAGGTGAGAAGAGGCTAGAGTGGGAAATAGAATAAGAGGGGAGGGGTAGGGAGTATTTTTTTTACCTGAAGGGGAAACTGATATTCATGCCATCAGGTTGAAGGCTACCTAAACGGAATATAAGGTGATGTTCCCCATCCCTGAGGATGGGTCCTTATTTGGCACAAAAGGATGCCATGGACTGACAAGTCAGAATGAGAATCAGAATTTAAAAACTTGGCCACTGGAAGGTTCCACTTTTGGCAGCTAGAACAGAGGTGCTAGATGACACATAGATAAATGTAAATTAAATTAAATTATTCTCCCTCCACAAACATAAATTTACCTGGAGTCCTACAGACTTTCCAGTTGGATTCCATGTGATGAATCTCCCTTGTTTGTTTGAATATAATTTACTAAAGCTCAGTTAATTTTGGACCCAGGACCGTTAGGGACCTTGGTCTTTACAGAAAGAAGTTCTTTACTGCTTTTTAAAGTTCAAAGTAAATGCATTATCAAAGTACATGATATCACCATATTCTACCCTGAGTTTCATTTTCTTGCAGGCATTCACAGTAGAACAAAGAAATACAACAGAATCAATGAAAACTACACACAGACAACAAACTACTATTTAAATTTAAATGAAATGAAGGAAGATTCGGAGGAGGTTTTGCCTTCAACAGTGGAATTATTTTGATTGATATTTATTATCTAAAGCATTGCTTACAGTGCAGCCTCATAAAAGATTGACAATGAGTTGGATTCCTTCAAAGTTTGCCTGACTGTTTGTACTCAAAGTGGTCAGTAAATTGGTTTATTATCGTCACATGTGAAAAACTTCAAAAGTCACTGTCTTATCAAAGTACGTATATGTCACCATCAGATCCATTCTTACAGGCATTTACCGGAAAATAAAGAAATATAATAGAGTTTGTGAAAAACTCTTTATAAATGACAAGAGTTTGGTGATGATTCACGGGCAGAGAGAGAGAAAGGACACAGAATGAACGGTTCACTGAATTTTAATAAGAACTGTTTGGAAACAAAGGAAAATAATAAATGCTAGGCCAACCAGGCAGCTATCTAGAAACTCACAAACTTTCAAACCATCACTGCAGTTTGAAAGCAATAATCTAGAACTAAATTAACAGTGCTCTTTAAACAGTGTCTATCTAAATCATTAATCTTTTTCCCCAGAACTTGGACTGAGATAAGCATGGAGTGTTGATGTCGCCGTGCTTTGATTAAGATTTGACAAGACTGAAACAAAAGGAAGGGAGTTAAATACAATTACAAAGACACCGTAATTGATTGGAATGTGTGGATTTGCATGTGTGTGATTACAGTCTTCTTTCAGCTGCCCACCTGCGAGAGTGCCCAGACTCCATGCCAGTGTCCACAGTTGTGACAATAAACAAAGACTCACAAACAGCACAAGGAATTCTGCAGATGCTGGAAATCCAAAGCAACACATGCAAAATGTCTGAGGAACTCAGAAATGTCCACCGCTTATTCATTTCCATAGATGCTACCTGACCTATTGAGTTCCTCCGGCATTTTGTGTGTGTGACAGACAACTAATGTGCAAAAGAACACAAATTGTGCAAATAGTATATTTGAAAAAAAGTAAACTGGGAACATGAGTTGTAGTGCCCCTGGAAGTAAGTTAGTAGGTTGATGGTAACTTGCCTTGCATACTGGTCATTCACATCAATTCTTGACAACAGTGCACTGAGACAGTATACGCTAAATCAATAACAGAGTGCAGACTAAAGTGTCACAGTTACAGAGAAAGTGCAACCGATGGAAAGGTTGATTATGAACTTGTGAGTTGTGTATTGATAACTAGAATGAATTTAATCATACCAAGCTGTAAGGCCAATGCTATTACAGCTCAGGGCACTCCAGGGTTTGGAGTTCATTTCTGGTGCTGGCTTTAAGGTGTTCATAGTCATAGTCATACTTTATTGATCTCGGGGGAAATTGGTTTTTGTTACAGTTGCACCATAAATAATAAATAGTAATAGAACCATAAATAGTTAAATAGTAATATGTAAATTATGCCAGTAAATTATGAAATAAGTCCAGGACCAGCCTATTGGCTCAGGGTGTCTGACCCTCCAAGGGAGGAGTTGTAAAGTTTGATGGCCACAGGCAGGAATGACTTCCTATGACGCTCTGTGCTGCATCTCGGAGGAATGAGTCTCTGGCTGAATGTACTCCTGTGCCCACCCAGTACATTATGTAGTGGATGGGAGACATTGACCAAGATGGCATGCAACTTGGACAGCATCCTCTTTTCAAACACCACCGTCAGAGAGTCCAGTTCCATCCCCACGACATCACTGGCCTTACGAATGAGTTTGTTGATTCTGTTGGTGTCTGCTACCCTCAGCCTGCTGCCCCAGCACACAACAGCAAACATGATTGCACTGGCCACCACAGACTCGTAGAACATCCTCAGCATCGTCCGACAGATGTTAAAGGACCTCAGTCTTCTCAGGAAATAGAGACGGCTCTGACCCTTCTTGTAGACAGCCTCAGTGTTCTTAGACCAGTCCAGTTCGTATGTTCTCCACATGGGGTTCCTCAGTGTGCTTCGGTTTCCTCCCACAGTCCAAAGACCTAGCAGTTAGGTTAATTGGTCATTATAAATTGTCCTGTGATTAGGCTAGTGTTCAGTAGGTGGGTTGCTGGGTGGTGTAGTTTGTTGGGCCAGAAGGGCCTGTTCATGCTGACCTAAATAAATAAAAAAAAAGTGGTGATGTTTTGTTCAATAAGACTCCTGAATCACAGATACTTGCCCTGTGTAAATTCTAGAAAGACATCATTACAGATACATCTGGGGATTATATTGGGCCAATAAAGTTAAAAACAAATTCTCCCATTTTAATTTCTATGTTGGGTCATTGATTGTAGATCTGGTCACATTTACTTCCCAACTGATGTGTTCAATGGTTCAATGGTTCATTTATTATCAAACTATACAACTCTGAAATTCTTCTTCTCCAGATAGCCATGAAACTAAGAAAGAAAAGAATGGCAGCACGCTCTCTCCAGCAGCAGAGTGATCCCAGAGCAATCAAAAGGCAGGTAGCCGGCACTCACCTTTTGCATTTGCCTCGACGTTTCGATTTCCCTCGTCACTCTAACTGGCGAACAATGGAAGCTTTCGTCAATGAAGTGGAGTCAGATTTCGATGCAAAGAAAAACGTAATTTTTGAAGTCAAGACATTCGTACCTCAACAATATCATGACCATGTGCACAATGTAATATTTAAATGTATGTTATTGCTTTGATTTTATACTTACAGTTCTAGTGAACACAAATCATCCCCACCATTACCCAATCTGATTACTAGTCTAAAGAAGGCAATCTGCGAACAGCAGGGTTAATTATCTTTACACTTCCCATTGGAAGTCATTCCAGAGAGCAAAGTACTGCCGCTTGCAATTAACCACCACCTGAACTTTGAATTTCTATTGATTAAACAATAGCAGTTCGTTTCTTTCAATTCTTTTTTTTTCTGGATCCCATTTTGTAGATGAACCTAATTTACAAATCCCTGCTCTTGGCATCATTCCATAAGTTAAGGACTTGGCATTCCACAGAACTGAACAAATTGAATTGGAAGCCAGGAAAGATTTTCTACTCCTTTATCCATAAGGAATTCTTCAACAGGCCCAGTTTTAAATTAGAAATGAACAGAAGCTAATTCCATAGCCATTATGTTGAATTTTTGCACGCATTTGACGCTATAATCATAAGACTAAGAAACTTCGTAGCTGAGCAACCAGGTACATCATGTACACTCTATGTCATCTGCATATAATGCTTTTTGCTATTAAACCATTGCAGTGTATATTTCCAAGTAAGAAAAAATCTGCAGATGCTGGAAATCCGAGCAACACACACAAAATGCTGGAGGAACTCAGCAGGCCAGGCAGCATCTATGGAAAATAGTACAGTTGATGTTTTGGGCCGACACCCTTCAGCAGGACAATGTATATATCGCTTGTTTTTGCAAGAAATTGTATAGAAAGAATATGTATTGTCCAAGATCATCATTTGTTTGTTTATTATGTGTCATGTTGCATGATGTGGGCAATTATAGTCAATGAACATAATTTTTTTAGGCAGATTTTTCTACAGAAGTAGTTTGCCATTGTCTTCTTCTGGGCCGTGTCTTTACAAGGCGGTTGTCCCCTGCCATTATCAATACTCTTCTGAGATTGTCTACCTGGCATCAGTGGTCGCATAACCAGGACTTGTCATATCCACCAGCTGCTCTTACAACCATCCACCATGGCTTCATGTGACACTGACTGGGGACGGGAGGGTTAAGCAGGTGCTACATCTTTCCCAAGGGTGACCTGCAGAGTTAGCGGAGGGAAGGAGCACCCTACACCCCCTTTGATAGAGACTTACCTCCACCAGACCACCCAGATCAAACAACATGATATACGAATGTATCATCCTTCTATCATAGGCAACTGCTCAAGATGTTCATACCAGGACACCAGACCACTTCAACAATCAAGGTCAGGAAGTATTAAAAAAGGGAGCACAGACAATTAGATCAAAGTTCAAAGTAAATTTTATTATCAAAGTACATGTATGTCACCATATACAACCCTGAGATTAATTTTCTGGTAGGCATACTCAATAAACCTGTAGAATAATAACTATAACAGAATCAATGAAAGACCGTCCAACTACAGTGTTCAACCAGAGTGCGGAAGCCAAACAAAAAAATAATAATAATAAATGAATAAGATCTATTAGATATGAGGAACTTGCTGAGCTGGCAATTCAAGAAGCAAAACTGTTCTCAGCAGGCCAGGCAGTATCTCTAGGAAGAGGCTCATTCGACGTTTCAGGCCGAGACCCTTCGTCAGGACTAACTGAAGGAAGAGTTAGTAAGAGATTTCCAGCATCTGCAGAATTCCTGTTGTTTGCGTAGCAAAACTGTTCTGTTATCTTGAAATTAAGAAAAATGAAACAGCTATTCCAATCTGAAGAAGATTGTCTCCAAAACTAGGCCAATTATGACAGGTAAAAGCATTGATGCACATGAAAATTATGAAAATGATACATGGTTATTTAGTTCTTAAATAGACAGACAAAAGAGGTATATGACAAAATTGTAGCATATTTTAGAATGCTAGAAATCTTTAACGTATGTTGTTTCTAGGAGGTTTTGGAACAGAACGTTGAAGTGAGCAGTTTTGCTCCCCTTATCTAAGAAAGAATGTGCTGACGTTGGAAAGGGTTCAAAGGAGTTTCATGGAAATGATTCCGAGATTAAAAGGTTTATCATATGAGAAGCGTTTGATGGCTCTGGGCCTGTACTCACTGGAACTCAGAAGAATGAAGAATTGCACTAAAACCTATCGAATGTTGAAAGGCCTCAGTAGAGTGGATGTATGGTGGGGGAGTCTAAGACCAGAAGACTTATAGAATAAAGGGAGGTCCATTTAGAATGGAGATAAGGAGGAATTTCTTTCGCCAAAGAGTGGTAAATCTGTGGAATTTGTTGCCACAGGTGGCTCTGGGAGGCCAGGTCATTGGGTGTATTTAAGGCAGAGATTGACAGGTTCTTGATTGGTCAAGGCATGAAAGGATATGAGGAGAAGGTAGGAGATTGGGGCTGAGAGGGAAATGGATCAGACATGATGAAATGGCAGATCTGACTCGATGGGCCAAATGGCCTAATTCTGCTCCTGTGTCTTATGGTCTTATGAAGGTGTTCAGGATCCTAGAGTTATCCTATAAATAAACACTTTCCGCAGTTTATTTATAAGATTGATGCTATCATATCCTTGCTCAGCACCAAAGCTAGTATGCCATATTCTCACTACTTCTATCATTACTTTATTTATATCATATCTCTTAAAATAAATTTCAAATCTTTACTTTGCACATTCATGTAAATAAGGTTTCTGTCATCACAGCAAAATGACACATACACTTTCTAAGAGTTTCTTTTCAAAGGTAAAATATACCTATGCCAGATTGTTACCAGCAAAAGATTATGGTCACTACAGAAGCTAATTCTGTAGCCATTATTTTTGATTATTGCTCACAATACCTTGGAATTAAAGAAATATAGACTGAACATAGAAAAGTACAGCACAGTACAGGCCCTTCGGCCCACAATGTTGTGCCGACCCTCAAACCCTGCCTCCCATATAACCCCCCACCTTAAATTCCTCCATATACCTGTCTAGTAGTCTCTTAAACTTCACGAGTGTATCTGCCTCCACCACCGACACAGGCAGTGCATTCCACGCACCAACCACTCTCTGAGTAAAAAACCTTCCTCTAATATCCCCCTTGAACTTCCCACCCCTTACCTTAAAGCCATGTCCTCTTGTATTGAGCAGTGGTGCCCTGGGGAAGAGGCGCTGGCTGTCCATTCTATCCATTCCTCTTATTATCTTGTACACCTCTATCATGTCTCCTCTCAACCTCCTTCTCTCCAAAGAGTAAAGCCCTAGCTCCCTTAATCTCTGATCATAATGCATACTTTCTAAACCAGGCAGCATCCTGGTAAATCTCCTCTGTACCCTTTCCAATGCTTCCACATCCTTCCTATAGTGAGGCGACCAGAACTGGACACAGTAGTCCAAGTGAAACATGAAACATTAATTCCAATCTGAAGAATACCATTTGCAGTTATTACTATTGTCCAGTAGCACTCACATCTGCAGTAATGAAATGTTTTGAGAGGTTGGTCATGGTTAGAATCAACACCTGTCTCAGGAAAGACCTGGACCCACTGCAATTTGCCTATCACCACACTAGGTCTACAACAGACTTGATCTCAATGGCTCTCCACGCAGCCGTGGATCACCTGGTCAATGCAAATACCTACGTCAGGATGCTGTTTATTGACTATGGCTCAGCATTTAACACCATCATTCCTACAGTCCTGATTGAAAAGCTACAGAATCTAGGCCTCCATATCTCCACCTGCAACTGGATCCTTGACTTCCTAACCAGAAGACCACAATCTGTGCAGATTGGAAATAACATCTCCACTTCGCTGGCACACCACAGGGATGTGTGCTTAGCCCACTGCTCTACTCTCTCTTTGCCCATGACTGTGTGGCTAGGTATAACTCCAACAGCATCTATAAATTTACTGGTGATACAGCCATTGTTGGCAGAATATTTGATGGTGATGAAAGGGCGTACAGGAGGAAGAAGTACCAGCTAGTGGAATGGTGTCGCAGCAACAACCTGGCACTCAATGTCAGCAAGACCAAGGAGCTGATTGTGGACTTCAGGGAGGGTAAGACAAGGGAACAGAAACCAATCCTCATAGAGGGATCAGAAGTGGAGAGAGTGAGCAGCTTCAGGTTCTTGGGTGTCAAGATCTCTGAGGATCTAACCTGGTGGGGATGGGTGGAAGAGGGGAGTGGGGAGAGTCCAATTCTGTTCAGCATTTTAACAAGAGACATATACACATATAGCCTTCTATTTTTCTATCATCCATGTGCCTACTGAAGATTTTCTTAAATGTCCCTAATGTATTTGACTCTACCACCACTCTCTGTGTAAAACTCTTACCTCTGACATCCCCCTATTCTTTCCTCCAATTATCTTAAATCTTGCTCCCTAGTATCAGCCCTTCTATTTCTACCCTGGGAAAAAGTCTCTGGCTATCCACTCGACCTGTGCCCCTTATCATCTTGTACACCTCTAATAAGTCATTTCTTATCTTCCTTTGCTCCAAACAGAAAAAAAAGCCTAGATCACACTACCTATCATTATAAGATACGTCCTCTAATCCAGGCATTTTGTGTGTGTGTGTTATAAATTGTGTTTCTGCTGTTGAAGATAGAAACTTCAAATGCGTAATATTTTCTTTTATGCTATCAGTTTGCTTTCTCATTTGAATACTGAAGCTGTTACCTTCAATGATATGTTAAAATGGAAATTTTGTAAGAATGTGAGCTACACAAGCCAATTTAAATACATGTTCATGTTCAGCTTCAAAATGTGTTGTTTCATCTCAGCGGGAAACTGCTTTGCCTCTTAAATGACTCTGGGAAGCCTGTGCCACCAGAAAGGAACCATGCCAACTGTTAATGTAAGCACGCTGAATGGCAGGCGATGTAGTGAGTGAAAGGAAATCCATAACAAAGGATGGTGTGGCGGACACAGTCAAACAGGGATGGTCCCTACATAAAATACATGCCTCTGGGAGGGATGAAATTTGTTAAACTTGGCATTTGCAGAACAATGTACACTTTGTGAATTTTCATTTTTATTTAGGGATACTGTGCAGACCAGGCACTTCCAGCCCAGAACCACACTGCCCAGGAACCCACCTACTTAACATTAGCTTTATCACAGGACAATTTACAATAAAACCAATTAATTTACTAACCGGTACTAACCGGACTGTGGGAGGAAACCGGAGTACCCGGGGGAAACCCAGATGGTCATGGGGAGAACGTACAAACTCCTTAGAGATGGCGCTGGGAAATGAAACTCTGAACTCCATTGCCCCGAGCTGTAATAGCGTCACGCTAAACACTATGCTGCCATTGGTTATCCCATGAAGTAATTATTCTTGTTACAAATTGCTTTGTAGTTTACCACATTGCAAGTAAATCTACACTTACTTGTAGTGAATTACAAAGTAATTTGGAATGTAGCAAACTGATGTTACTTTACAATATTACATTATTTTGTAATATGTAAACAATAGTTTGCTACTTTACAAATTACTTTCTTAAATTGTTACATAATGTGTAGTAAATTACAAAGTCACTTGTCATGTAGTCAACTAAAGTTTGTTACTTTGAATGTATGTAACTTTCAGTGTTATATACTAACCACTGAAACAAAGGAGGGAACTTCAGTAATCCCAGAAAAGGCTTATCTGTATCTTTTGTGATTTCTGAATGGCTAAATGTACAGACTAAGAGAGAAGTAAAATATTTCACATTAATCCCGATAAACAGCCTCGGCCTGAAACATCAACTGCTTATTCCCCTCCATAGATGCTGTCTTATTTGTTGAGTAGTTTTTTAAAAAAATTTTTATTGAGATACAGGGTTGAATTACCCAGCAACCCCTGATTTAACTCTAGCCTAATCATGGAACAATTTACAATGATCAATTAAGCTGCCAACCAGTAAGTCTTTGGACTGTGGGATGAAACCCGAGCACCAGAGGAAACCCACGCGTTCATGGGGAGGACATACAACTTCTTACAGACAGCAGCAGAGCCTTCAGCATTGTGTATGCATTGCTGCCCGTTATCTCTTAATATCTTTCTGGGTGTGTCTGTATTCTCCTGATATATGTCGATAGATCTGAGTCTGTTTGCCAGTCTTTGTCCCTATATTTGTTTCTGTGTCAATAAATTTGTGACATTAATAAATTGAACCATGTAGAACAGAGAAGATGTAGCAACAGGTCGTTTCTTAACAAGATACGAGTGTCCTCTTGTGGGTTACTGCTTGTGAATGCCTTGACAATCTGTCAAATGTTAAGTCATATACAAAACAGATTCATAAATTAAAATTCAAATAGAAAAACCAATATTAAAGCATATAATATAAAAATATGATTGTTTAAATACCAAACTATTCAAAATTAGATATCTAGAAAATTTAAGAAGCAACACGCAAAATGCTAGAGGAACTCAGCAGATCAGGCAGCATCCACGGAGGTAAACAAATTTGGTATGAGACCCCTCATGAGGACTGGAGAGGAAGGGGTAGAAGATGGTGGAAGGGAGGTGTATAAGCTGGGTGGGAGGATGGCGGAGGAGTGATGAAGTAAAAAGCTGGAAGACGATAGGTGGAAAAGGTAAAGAGCTGAAGAAGTTGGAGGAGGGGACCATGGAAACCATGGCAGATTCGGTATTGACCAATACAAGCAGAGCACAGACCCCAAAAAGACACAAGGAAACCATGGTCCACTGTCCTCTCCTATTAGTTTCCTTCTTTTTCAGCCCTTTCCCTCCTAAAGGGGCCTGTTTGAGTGTTGAAGGAGGGTCTCGGCCCAAAACGTCAACTGTCCATTCATTTCTGTGGATGCTGCCTGACCTGCTGAGTTCCTGCGGCACTTTGTCTGTGTTGCCTTGTTTTGCTGTTGTTGTTTTGTTGCTTGTTGTGTTCCGTGTCGTTCTGCTGAGTATTGCGAGCACGCTACATTGGCAGCATAAAGTATAGCGACTCTTGCAGGCTGACCCCAGCACGTGTGTTGGTTGTAAACGCAAGCGATGCACTTCACCGTTTGTTTCCATGTACGTACGATAAATAAATCTGCATCTGCAGCTCCTTAGAATGTGGGAGGAAAATGAAGCACTCAGAGGAAACCCACGCAGTCACAGGGAGAACATAACATAGATTCCTTACAGGCAGCGGTAGGAATTGAACACCCATCGCTAGCGTTGTGCTACCGAGCCACTCTGGCATCATAAAACGGTGTCCTGATATCACCTGCAGACTCCTTTGCAGGTATTGTTATTTTTACAGAGCACAACTGTAAAAAGTGCATTTATTATTAAAGTATGTGTGCCATTTACAACCTTGAGATTCATCTTCTTGCAGGCAGCCACAAACAACGGAACGCAATGGAATCCATAAAAATACCGCACACAACGCAGACCGACAAACACCCAATGAGCAAATCAGGAACAAGTTGTGCAAGCAGTTCAAAAGCACACCCCCCAAAAAGGAAATTACAGGCTGTGGATTGCAGTGATCATAGTCTCGAAGAAGATTATTTAGCAGAATAGTCAATAGTTTCGTGAGCTGCCCACACAACATCATCATATCCCACCAGCACCATCTTAGAAGTAAACGAGAAGAATTTTTTATTAGATAATACTTGTCTCTTTAGAACCAGTAGGATGGGGTTACCTGACTGTCTCTATTGGAGAGTCAAATAATGGAATGGTGATTGAGGATTTTACTTTCAGAAATTAATTATTAATTGAACAAAGATTAATTCAACAGCAGCATCTGATCCATTGATTTGCTTGTCATCCAGAAATTGTAGATACAAATGGACAAATCCCATTTTCACAATTTATGTAATTTCATCCAATGTAATCTAACTTTGAAATCTTATCTTTACTTCCAATTTCTTTTCATTCCGTGCTTATAAAATAGTTTATTCCTGGTGTTGAATTATTTTATAACTTTTGCATTTTGATGAATAAGTCCTTTGACGATTGTCTGCATTTCTGGCAGAAACCTGGCTTTTTGGCAGAATCTGTATTAAATCATCTCTGAATGACTAATCTTTTATTTTGCTCGGAGAAAGGAATATCTTTGCTCCATCAGGCCCAGCAGGTATCGCCCACCTGCAGTAACAGTATGGCTTAAACCAGAGGAACAGAGGCTGCAGATTTTTTTTTTAAACAGCAGTCCTGAGGTGGTGATATAGGAAAGAAAGTTTTGTGGTGGCTGAAGGTTTCGAAGGATGAGGGTGGTGGTAGTGGGGGGGTTATTTAGGAGAGTGTGTGGCAGACAGGAGGATGGAGGAAGATGTTTTGACAGAATCAGGCTTAATATCTCTCGCATATTTCATGAAATTCGTTGCTTTGTGGCAGTAGTACATTGCAATAAGTAATAATAAAAAACTATAAATTATGATAAGAAGCATATACAAAAATTATATAAGTGGTGCAAAAAGAGAGGAGAAAATACTGAGGTAGTGTCCATGGGTTCATTGTCCTTTCAGAAATCTGATGGCGGAGGGGAAGAAGCTGTACCTAAAACATTGAGTGTGTGTCTTTAGGCTTTACCCTGATGGTAGCAATGAGAAGAAGGCATGTCCTGGGAAATAACCTTTCAAGTAATTATCCAAAGATAAAATTTTTGAAATTGTTTGAATTCATGATTTAACTATGACTGTATTAACAAAACCTGTGAAAGGGACAGGTCTTCTAATAACATGTAGATCAAAATTAAGTAATAAAGAGAGAAAATAAAATAAACAATCATTCTGGAATTTGGCTCATAACCCTGTGGTTACGTGTACTCAGTGTGAACCTCCCACGGCTCATCCAGGTATATTAAACAAGAGATTAGAACAGTTCAAGCTGTAAGCTTCACGCCGGCCACACCAATTCTAACGGATGTCAGGAGATGTTCCCGTAACAGGGCAGGATGGGCAAGCCAATGTTTTCTCCCTTCTGGTGGAAAGCACAGTTAATGTGAGGCACCCATCGGCCAGCCTAGCCAAGAGCTGATGAAACTCATTACAACATAGCAGGTGGACTCAAGTATCCAACAGCCCTGGGACCCAAAGCTGTGACCATCTGGTTATGAAGCCAATACTGTGCTCACATGACCCCACTAGCCTGCAGGGCAGACCATTTTTACTTTTGTTCTTATCTCTGATTCAAAACCGTCAAAGACACACATTTTTCTGAACGATTGTAAAAAAAAAACATTTGCCTTGTCTTTGCGAGAGCTGACTCAATTCCAGTGAAATTTTGGAAGGGTGGGTTGTGATCAAAATGAACGATATTAGGGCACCACAGTAGCGCAGTGGTTAGTGCAGCGTGGGTGTTGGCGCATGGCCAAGTGGTTAAGGCGTTGGTCTAGTGATCTGAAGGTCGCTAGTTCAAGCCCCAGCTGAGGCAGCGTGTTGTGTCCTTGAGCAAGGCACTTAACCACACATTGGTCTGCGAACACACTGGTGCCAAGCTGTATCGGTCCTAATGCCCTTCCCTTGGACAACATCGGTGGCGTGGAGAGGGGAGACTTGCAGCATGGGCAACTGCCGGTCTTCCATACAACCTTGCCCAGGCCTGCGCCCAGGAAACCCTCCAAGGCGCAAATCCATGGTCTCACGAGACTAACGGATGCCTACTTAGTGCAACGTTATTACAGCTTGGGATGTTCCAGGGTTCAGAGTTCAGTCCTGGTGCCATCTGTAAGGAGTTTGTACACTTTCCCCATGAACCATGTGGATTTCCTCCGGGTGCTCTGGTTTCTTCACACAGTCCTAGACACACCAGTTGGTAGGTTAATCGGTCATTGTAAATTGCCCCATGATTAGGCTGGGGACAATGTGTTGGGAGTTGCGGCTCATTGAGCCGGAAGTTCCTGTTCTGTGCTGTATCGTTAAATAACATAAAGCTACAATGAAAATAAATAGAGGCAATTAAGCACATCAGGAAAAAAATCTCAGGCTTATGGTATAGGAGACAAATTTTAATGCAGACTGAAGAAGTGCTGAGGAGCAGAGGGGCTTAGTCTGCATGTCCACAGATTCCTGAAGGCAGAAGTATTGGTATTGGCTTAGTATTGTCACATATTTGTCTTGCATGCTGTTCGTACAGATCAAGTCATTACGCAGTGCGTTGGGGTAAAACAATAACATTGTAGCATAAAGCTGCTGAGAAGGTGCAGCGTAGGTAAGTGATAAAGTGCAAAATCATAATGAGGTAGATTGTGAGGTCAAGAATCCATCACATCATCCAAGATATCTGTTCAAGAGCCTATTAACTGTGTGATAGGAGCTGTCCCTGAACCTCATGGTATGTGTTTGCAGACTTTTGTATCTTCTGCCTGATTCCTCCAGAGCCAAGGTGTAAATCACAGAACCAACAACACACAGCACACAGCACAAGGCACCTCGAGGTACAATAGCAGCAAAACATACAGACACAAAAAAGAGAAAACAATAATATATAGCCCAAGTCCCCAAGAGACATGGCCCGTAGAGCAATGTACATGGGATGGGATGTTGCCTTTGATGCTTCAAATGCACCATTACCACTTGTGAAATAATGGTGAGCCATGCTCACCCACGTGTACATTTCTCATTCAGCAGACCAACAGAAAAAGACTCCTGTTAGATTTGTACCTGGGAAATAACATGTGTGGTATCTGTGCTACTGTCTGGGAGAGCATAAAATAACTCTGAGCTCGCATGCGGTCTAGACTTTCATTTTCCGTCTGTCCCCCGACATTTGGGCGTGTGATGGTGTCCTTAAATGCCTTCTTCCTGTGGAGCTATAGGCTCGCATTTCTTCCGACTATCAGTTGGTGACATCTACCATCTCGTTGTGCAAGCAGAGAAGTTAGTTTGTAAGCCTGAATAAGCGTGTGGCTAGAGGGAGATATTACAGATCTGCCCAGAGCGTCGTCAGGAAGTGCTCATGCACCATGCAGATAAATTGTGTTGCAATAATTTTATGTGTGAAGCCCTTTGAAGATGTGTGGTCAAGCTTGCAATTATCAGAAGCAGCTTGGTGCAGTTTGGTAGGAGGATGAAGAAAGCCACACGTTCCTTGGGTAATAAGAATCTAAATTGGATTGTGGAGCAATGTACAAATTCACAAATCATTAAAAGTGCTAATGCAGGTTAACAAGGCCATAAACATTGCAATTCAAATTGTTAGAAGAACAGAATTGAAAATCATTTTTTTAAAATTCTGAAGCTGTCTTATCAATAATGATTAATTGCTTCCCACGTGTGTCTGTGGATTCTGAGGTGACTGTTACTGGATCACTAACCCTCCCAGTGGATGCAGTACATGTGGACCGGAGCCAGTCACGAACACAGGACATACAGAGGAACACAGAACATAGAGTGTAGGACATAAACCATAGAACAGGACAGCTCAGCACACAATGTTTTCCCAGCCTTTTAGCCGACTTTAAGATCAATCTAACCCTTCCTTCCCACGTGGCCGTCCATAGGGCACCACAGTAGCGCCGCAGATCGCGTGATGCTGCTAGAGCTTGGGGCATTCTGCAGTTTGGTGTTTAATTCCCACACCATCTGTAGGGAGTTTGTACCATCTCCCCATGACCAGGTGGGTTTCCCCGGGGTGCTCTGGTTTCCTCCCACAGTCCAATGATGTACCGGTTAGTAGGTTACATGGTAAATCCTGTGTTTAGGCTAGGGTTCAGTATGTGAGATGCCGGGTGGTGTGGCTTGTTGGGCCAGAACGACCTGCTCCCCACTCATCTCCAAATAAAACATAATTTTTTTTTATTTTTGCCACATACCTAACTAAAAGTCTTTTAAATCTCTCTAGTGTGTCTGCCTCCCCCCCCCCCACACCCCCAAACCTGGCAGTGCATGACAAGCACTCACAGCTCTCTGTGTGAAAATGAACTTCCTCTGACATTCCCTCCAATCATTTGAAAAGTACGTCCTCTTGTTATCAACCATTTCTGCTCTCGGCACTGGCTGTCCACTCTGTCAAAGCCTCTTATCATCTCACCTGACCTGCTGAGCTCCTCCAACATTTTGTGTGCCACTGATAAACCTGATACTGATTCTGGAATTAATTTGCTTTAATAAAAATACATAGTTGCATCCTGGTGGTTTTTAATCTGGGAGAAGGAACACTTGGAATTTGAGGAGAAGGAGCTTCACAAGTATAAAATAATCCAGAAAGAACATTTTCAGCTTGGGATTGTAGTGAATTGTGATTTCATGTTCCCTTCACTGACAACAAGGACAGGGGATAGGATAGGGCTGGATAAACGATTCAATATTCAACATTGTTTCATGTCATTTCCAGCACACGAGTGTAAGGAGAACAAAGTTATTGTTACTCTGGATCCAATGCAGCACAAACAAAAAACACTGTAAATTAAAGAACACAACAATAATAAAAAAATAATAAATATCAATTCATGACATAGCTTGTATACATAGATTGATTTATATCCACAAAGTGACGCTAGGCACAGGAGTGTCTGCACATGAAGTGGCTGACAGGAAATGATAAAGTAGTTGTGTTTGGGGGTGTGGTGGGATGAGTTAGCGGGTGGAGGTGTTAATCAGCCTTACTACTTAGGGAAAGTAACTGTTTTGTGTCTGATGGTCGTGACGTGGATGCTACGTTACCTCTTCCCTGACGGGAGTGGGACAAACAGCTCATGAACAGGGTGGGTGGGATCCTTCGTGATGCTACTGGCCCTTTTCCAGCACCTTTTGGCGTATATGTCCTTGATGATGAGTAGGCTGGTGCTGGTGTTGCAATCTACCCACTGTGGATCCTTCCTGTCCACCACAGCGCAGTTTCCGTACCACGCAGTGACGTAACTTGCTAGGATGCTCTCTACTGCACATCTGTAAAATTACTCTGAGCAAAGTCCAGCTCCCTTCGGCCTCCTCAGGAAGTAGAGACATCGGTGAGCTTCCCTGACTGTGTGGGATGAGTTCTGGAACATGACGGGTTGTGCAAGGTGTGCACTCAGAGGGGATTGAAACTGTAGTTTCCACCGCTGTGCTGCCGATGTAAAGGAGGGTGTGAGTGGTGTCAGTTCTCCCAAAGTCAATAACCATCTCCTTTGTCTTGTTGATGTTGAGGAAGAGGTTGCTTACCTGGCTCCAGGTAGCGAGCTCTTCCACCTCCTATCTGTAGACCATCTCATCATCGTTGCTGATGAGTGCCAGTGTCATGCCAAGTGAAATTGATAATCTGATAACTTGTGTGTTTAGCCGCGCAATCACGTGTGAGTAGAGTGTACACAATAACGTATTCAGCGCACAGTCCTGGGAGGCGCCCGCGTTGAGGGGGTAATGTGAAGGGAGGAGTGGTCATGCATCCCCTGACCGTCTGAGCTCTGTTTGGTTAGGAGGTCCAACACCCGGATGCACAGTGGAGTATTTAGATTGAGGAGTAGAAATTTGTTCACCAGACTCTGTGGAAAAATAGCGTTAAATGCTGAAATGAAATCCAGAAACAGCCCTCTGACACGTGTCCCGGTTTGCTAGGTGTGTCAGAGTAGTGGAGCAAAGATGAAACCATCATGACTACTAATTACTTTAGCGTCTTGTAACTTGCTCTTTGACCCTCATCCATCTCCTTCCACAATAAACGTGGTTTCATTGAAGCAGCATTTTATATGTATGCTGGAATAAATACAAGAGTTCTGGGGGAACTCAGCAGGTCAGGCAGAATCTGTGGAAAAGAGTAAACGGTCAACGTTTCGGTCTGAGACCCCTCGTCAGGACTGGAAAGGAGGGGGAGAAGTCAGAGCAAGAAGGTGGGCGGTGGGAAGGAAGAAGTACAAGGAGGTAGGTGATCGATAAAGCTGTGAGAGGGGAAAGGGTGAAGTAAAGGGCTGGAAGACTGATGCGGGAAAAAAGATCTTCCTGTAATTGGCCCCCCTTACTATTCCCATTCCGTTTCCCTCTCTCACCTCATCTCCTTACCTGCCCGTCACGTCCCTCTAGTGCTCCTTTTCCTTCCCTTTCCTCCATGGTCTTCTACCCTCTCCTTTCAAATTCCCCCTTCTCCAGCCCTTTATCTCTTTTACCTATCAGCTTCCCAGTCCTCGCCCTCTCCCGGTTTCACCTCTCACCTACCACCTCGTTCTTCTTCCTCCCCTCCCCCCCCACCTTCTTCCTCTAACTTCTCACCTTCTTTTCCCAATCCTGATGAAGGCTCTCGGCCCGAAAGGTCGACTATTTACTCCTTTCCACAGGTGCGGCCTGACCTGCCGATTTCCTCCGGCAATATGTGTGTGTTGCTCGGATTTCCAGCCTCAGCAGATTTTCTCATCTTTCTGCTACTAGATACAAGAGTTATCTTCTTGTCCTGACGCAGACTGGGGGACCACTTCGTCAAGCACCTCCGCTCTGTCCACCAAAACAGACAGGGTCTACCAGTAGCCACCCACTTCAACTCTGCTTCACATTCCCATTCAGATATGTCCATACATGGCCTCCTCTACTGCCATGATGAGGCTAAACTCAGGTTGGAGGAGCAATACCTCATATACCGTCTAGGTAGTCTCCAGCCCCTTGGTATGAACATAGAATTCTCCAGCTTCCGGTAATTTCCTCCCCCTCCCTTCCCCTATCCCTATGTCACTCTGCCCCCTCCCCCAGCTGCCTACCACCTCCCTCATGGTTCCGCCTCCTTCTACTACCCATTGTGTTTTCCCCTATTCCTTCTTCACCTTTCCTGCCTATCACCTCCCTGCTTCCCCTCCCCCACCCCTTTATCTTTCCCCTTACTGGTATTTCACCTGACACCTACCGGCCTTCTCCTTCCCACCCTCCCCCCACCTTCTTTATAGGGCCTCTGCCCCTTCCCCCTACAGTCCTGACGAAGGGTTCCGTCCCGAAACGTCAACTGATCGTTTCCACGGATGCTGCCCGACCTGCTGAGTTCCTCCAGTGTGTTGTGAGTGATCTTCTTGTCCACTGCCTATGACAGAGCTGGCTGAGATTACAATCCTCTGCAGCATTTTCCGATCCTGCGTGGGCCCCCCCCCCATGCCAGAACTGGTTGCATCACAGCACAGGATCAGAAGAAGACAGCATAAAAGCAATACAGCAGGCATATAATGTAGCAAAAATTAGTGGGAAGCTCGAGGATTTGGAAGCTCTTAAGAACCAAAAGAAGGCAATTACAATACAATAAGGAGAGAGGTGATGAGATATGATGACAAGCTACCCAGTAACTTATTTACTTATTGAGCTACCATGTGGAATAGACCGGTCTGGCCTGTCATGCTGCTCCGCCTGTAACCCCTGATTTAATCGTAGCCTGACCACAGAACGTTTTACAGTGAACAATTAACCTGCTAACTGCTATGTCTTTGGGCTGTGGGAAAAAAAGGATCACCTGGAGGAAAGCCACGAGCACACGGGTAGAACGTACAAACTCCTTACAGGGAAGGCAAGGGTCGAACTCCGAACTTTGACGCCCCAGGCTGTAATAGCGTTGTGCTAGACGCTACACTACTGCGGCACCCATAATGCAATGATACAAAAACATTAAAAAGGATATCATCAGGAGCTTAATCACAAACAAGAGAAACTCTGCAGATGCTGGAAATCCGAGCAACACGCACAAAATGCTGGAGGAACTCAGCAGGCCAGGCAGCTTTTATGGAGAAGAGTACAGTCAATGTTTCGGGCCGAGACGCTTCAGCAGGACTGGAGACAAAAAAGATGAGGAGTCAGAGATAGAGGGTGGGGGTAGTGTGGGGAGGGAGAAACACAAGGTGATAGGTGAAACTGAGAGGGGGAGGGGTGAAGTACAGAGCTCTGGGACGTTGGTTGGTGAAAGAGATACAGGGCTGGAGAAGGGGGAATCTGATAGGAGAGGACAGGAGGGCATGGAAGAAAGAAAAAGAGGGGGGAGGAGCACCAAAGGAAGGTGATGGGCAGGCCAGGAGATAAGGTGAATAGAGCAGGAGGGAGAATTGCTGGAACTGTGAGAAATCAATGTTCATGCCATCAGGTTGGAGGCTACCCAGACGGAATATAAGGTGTTGCTCCTCCATCCTGAGTGTGGCCTCATCGTGACAGTAGAGGGGACCATGGTGGACATGTCAGAATGGGAACTGGAAGTGTCAAATCACAAGCAAGAGAAAATCTGCTGATGCTGGAATTCGAAGTAACACACCACAAACAAGAGAAATTTCCAAGGGGATCCCACCACCAAACACATCTTTCCCTACACCCCACTCTCTGCTTTCCACAGGGATTGCTCCCTGCAGGACTCCCTTGTCCGTTCATCCCTCCCTACTGATCTCCCTCCTGGCACTTATCCTTGCAAGCAGAGCAAGTGCTACACCTGCCCCTACACCTCCTCCCTCACTACCATTCAGGGCCCCAAGTAATCTTCCAGGTGAGGCGACCTGTGAGTCTGATGAGGTCATCTATTGTATCTGGTACTCCTGGTGTGACCTCTTGTATACTGATGAGACCTAACGTAGGTTGGGAGACTGCTTCACCTAGTACCTGCACTCCATCCGCCAGAAAGGGTGATATCTCGCAGTGGCCTCTGATTTTAATTCCACTTCCCATTTCCGTTCTGACATGTCAGTTCATGGCCTCCCCTACCGTCACGATGAGGCCACACTCAGGTTGGAGGAGCAACACCTTATATTCTGTCTGGGTAGCCTCCAACCTGATGGCATGAATGTCGATTTCTTTAACTTCCAGTAATGCCCCCACCCACTTCGTAATTCTCCATCTCCTTTTCCCTCTCTCACTTTATCTCCTGGTCTGCCGGTCTGCCCATCACCTCCCTCTGGTGCTCCTCCCACTTCTTCTTTCTTCCTGGACTTCTGTCCTATCCTATTAGATTCCCGCTTTTCCAGCTCTGTATCTCTTTCACTAGTCAACCGCCCAGCTCTTTACTTCACCCCTCCCAGTTTCACCCTTAGTTTCTCCTTCCCCTCCCCCGCCCCTTAACTTTGACTCCTCGTCTTTTCTTTCCCCCACATCCGCTGAAGGGTCTCGGCCCGAAACATTGACTGTACACTTTTCCATAGATGCTAGCTGGCCTGCTGAGTTCCTCCAGTGTTTTGCGTGTGTCATTTGAAGTTTGGGGAGATTTAGCACATCAACTGAAACTGGCAAGTTTCTCAAGACGTTGAGTGGAAAATATTCTAACTGGTTGCATCACCGGCTGGTACGGAGGGGCCACCGCACAGGATCGGAGAAAGCTGCAGGAAGTTGTAAACTCAGCCAGCTCCATCATGGGCACCAGCCTCCCCGCTATTAAGGACTTGTTCAAAAGGCAATGCTTCAAAAAGGCCCAGGACATTCCCCTTACTCCTGGGGAGGAGGTACAGGAGCCGAAAGACACACACTCAACATTTTAGGAAAAGCTTCTTCCCCTCCACCTTCATGAGTTTCATGAACCCACAAACACAACCTCACTCTTTTTGCATTATTTAATTAATTTTAACATATATTTCTTATTGTAATTTATGGTATATTTTATTTATTGTTATCTACTGCTGCTGCAAAACAACAAATTTCACGACATACCTCAGTGATAACAAACCTCATTCTGATTTAATTACAAGTCTAACTGCAGTCTCAATGGTTGGAAAAAAAGCATTGTGAAATTAACATTTCTAAACATTTGCTAATAGCAAAACAAGGGAACATCAGTGACTATTGTTTTGTTAATTCTGCAGAGGATGTGTTAATGGCACATTTCACCATTAATCTGTGCACTACATCACCTGTTAAACATTAAGTATGTAGTTTATCTTGATGATGTTCCCATGTAAACTGTGCAGTCATTCAAACCAAAACTGATTACTTTATTTGTGCTCAACCTCAGGAATCTGTATCAATAAGGTATTTCCTTCTCACAGTGAAACAATAGATAGATAGATATACTTTATTAATCCCGAGGGAAATTGGGTTTCGTTACAGCCGCACCAACCAAGAAAAGAGCGTAAATATAGCAATACAAAAACCACAAACAATCAAACAACAAAATGCAAACTATGCCAGATGGAAATAAGTCCAGGACCAGCCTATTGGCTCAGGGTGTCTGAACGGCCCGGCCAATTATGAGGGAATGCACTTCAACCCACAGCAGCACCTCACTAAATAACGGTTGTGCTGTGTTTCAGAAATTAGTAGGCAGGATAGACAAAGGAGAGTCGGGGGGTGTTGGGGCCTGTACTCATTGGAGTTAAGAAGCATGAGGGGGAATCTCATTGAAATTTATTGAATACTGAAATGCCTAGAGTAGGTGTGGAGAAGAATTTTCCTGTCACAAACACAAGACAATCTGCAGATGCTGGAAATCCAAGGCAAAACACGCAAAGTGCTGGATGAAGGGTCTCGGCCTGAAACGTCGATCGTACTCTTTTCCGTAAAAGCTGCCTGCTGAGTTTCTCCAGCATTTTGTGTGTGTTGCTGGAGTAAGTCAGCAGATCAGGTAGAGTCTTTGGAAATGAATGAACTGAAAATGAAAATTTCACTTCCATTGATGCTGCTTGACCTGCTAACTTTCCCAATAATTTTCCTAGTGGGCAAGTTGAGGACCAGAGGGCACAGCCTCAAAATAGAGGGGCATCCATTTAGACAGAGATGAGGAGGAATTTCTTTAGCCAGAGGGTGGTGATTCTGTGGAATTCATTGCCACAGGTGGCCGTGGAGACCATGTCATTGGGCATATTTAAAGCAGAGGTTGATAGGTTCTTGATTAGTCAGGGTGTCAAAGGTTACAGGGAGAAGGCAGGAGAATGGGACTGATAGCGGTAACAAATCAGCCATGATGGAATGGCGGAGCAGACGATGGCAAATGGCCTAAATCTGCTCCTTTGTCTCTGGTCCTATGGTCTTATGGTTTACTTGGATTTTCAGAAGGCCTTTAACAAGGCACCACACATGAGGCTACTTAACAAGATAAGAGCCCATGGTATGACAGAAAAGGTACTAGTATGGATAGAGCACTGGCTGACTGAGTCAGAATAAAGGGGACCTTTTCTGGTTGGCTGCCAATGATGAGTGGTGTTCCGCAGGGGTCAGCATAGAATGACAGAATTCATGGCTTTAAGGACAGGTTTGCAGATGATACAGAGATAGGTGGAGGAGCAGGAAGTGTTGAGGAAACAGGAAGTCTGCAGAAGGACATGGACAGATTAGGAGAACAGGAAAAAAAGCGGCAGATGGAATACAGTATCGGGAAGTGTATGGTTATGCACCTTGATAGAACGAATAGAGGCATGGACTATTTTCTAAATGGGGAGCAGATTCAGAGATCAGATGTGCAAAGGGACCTGGGAGTACTCGTGCGGGTTCCCTAAGTTTTAACCTCCTGGTTGAGTTGGTGGTAAGGAAAGCAAATGCAAGTTAAGCATTCATCTTGAGAGGACTGGAATATAAAAGCAAGGTTGTAATGCTAAGGCTTTATAAGACATTGGTTAGATCACATTTGGAGTATTATGACCACATTTTTATGCCCCTTATCTAAGAAAGGATGTGCTGGTATTGGGGAGGTTCCAGAGGTTCATGAGAATGATCCCGGGATTGAAGGGGTTAACGTATGCAGAGAGCTTGACAGCTCTGGGCCTGTACTTGCTGGGATTTAGATCTCATTGAAACCTATCAAATAGTGAAAGGCCTAGATAGAGCAGATGTGGAGAGACTTTTTCCAACAGTGGGTGATCCTAAGACCAGAGGGCACAGCCTCAGAACAGAATAATGTCCCTTCAGAACAGGGATGAGAAGAAGTTTCTTTAGCCGGAGGGTGATGAATCTGTGGAATTCATTGCTACAGTTGGCTGTGGAGGCCCAGTCAATGGGCGTACTTGAAGCAGAGTTCTTGATTAGTAAGGGCATCAAAGGTTACGGTCGTGGGCAGGAGAACGGGATTGAGATGGATAATGAAGGATCCTATGTAAGCTAAGAAATAATGTATGGACCAAATTGTCTTCTTCTATATCAGGAGACAATAACTTCATACCCTTGAGCAAGATGGATAGTTCAGCTCGTAGCGAGTAATCTCAAATTCAAATTCAGCTTTATTGTCATTCAACCATACACATGTATACAGCTAAATGAAACAACGTTCCTCTGTGACCAAGGTGAAAAACACAGTACGTACAGTCACACCGAGCACATAGAGTCACAAAATAAAATTAACGTAATTCCCTGAATAGTACAGCCTGAAAGTTGACAGGATGACATAAAGTGTGTGATGCATGTTTTTGTAGACAGTATAATATTACTGATGCTATTATAATAAAACAAGCGGTTGTGTAAATATGTGAAACAGCAGCAATAAAAGATGAACAGTGAATAGTGAAGGATGAGAGTGTGTTTGTGAGTCAGGGAGTATGGGGGGGGGGTTGGAGGTGGCAGAGCTTTCAGACAGGGTGCACACGTGTGCTGGGTGGCAGCCATTCCCCGAAACAGCCCTTCCCCCGTGAAAGCCCACATACAAATGGACGTGTATGAAGCCTCCCCTGTGCAGATGTTGTCATTACTTCTCTAGATTCCACTCCTTGGTACTGACATAGCATGTTCTAACATCTTAAATCTAAGATGATGAGCATTAGTTGGGTGCCAGGTAAATTTTATACTTTCCTGATTACACAAGTCAAAGTTGAGTTTATTGTCATTTGCACAAGTTATGTGTGCACAGGAGCAATGAAAAAATTACTTGCAGCAGCATTACAGGGAAATAGCACCATATAAGCAACGGCCACAAGATTAAAATATAAACTATATACATGTTTTACAAGAAAGAACACAATTAGAGCAATGAACGAGTCTATTTTGGTACAACGTGATCAAAAGTGATCATACTAACACACAAAATGCAGGAGGTCAGTCAGCATCTATGGAGAAGAATAAACTGTGACCATAGTGTTGCTAAATTGTAGTGGTTACAATTTTGCCAGATGGTTTAAGGACCAAATGGGTGAAGGGAGGTAACTGTTCCTGATGCTGGTGATGTGGGGGGACTTCAGACTTCTGGACCTCCTGCCTGATGGTAGCTATGAGGAGCTGGCATGGCCTGGATAGTGGAGATCTTTTAGATCTCCACAGGGCTGTCCATTTATATTTATTGCTTATTTTTATTTTTATTTATAGCTTATATCTTTTATTTTCTTCTTGTATTGACACAGTTTGTTGCCCTTTACACATTTGCTGCTGTGTGAGGTTTTTAATCAATCCCATTGTGTTTTTGTCTATTTACTGTGAATGCCTGCAAGAAAATGAATCTCAGGTTTGGATATGGTGACATATATTTATGTTGATAATCAATTTACTTCGAACTTTTGAACTTTGATCTTAGACAATGGATGTTGCCTTCTTGAGCAGCACCTCCTGTAGATAATACTGATGGCCAGGAATGGATTAGTCTGTGACGTATTGTGCTGAGTCCAACGGGAGATTTTATTTAACTCGGCTCAACTTGTGCTGAAATAGTATGCAAAAGTGCTCAAAATACACAACTGGACTGAGGTCATTCACCAGAAGAAACATAAAGAACATGGAACAATACAGAATGGAACAGCCCTTTGGCCCGCAGATGTGTGCCAGCCATAACGCCAATCTAATTTCATCCCATCTTCCTGCAACAGGTGCTCTCCCTCAATTTCCTGTTCATTCATGTTTTGGTCTAATTGTCTCCTAAATGTTTCTATTGTATCTGCTTCCTCCATAATCATCATTATGTGCTGTGCTGTATGACGTAGATGATCAGGTCTTTGACCATAATTGTTCTTGGCAATTTTTTTCTGCAGAAGTGGTTTTCCATTGCCTTCTTCTGGGCAGTGTCTTTTCAAGACAGGTGAAGCAGTCAACTTTAGAAAACCTAGCACATTTATTTTTCAACATAGTCCCCTCTTACATTTACACACTTAGTCCAGCGGTCGTGGAGCATACGGATCCCTTCTTTGTAGAAGTCGGCGTCTTGGACCTCTAGAAAGTGGTCCACAGCAGAGGTGATTTGTAAGTTCGTGGCCTAAGGTAGAAGGAGATGAGTTATACAGCTCTCGATACATGCACATGCAGTTCAACTGTGATTATGCAGAAAGTTTGAAGTTAATGACATTGAACAATCCTCTTGATTTTAAGGAACGTAATAGTACAGTACTTAACACATTGTCTATGAATGTAAGACAGTTCCCCAAGGTCAGTCAGGACTGAAGCTGGGCCACTGCTGCTGTGAGTGAGAAGCTGTCTGAATATCTGAAGGGGCTGCTCCTCGGAAAGAGCACTATATGAGGTCATATGAGGCGTTAGGCTCTATAATGAGTCAACCTATAGCTGGGGAAGTGATGAGTCCCTCCTGAAGCCTACTTAAGGAACTTAATTTTTCATTCTTTCTTATTTCCCTTTTAATATTTGTATATTGCATATCTGTGCACTTGTAATGCTACTGTGACACTAATTTCCTTTGGGATTAATAAAGAATCTATCTGTCTATCTACCTATCTATCTATCTGTCTGTCTGTCTATCTATCTGTCTATCTGTCTGTCTATCTGTCTGTTTATCTATCTGTCTGTCTATCTATCTGTCTATCTATCTATTTATCTGTCAATCTATCTATCTATCTCATGTTCTGGCTGCATTTTAGCCCTTTTAACTCTTGAATTATGGGCACCCAGTAAGAAGGGGGAAGGATGGCTCGGAGGATGCCCTGGTAGGCTTGCTCTTGGGCCTGGCCAAACTGGCCTTTCAGGGTGAGGACAGCCGGCTGTTGAGGACTATGCCTGAGCCGACTGCCTTCCCCTCTTCCGGGACCACGTCTGTCCTAGGGTGTCCTTGAAGAGGGTGATGTGATGATAACGGGTTCAGTGGCAGATTTCTGGGAATTCTGCTCCCGGGATCTAAGTGTACTATAGATACTAATGAATGTTTTTAAATTTGAATTTAATATTGCATTGTAACCCTTCTACCAACTGTGCTTCCCGATGCACTCCTCACGATCTCTTGTCCTTGATTGTTGGAAGGAGAGAAATATTACTGGGGATAGTATTGAGAATCTCAGGGCCACATCAACCTCAGAAACCCCTGTGGTGGCACAGTAGTGTGGCAGTTAGTGTAACGCTATTACAGGTTCAATTCTCACCGCTGGCTGTAAGGAATTTGTACGTTCTCCCTTGACCGCGTGGGTTTCCTCCGGGTGTTCCAGATTCCTCCCACATTCCAAAGACCTACTGGTTAGGAGGTTGATTGGTCACATGGGTTTAATTGGGCAGGGTGGCCTGTTACTGTACTGGATCTCTAACTAAAAGATGAATGAGTTGGAAGCACCCAGGTACTTTGCGTATCACATCACCAAAAATCAACTTGCCCAACCGTATAGTCGTCCTCAAAGCTGGAATGGAATAAGTCATCCTCGACCCTGCAGGATTTTTTTAAAAAAACTTAATGAAAAAGCTAAAAAGTTCACTTTTTGTAAAGCGCAGGGCTCGTTTTTGGTTTGAGGCATGGCAACCATCTGCCACCCAGTGGTGGTAACTGGGATTTGCATCACAACTACATTCAAAACAGAGCAACACACATCAAAGTTGCTGGTGAACGCAGCAGGCCAGGCAGCTTGAATTTCCAGCATCTGCAGAATTCCTCGTGTTTGCGCATTCAAAACAGAGATTCTGCAGATGCTGGAAATCGGGAGTAACACACGCAAAATGCTGGAGGAACTCAGCAGGCCAGGCAGCATCTATGGAGAGGAATGAACAGTTGGTTTTTGAGCCAAGATCCTTCATTAGGACACTATATATAATAATTATTATTATTTTTATGCAATACATTCAGTGGCCACTTTATTAGGTACCTCCTGTAAGACAAAATAAGTGGCTGCTGGGTGTATTATTGGGCCACTATAAGTTTCAGGCCATGACCCTGCATTATGTTGAATGTTTATAGCCTTTCACAGATTCTGCCTGATTTGCTGAATTCTGCGTGTATTACTCAACACTTAAAGCCAGTTGTGTTGTGTTCTGCATTAACTGTAGGTGTAAAATAGAATTAAGGCAACTGAAATAAGCTAATGCCAGTTCCAGATACTAAAAAAATAACAGCACAAATTTATTATGCGCAAATAAGGCCGGGTGTCGGTAGATAAAGAATTCTTCAGTATAGAACAACAGGCCATTCAGCCCATCTGGTCCATGACAACCTTATCTTCTGCCCAGTCCCATCTACCTGCACCTGGACCATATCCCTCCTAACCATGTCCCTAGTCATGCTTAAATTATTAAAGATTTTTTTCCAGATTAGTTTAGCTTCATTTAGCACATGCGCCGAAACATTGAAATATACAGTGAAATGTGTTGTTTGCATTAATGCCCAGCACAGTCTGAGGATGAACTGTGGGCAGCTCACAAGTATTTCCATACATCCAGTGCTAATATATATGCCCACAACTCACCAACCCTTACTAACTTGTGTGTTCTTGGAATGTGGGAGGAAACCCATGTGGTCACGGGGAGAATGTACAATCGTCTTATAGAGGGTGATGGTGGTTGAACCCTAATCTCTGATGGCTGGCACTGTAAAACGTTATGCTACCAACTTCTCTAAAATGTTATGATTGAACCTGCATCTCCCACTCCCACTGCCTAGCTCAATCTACACTCATCCCACTTACCTAAAAATAATGATGTGTAACAGTACATCCAAATGTTTTGCTTGTTAATTATATTTTGTAATGTATGCATCTATTTCTTTTAGAGCAATGACTCCGCTCAGCATGGCATATTGATCTGTTGTCTGCCCACGTGCATTGCTCCCTCTCTCTCTCTCTCTCTCTCTCTCTCGGTGCAATGTGAATACACCATCTATCACATATGTACTTTTATTTAGTTGATATGTGGTTGCAAAGTCACAACAATTTGGCAACAAATGCAAACCTGAATGTCAGGGAATACTACCAACTGCACTGAAAGTTATGGAATGAAACAGCGAGAGGAAAGAGTTAAACAGTATGAAATCGGCCATCATGGACGCTAACAAAAGGATGCATGAGTACAGCATAGTACACAGTGAAAGAAGTGCAACTAGCAAATATAAAGTGAAAATACTGTGGCGATGGCTTCAGTCAGGAAAGTTGATGAATTTGATAACGCTAGTGAAGGCTGGAAGTTGTATATCGAGGGGGTGGAACTGTATCGTAAAGATCAACGTGGAGAAGCAAAAGAAATCCCCCATGCTTCTTAGCTTAATGGCTCCTAGATGTACAGTCTCTTACAGAACTTAGCCAGTAAGGCTTTTCAAAGGTCAAAATTGTTGCAATATCACAAAATCAGTTGAGCCCTAAACAGCTGGTAATAGCTGATAGATTTAGATTTTACAAAAGGAACCAATCAAGGGACGAAAGCATTTCTGAATACATTGCAGAACTGTCCAAACTTTCCTGGTACTGTGACTTTAGAGATGGACTTTCTGATGCATTAAGGGACGGGTTTGTACGTGGCATGCATAGTCAAAACACTCAAAAGAGGTTACTGACAGAAAGAGAACTAACCTTATAATGAGCATTGACTATTGCATTATCATTAGAGGCTGCAGCAGAACTACAGAAAAAGAGGTTAGAATGTGAAATGCACAATATGTCCCTGAATGGTGCAAAAAGCCAAAGATGTTATTGATGTGGAAAATCCTCCCATATTCCAAATGCCTGTTGGTTCAAGGGAAAAGTTTGCAGAAAGTGTCACAGACAAGGTCACATAGAGAGAGTGTGCAACACAGACAAAAAACACAACCAAAGAGAAAAATGTTTCGCACACAAAGCTAAGCAAATGTATAAAGTGACTGAATGTGAAACAGAATCAGACAACACAGAATCTGACAAAGGTGAGCTGTCATGCCTAGAACTACATAGTAATACTGAAGCAGATAACAAGATCATAACAAATGTGTCTGGTGTAAAGCTGAAAATGGAACTGGATACAGGGTCAGTTTTGACTATAAATTCTGAAGCTGAATACAACAGACTGTTTTCTAGCGAAGACCTCAGGTGAAAAATTGTTTCCCAAAGGCAAACTGAGAGTGAATGTGACATATGGAGGCCAAACACAGCAGTTAGAGCTCTATGTATTGAAAAGTGGAGGGCTAGCACTTTTCGATGTGAATGGTTGAGAAAAATCCAACTAGACTGGCAAATAATCAAAGCTCTCTGTATGACATCAACAGGCAACTGCAGCCCAAATGATAGCGCTGACCAGAGACTGGCACAGCTGCTTCATGCTGTTGAGAAGGTGTTTGAGAAGGAGATTGGTAAACTCAAAGGCATGAAGGCCAGAATTCAATTGAACATCAAGATTCCATAAAGTGCGCCCAGAGCCTGACGTCCCAAACTGGATGCTGAACTTCAGAGCTTGGAGGCATCTGGAATGCTCTCCAATGCTGAGTGGGGTGATTGGGTCACACCCATTGTCTTAGTGATCAAGAAAGGGAAGGCCAGAGCCATTGGCATATGAGGGGATTTCAAAGTGAGCACCAACTGGGTGCTGGGTACTGTGCATATCCTCTGCCATGAGGAGAAGATATTTTTGCTTCTTTGGCTGGCAGGGAGAGGTTTTCAAAGATGGACTTGTCACAAGCCTATCTGCAAATGGAGACTGAGAAGTCAAGCAGGAAGTCCCTCACAATCAACACTCACAAGAGACTGTTCCAGTACAATTGTCTTGTCTTTGGCATTGAATCAGCCCCAGCAATTTGGAAAAGAGCAATGGACCAAATGCTCCAAGATATCCCAGGAACACAATGTTACCTTGATGACATCATTGTGACTGGCAAGAATGGTGAAGAGCACCTCCAGAATCTTGATAAATTGCATTCCAGGCTGAGTGAGTGTGGTCTGCGCACAAAGAGAGAGAAATGCGAGCTTTTCAAGAATGAAATCTCATATTGTGGACATAGCATTAACAAGCATGGCCTATGTAAGTCACAAAAGAAGACTGAAGCTTTACTACAGGCACCCAAACTGGAAAATGTGTCACAACTCAGGTTATACCTAGGTCTTGTAAACTACTACAACCGGTTTCTCACAGACATTGCTACAGTGCTGCATCCATTGAACACATTGTTACAGACAGGAGCAAAGTGGGAATGGTCAGAAAGATGTGAAAAAGCATTCAAGGAAACAAAGAGACTGTTAATATCAGATGAACTGCTCACCCATTATGACCCATTGGTGTCCATCAGACTGATGTGTGATGCATCCCCTTCTGGCGTTGGCGCTGTTTTGTCAGATATTATGAAAGATGGATCTGAATCCAATTGCATTTGCTTCAGCATGACTGACGAGCGCAGACTGCAACCATGCACAGATTGACTGAGAGGCCTTTAGTCTAGTATCGGGAATAAAGAAGTTCCACCACTATCTCTATGGACAAAAGTTTATGTTAGTGACAGATCACCAGCCCGTTGTGTCCATTTTCAATCCCAGGAAGGGAATTCCAGTGATGATTGCTTCCCAGTTACAACGTTGGGCACTGTTCCAAGGAGCCCACTCTAATAATATAGAATTCAGGGGCACCAAACAACACAGCAATGCTGATGACTTGTCACGTCTTCCACTGTTGGCAAAGAAGAAGCAAATTCTCCATACTGTGACCCAGCAAAAGTGGGCCAGTTGCCGATAACAAATTCGGAAATACAAAACGAAACACGGACTGACTGAACATTGTCAAAAGTTTATGAAATCACCACGCAAGGATGACCAGCTCTTGGTAATCCCATGTTTCCAGAGTTCTCAGTGAGATGAGACCATCTGTTGCCATGTCAAAGAATGCTGATGTGTTAACCTCATGTTGTGGTTTGCTCTAAACTGCGTACCAGAGTGTTAGAGAATCTGCATGAAGGACACCCGGGTACAGTCAAGGTGAAGAGTCTCACCTGGAGCCAGTGTGGTGGCAGGGAATAGATAAGCAGATTGAAGACTTGGCCATAAGTTGTTTGGGATGCTAAAATGGTCAATATGCACCCCCTCAGGCACCGTTACACCCGTGGGAGTGGCCGTCTTCACCTTGGCAAAGAGTACACATTGACTTTGCTCAGCCATTCATGGACTCCACGTTTCTGATCACTCTGGATGCTCATTCGAAGTGGCTGGAGGTTATACCAATGAAGTCAACCACCTCAGCAAAGACTGTCTCCACCCTGAGGACCATCTTCACCAGAAATGGCTTACCAAAACAAACTGTGAGTGACAATGGACTACAATACAAGTCAGAAGAATTCAGATTATTCATGAAGAAAAATGGTATCAGACATTTCATGTTACTGTCAGGTAGGAGGTACAGAAGCCTGAAGGCACACACTCAGCGATTCAGGAACAGCTTCTTCCCCTCTGCCATCTGATTCCTAAATGGACATTGAACCCGTGAACACTACCTCACTTTTTTAATATATATTATTTCTGGTTTTTGCACAATTTTTAATCTATTTAATATATGTATACTGTAATTGACTTATTTATTTATTATTTTTTTGCTTCTATATTATATATTGCGTTGAACTGCTGCTGCTGTTAACAAATTTCACGACACATGCCTGTGATAATAAACCGGATTCTGATTCTGAAAAAGTCAGCTCCTCGCCATCCAGCAATGAATGGGTTAGCTGGAAGGTTTATCCAAGCCTTCAAGAAGTCCATGAAAGTGATGGACAAGAAGGACATTTCTCTACAGCACAAGGTGGACAACTTCCTTTTTGTGTATCAGAATAAAAGTTTATGCTGGTCCCAGATCATAGATAGTGACAGATCTGTTCATGCAATGACAGACACTTGCAATGCTGTTCATGAGCAGGAATCTTTGATCTCGCATAAACCTCCTGAATCCAGATCTACAGAGGGAAGTGCAGAATACACAGTTCAGCCAGTTGCCAAGTGAATCAACAAGGAGCTTCAAGATTGAACAGGATGTCCAAGTGCATGAGTATCAAGGAGACAAGTGGACACCCGGTAGGATAGCTACAAGAACTGGACTACTGAAGTACACAGTGGATGTAGAAGATCAAACATAGAGACGTCATGTGGACCAGATACTGAATACTCAACTGAAGAACACACCTGCGTTGATTGCATCCTACAAGACCGACACATTGCATCCACTAGACTTACCCCTCACTGATGATCATGTCACTGACAGCAGCATGACACCGGCAACCAAGAACATTGTCTTAGACAAGACACCCGCCAAATTGATCCACTCCACAGGTCCAGAGGCGCTATCCAGAAATAACCAGAGCACCACAATAAAGACTGAATCTTTAGTATAGTAAATTAGTTATGGACTGGTATTGTGAAAGCATGTTTATTTGCGTTTTGGTTTATGAAAGGGAAGTTAAATGTTTTGTACATATACAGTTTTATGTTGCATTAATCTAAAGGGGGAGGAAGTGTAATGTATGGATCTATTTCTTTTAGAGCAATGACTCCCCTCAGCACTACATATTGATCTGTCGTCTATGCAGGCACATTGTCCTCTCTCTCCCTCTCGCTGCAATGTGAATACACTAGTTAAAGCCGTCTCCAGCGTGCGAGATTTTATTTTAATTGATATGTAGTTGTGCACAGACACAACATACTTAATTTCTTATTTGTTCATTTTCAGCGTTCTTGCTAAAGGCATATATAATTATCGTTCCTCTCACACAGTTTCTGTAAGGAAATCTCAGAGAGTCATAGAGCAGTAAGGCCTTTCTTCCAACCATACCCCTGTCAACCTTTTTTCACCCATCCACACAACATTGCATTTGTCCTCATTAGGACTGTGTCCTCCTTCTCTGCCTGGCCTCTTCACGTTTGTAGATTCACAATCGAGTTTATTATTAACACTGACATTTGGTGAGTTCATGGAGGCAAACAAGATGCTAAGGGGCATAGATGAAGTTGACACTCTCAGATTTTTTTTCCCAGGGTGGAAATAACTCATACAAGGGGGCATTGTTTTAAAGTGTCACATGGTGTGAGCAGAATTATCTGCAGCTTAATGTGAAAAAGACTAAGGAGCTGGTGGTAGACCTGAGGAGAGCTAAGAAGGGTCAGAGCCGTCTCTATTTCCTGAGGAGACTGAGGTCCTTTAACATCTGCCGGACGATGCTGAGGATGCTGACTACATTGTGGGGGTGGACTCTCTGACGGTGGTGTCTGAAAAGAGGATGCTGTCCAAGTTGCATGCCATCTTGGACAATGTCTCCCATCCACTACATAATGTACTGGTTGGGCACAGGAATACATTCAGCCAGAGACTCATTCCACCGAGTTGCAGCACAGAGCGTCATAGGAAGTCATTCCTGCCTGTGGCCATCAAACTTTACAACTCCTCCCTTGGAGGGTCAGACACCCTGAGCCGATAGGCTGGTCCTGGACTTATTTCATAATTTACTGGCATAATTTACATATTACTATTTAACTATTTATGGTTCTATTACTACTTATTATTTATGGTGCAACTGTAACGAAAACCAATTTCCCCCGGGATCAATAAAGTATGACTATGACTATCAAAGGTAGATTTTTTTTTTACACAGAGAGTGGTGGGTGCATAGAATGTGCTGCCAGGGGTGATGATAGAGGCAGATACTGTACATTAGGGACTATTAAAAGACTCTTAGAGAGGCACATGGATGATATAAAAATGGAGGACTGTGAGAGAAAGACTGGTTAGAATGATCTAAATGTAGGTGAAAGTGTTGACACAATATTGTGGGCCAGAAGGGCCTATACTGTGCTGTGTTCTATATGAAGTGAAGTTTGTTGTTTTGCATCAGCAGTGCAGTCCAATACATAAAAATAACTATAAACTGCAATGAAATATATATGCATACTGTACATAATAAATAAATAGTGCAAAAAAAGAGCAAAATAATGAGGCAGAATTCATGGTTTCATGGACCACTCAGAATTCTGATGCAGAGGACAAGAAGCTGTTTCTGAAACACTGAGTGTGCATCTTCATGCTCAGGCACCACCTCCTTGATGGTAGTAATAAGAAGAGGGGTTGCCCGAGATAGTGAGGGTCCTTTATGTTGGATGCTGCCTTCTTGGGGCATTGGCTTTTGAAGATGTCCTCGATGGTAGGGAGGCTAGTGCCCATGATGTTGCTGGCTTGAGTCTGTAACATTCTGCAGCTTTTTTCAATCTTCTGTCACCGTACCGGACAGTGATGCAACCTGTTAGACTGCTCTCCACGTTACAGCTGTAGAAATTTGCTAGCATCTTTGGTGACACGTCAGATTTCCCCAAGCCCCTAATGAAATGTAGCCACTGGCATGCCTCCTTTGCGTTGCATCGATATCTTGGGCTCAGGATAGATCACCCAACACTGGAAATTGCTGGTCCCTTGTTGAGAACTGCTGTGCGTCCTCCTGATTCCTCCTTCCAGAAGTCTTCAATCAGTTCCTTGGTCTTGCTGACATTGAGTGCAAGGCTGCTGTTACGGCACCACACAACCAACCAGTCCATCTCAATCCTGTACACCTCCTCATCACCATCTGAGATTCTGTTAACAACAGTTGTGTCATCAGTACTCGCGAGAGGAGGGGTCATTGAGTGGCGATGCCGGGAAGTTTATTTACGCAGAGAGTGGTGGAATATCCTCGGAACAGATCGCCAGGGGTAACGGTGGCAGCAGATATGATAGCAGCATCTAGGAAGCTATTTGAATATGAAGGAAATGGAGGGTTATGGATCATGTTCAAAGTTCAAACTATGTATATGTTGCCTTGAGATTCATTTACTTGCGGGCTTTTACAGGAAAATAAAAAAATACAATAGAATTTATAAAAATTACACAATAATAAAGACTGGCAAACAAGCAATATGTAAAAAATACAAATTATGCTAATAATTATAAAAATATAATAATGAGAAAATAAGTTGTATATGTCTTGGAAGTGAGTCTGTGGGGTTGTTCAGTGTTGAGGTGAGTGAAGAGCACATTGGTTCAAGAGCCTGAATGTTGAAGGGTAGTAACTGTTCCCGAATCTGGTAGTGTGGGATCAAAGGCTCCCGTACTTCCTATCCAGAACCTCGTGTGTCGACAGAAGAGATGTAGTTTCATTCAGCATTGTATTCAGAGAGACATCCTGGGCCATAGGGCCTGTTCCGCACCCTAGTTCAATCTCAACGTTGTGCTCTCAATGTTGTGTCGTGTTCCAGCAGTTACTTTATCCTAGCCTGCTGAGAATTTCTGCACCACACATCAGTGGGGAAAGGGATGTCGGGAACTCTCAGCCGGGTTAGGCTGTTATTATTCTCAGTGTTGCAAAAGCAACGTGATCACCCTGTAGTAATAATCGTAATACTCATAGTCTGCCATCCTCCATCCTCCACAGTCCCTTCAGCAGGACAGTCTTTATCTGACTTGCTGAAGGGACTGGACCATTTACATCAGGTTAAGAAAAGCTCAGCTAAAGGAAATAACATTTTAACATTGAAAGTAAATTTATTATCAAAGTATATACTGTATATGTCACCATTTACTACACCGAGGTTCATTTTATTTATTTATTTATTTATTTATTTAGAAATACAATGTGGAACAGGCCCTTCTGTCCTAAAGAACCATACCACACAGCCTAGTTACAGGGCACTCCCTGGCAGATGGAATACAGTGTCAGGAATGGTATGTTCATGCACTTTGGTAGAAGAAATAAAAGGGTAGACTATTTTCTAAATGGAGGGAAAGCTCATAAAACTGAGGCACTAAGGGACTTGTGCAGGACTCCCTAAAGGTTAATTTGCAGGTTGAGTTGGTGGTGAGGAAGGCAAATGTGATTCTAGCATTCAGTTGAAGAGGACTAGAATATAAAAGCAAGGATGCAATGCTGAGGCTTATAAAAGCATGGATGAGGCCTCACTTGGAGTATTTTGAGAAGTTTTGGGCCTCTTGTCTAAGAAAGGATATGCTGATATTGGAGAGGGCTCAAAGGAGGTTCACAAAAATGATCTGGGATTGAAAGGCTTATCATATGAAGAATGTTTGATGGCTCTGGGCCTGTACTCACTGGAATTCAGAAGAATGACATGTGGCCTCATTGAAACCTATCAAATGTTGAAAAGCCTTGATAGGGTAGATGTGGAGAGGATGTTTCCTATGGTGTGGGAGTCTAAGACCAGAGAACACAGTCTCAGTATTTCTGTCATGCTCCAGTCCATGAAGTTCGCATTCCAGTTCACGGTCCAGTCCATCGACCCTTGCTCCAGGTTTTCCTGTCTACCCTGTTTTTGTCCCTGTTGAGCACTAATTGAGGCAGCTGATTCTGGTTGGAGTTGGCTGCATAAGTACCTCCAGAGACCAGGCTGTGGGTGCTGGATTGTTCTTGTCCTTACTCCTTGTATCCCTGCCCCTGCCTTCTGTTTCTTTGCCTGAAGCCTGAAGCCTTGCCTTGTCTTGCTGGTAACTCTTGCCTCGCATTGCCTGAAGTCTTGCTGGTAATTCTCGCCTCGCCTGATGTCTTGTCTTGGAGCCACCCTGTATCTATGTCCCTTCCTGTCCCTTGCCTCTGTCGGGTAGTCAGGCCAAATTGCCGTTACTCTGTGGTGGGTTCTGTCTCTTCCTGTCCCTTGCCTCTGTCGGGTGGAGATCCGCGCCCTGCTCAGGTGATCCGTGCCCTGCCCTGATGGAGCTGCAAGATGTCAAGTCTCTAGCCGATCCTTGCCCCAAGCCAAGCTTCAAGACACCAAGCCTCGAGTCTTGCCCCAAGCCAAGCTTCAAGACCCCAAGCCTCGAGCCTCACCCCAAGCCAAGCTTCAAGACCCCAAGCCTCAAGCCTCGAGCCTCGCCCCAAGCCAAGCTTCAAGACCCCAAGCCTCGCGTCTCGAGCCTCGTCCTTGCCTAGTTCTGGGGTCTGAGCCAGAGGCAAGACCTAGGTACTGGGTCCTTGTCCAGTCTCTGGCTCGGAGTCCAAGCCCGGGCTCCTAGCTCTCTTGTCCAGTCCTGTTCTGGGTTCCCGGTTTTCGTGTCCATGCCCTTGCCCTCGCCCTGTATCTTAGTCCTGTCCCTAGTACTTCAGTGTCTGTGTCTTGCACTTGGGTCCGTTCTCAGCCACCTCTTTATGACAATATCGTCCTTTTAGAACAGAGATGAAGAGGGAATTCTTTAGCTAGAGAGTGGTGAATCTGTGGAATT
The DNA here is from genome assembly GCF_963921235.1 of Mobula hypostoma. NCBI lineage: Eukaryota > Metazoa > Chordata > Chondrichthyes > Myliobatiformes > Myliobatidae > Mobula > Mobula hypostoma. The sequence goes on along the minus strand of NC_086113.1, from coordinate 6,263,357 downwards.
TGTTGCTACAGGCAGCTGTAGAGGCCAAATCATTAGGTATATTTAAGGCAGAGGTTGACAGAGTCAGGGCGTGAAGGGTTACATAGGGAAAGCAGGACTTAAGGGATGAAGCTAAAGATGGCGCCAGAAGGTGACTTCTCCCAGCCCGTCAGCGAAACAGTTTAAATTCTTCTTCTTCTAATGTCTCTATTTTCCATTTCAAGGTGGCGAGGGTCCCTTTGGAGTCCATGATCTGCAGCTGTACTCAAACTGCAGTTCTGCACAGCAGCTCATTCCTGTTCCTGTAGCTTGCCGGTTGGCTACGTTTTCAATGTCTCTCTCTCTCTCCCTCGATGGTGAATTTGCTGCCAGTTTTTGAGTCGGGGGAACCCGAAATAAATGCAGGCATACAGACTGTAATATCGAAACAGGGACTGCTTGTCTCCCCTCTCACTGTGGAGGGAGAGATATCTCTCTCTCGCTTGTCAGAGAGAGAGGGAGAACCTAAGAGATGTCAAACTGTTGGGATGAACAGTAGTTTTTGATGGACTGTAGACCATGGTCTCTATTTGTGGCTTTGCTGTTGTTTACGTGGTGGGTGGGGGGAGGGGGAGGGAGGAGGGTGATGCTGCTTCTGCCTGGGGGGGCAGGGGGCTTGGGGATTCTTATGTTTTTCCTCCATTCTTTGGGGCTTATCTTCTTTCGAGGATGTCTGTAGAGAGTAAAAATTTCAGGTTGTATATTGTATACATCCTCTGATATTAAATAGAGCCATTGACCCATTGACTTTATTGAATTGACTTTATTTCCTACGTCCTTCACATACATGAGGAGTAAAAATCTTTACGTTATATCTCCATCTAAATGTGCAATGTGCAATCATAGTAATTTATAATAATTTATAATAAAAGGTACAGTCAATGTAATATAGAAATACACTTAAATCAGCATAAGTTAATCAGTCTGATGGCCTGGTGGAAGAAGCTGTCCCAGACCCTGTTGGTCCTGGCTCTTATGCTGCGGTACCGTTTCCTGGATGGTAGCAGCTGGAATAGATTGTGGTTGGGGTGACTCGTCCCAATGATCCTGCGGGCCCTTTTTATACACCTGTCTTTGTAAATGTCCTCAATCATGGGAAGTTCACAATTACAGATGCGGTGGGCTGTCCGCACCACTCTCTGCAGAGTCCTGCGATTGAGGGAAGTACAGTTCCCATACCAGGCAGTGATGCAGCCAGTCAGGATGCTCTCAGTTGTGTCCCTGAAGTAAGTTAAGATAATACCATAAAATATAGGAGCAGAAGTAGGCCATTCAGCCCATCGAGTCTGCTCTACCATTCAATCATGGGTTGATCCAATTCTTCCAGTCACCCCCACTCCCCTGCCTTCTCCCCATACCCTTTGATGCCCTGGCTAATCAAGAACCTGTCTATCTCTGCCTTAAGTGTACCCAATGACTTGGCCTCCACAGCCACTCGTGGCAACAAATTTTGCAGATTTACCACCCTCTGACTAAAGTAATTTCTCTGTATTTCTGTTCTAAATGGACATCCTTCAATTCTGAAGTTGTGCCCTCTTGTCCTAGACTCCCCTACCATGGGAAATCACTTTGCCATATCTAAACTGTTCAGGCCTTTTAACATTTGGAATGTTTCTATGAGATCCCCCCACATTCGCCTGAACTCCAGGGAGTACAGCCCAAGAGTTGCCAGACATTCCTCATATGGTAACCTCTTCATTCATGGTTATGAAGTTTTCATACTAAATACATTTTTCTAAGCTACTGTAAATTTCTTAGACTAATCTTTTTGAAACAGAACTGGCCTGTTTAGATAGTCAGCTACTTTGATATCTTTATTTTTCGATTGTTGGTGGAAATACCTGACCAGTTAGCACCCCCAGTCACTACTTGTTATGGAACGTGATAGTTAATCTCAGTTTTTCAGTGTCTCACCTGTACATGTCTTCAAATGTAGCATACCTTTAGCTAATGACACTTTTTGAACATTTTGGTGTACATAATTAAGTAGTAGCTACTGAATCAATGACAATCAATTAAATTCTAAAATTCACTATTTTCTTCTTAGGATTTGGTGGCCCATACCAAACTCCTTCAACCGTCTGAGGTGAAAGAGGCACTGTTGTGCCTTTTTCATCACACAGCTGGTGTGTTCAGACCACGTGAGGTCCTCAGTGATGTGGATGCCGAGGAACTTAAAGCTGTTTACCCTCTCAACCCCAGATCCATTGATGTCAATAGGGGTTAGCCCATCTCCATTCCTCCTGTGATCCACAACCAGCTCCTTTGATTTTGTGACATTGAGGGAGAGGTTGTTTTCTTGACACCACTGTGTCAGAGAGATGACTTCTTCCCTGTAGACCACCTAGCTATTGTTTGAGATTAGGCCAATCAATGTAGTGTTGTTGGAAAATTTAATTAGCAAAGATTAGAGCTGTGGGTAGCGACACAGTCATGGGTATACATGGAGTAAAGGAGGGGACTCAGTATGCAGCCCTGAGGGGCTCCTGTATTGAGAGTCAGAGGGGTGGAGGTGAGGGAGCTCACTCTTACCACCTGCCAGCGATCCGACAGGAAGTCCAGGATCCAGCTGCACAAGGCAGGGTGAATGCCAGGGTCTCTGAACTTCTTGTCGAGCCTGGATGGAACTATGGTGTTGAATGCCGAACTATGGTCCAAGAACAGCATTCTCACATAAGCATCCTTCTTCTCCAGATGTGTAACGACGGTGTGTAGAGCAGTGGCTAATGCGTCGTCTGTCAATTGGTTGTGTCAGTAGGCAAATTGTAGGGGGTCCAATTTGGGTGGTAGTAAGCTGCAGATGTAATCCTTGACCAGCCTCTCAAAGCATTTCCTTATCATTGAGGTGAGTGCGACAGGACGTCAGTCGTTCAGGCACGTTACCTTGGTCTTTTTTGGTACAGGGACAATGATGGATAATTTGAAGCAGGAGGGCACGCTACACTGGGAGAGGGAGAGATTAAAAATGTTAGTAAACACACCTGCCAGTTGTGTTGCTCACGTGCTGAGTACTCACCCTGGGGTGCCGTCCAGTCCCACAACCTTACGACCGTCCACTTGTTGGAAACATCTGCGTACCTCCGCCTCAGAGACGACCAGGTTGCAGGTTGTAGCGGTGGCTTTCCTTGGAGGCTCAGAGTTAGCAATATCGAACCAAGCGTAAAAGTGATTGAGCTCATCTGGGAGAGAGGCTGCGATGTTAGCAGCACCACATCGTTTGGCTTTGAAGTCTGTGATGGTATGCAGCCCTCGCCATGTCAAGTGTGCTATTCGTTGTGAATCTTGACTCAATCTTGTCCCTGTATGGTTATTTCGCAGCCTTGATAGCTTTGCACAGATCACAGCTGCTTTTCTTGAGCTCTAGTTGATTGCCAGCGATGTCAGCTCGATGTCACGCGGTCAGTGCTGCTTGCATGGAACTATTGATGCAGGATTTCTGCTTCGGGAAGACCCTGACTGACTTCTGGGGGACAACATCGTTGATGCACTTTCGGATGAAGCACGTGACTCCATCAGTGAACTCTGAGACATCCTCATCACGGGAGACATTCCAGTCGACGTCACCGAAGCAGTCCTGCAGCATGGAGGCCGATTGGTCGGACCAACAGCGGACGGCTTTAACAATGGCCGCCTCTTGTTTCAGCTTCTGCCTGTATGTCGGCAAAAGCAGGGTCGAAGAGTGATCTGATTTTCCGAAAGCTGGGCGAAGGAGAGCTTTTTGGGGCTGAGAAGGAAAATGGATCAGTCATGATGAAATGCTGGAACAGACCCAATGGGCCAAATCTTATGGTGTTGTGGTGTAAGCTGACAGGAAGGTGACAGTAACTCAAATAACCACACATTACAACAGTGGTGTGCAGAAGAGCATCTCTGAACACACAACATGTTGAACCTTGAAGCGGATGGGATACAGCAGCAGAAGATCACAAACATACACTCAGTGGCCACTTTATTAGTAGATCCTGTACCTGATAAAGTAGTCACTGATTGCATTTCACAAAATCTGTTGTTGTGTGATAGCACTGCATTGCAAAGACATAAAACCACTATAAACCACAAAATAAATTAATAGTGTACAATAAAAAGAATGAACAAAGTAGTGTCCAGGGGTTCATTACCATTCAGAAATCTGATGGCAGAGGGAAGAAACTGTTCTTGAATCAATGAGTGTGGGTCTTCAGCCTTCTGTACATCCTCCCCGATGGCAGTAACGAGCAGATGCGATGTCCTGGATGGTGAAGGTCCTTACTGATGGATGCCAACTTCCTGAAGAGCTGTCCCTTGAAGATAGCCTTGATTGTGGGGAGTGTTGTGCTCACGGTGGAGTTGGTCGAGTCTACAACCCTCTGCAGCCTCTCACAATCCTGTGCATTGGAGCCTCCACACCAACCAGGCAGGATGCTCTCCTCTGAGCACCTGTAGAAATTTGCAAAAGTCTTGATAGACATACTGAATATACCCAAACTCCTCATAGGAGGAGGAATTTCTTTAGCAAAGGATGAGTCTGGGGAACCCATTCCCACAGCTGGCTGTGGAGGCCAAGTCATTGTGCATCTTTAAAGTGGAGTTTGATAGGTTTTTGATTAGTAAGGGAGAGAAGGGAGGAGAATAGGCTCTCTAGGTAAATCAGGCATGATCAAATGGCGGACCATACTCAATAAGCCAAAAAGCCTAATTCTGCTTCTCTGCCTTATGGTTTTATGGTTATGGTCCTAACAGTGTGTCTGTATACTTCTCTTCTTTGTCTAACATTCTCAGTTCCTCTTGCCGGCATTTACACAATAAAGCTCAATCACTTCAGATTCTAAGCATTGTCTGGTTAAGAGTGAAGTTTTTCTGGGTTCCACTGCTTTGACATCTTGAGAGTGTTGTGGATTTTCCATGACACCTGTCACTTGGTTTGGGATGAAATGTGGATTTTCGTAAACCCCCCTCCCACTCGTTCGTTTTAAAGTCTTCCTTAAAGCCAATCTGCCATCTGTCTTAATCTCACTTTCTGTATCTTGGTATCAGCTTCTATTTGACAATGTTCCTGTGAAGTCCGATGTGAAGCTTATTCACAAAATCACTGTATTATACTGTTATACATCATGGAATCTGCTCCTTCATTCTAATGTGTCTATGCCTGCCCAGATGCCTGTCTATGCTAATCCCATGTAAAGATCTTAGTCTAAAGATTAGTTTTATTTATTGCACGTACATCGAAACACACAGTGAAATGAGTGATTTGCGTAAAATGGAATCAGCTCGGATTGTGCTGGGAGCAGTGCACAAGTTTCACCGCACTTCCGGTGCCCGTGTACCATGCCCACATCTCGCCAACCCTAACCTGTACGTCTTTGGAACGAGGGAGGAAATCAGTGCATCATCATTATGTGCCATGTCGCATGACATCATCATTATGTGCCGTGTCATATGATGTGAGCGATCAAGGTTTTTCTGTGACCACGATTGTTCTTGGCAAATTTCTCTAAGAAGTGGTTTGCCATCGCCTTCTTTTGGGCAGCGTCTTTACAAGACAGGTGACCCCAAACATTATTAATACTCTTCAGAGATTGTCTGCCTGGCGTCAGTGGTCGCATAACCAGGACTTGTGATATGCACCAGCTGCTCATACGACCATCCACCACCTGCTCCCATGGCCTCACATGACCCTGATCCTAAGCAGGTGCCACACCTTGCCCAAGGGTGACCTGCAGGTCAGCAGAGGGAGGGAGCAGCTTACACCTCCTTTGGTAGAGATGTATCTTCACCCTGCCACCCAATAAGGGATATAGGTAGGTAAGCACAAGCAGACTTTGTCCACTGAGGTTAGGTGAGACTAGAACTAAAAGATTATGGGCTAAGGGTGAAAGGTGAAAGGTTTGAGGGGAACATGAGGGTGAACTTCCTCATTCAGAGGGTGATGAGAGTGTGGAATGAGCTGCCAGCACAAGGGCCGGATGTAGGTTGGATTTCAACATTTCTGTCACAGTGTAGGGAGTTCTCCCTGTGACCGTGGGCTTCTTCTGGGCTCGGGTTTCCTAGACGTACAGGTTAGGGTAGTAAGATGCGAACAAGCTACGCTGGTTTAGAAGGACGACTACACTTGCAGGTTGTCAGCACATTCTGGAACTGTGCTGCTCATTGATGGAAATGACATACAAAGCCTATAAAAAGTATTTACCCCCCTTGGACGTTTTCACGTTTTATTGTTCTACAACATTGAATCTCAGTGGATTTAATTTGGCTTTTTTGATCAACAGAAAGAGACTCTTTCTTGTCAAAGTGGAAACAGATCTCTACAAAGTGATCTAAATTAATTACAAATATAAAACACAAAATAATTGATTGCATAAGTATTCACCCCCTTCAAGTCAGTAGTTGATGCATTTTTGGCACAATTACAGCCTTAAGTCTGTGTGGATAGGTCTCTATCAGCTTTGCACATCTGGACACTGCGATTTTTCCCTATTCTTCTTTACAAAACTGTTCAAGCTCTGTCAGATTGCATGGGGATCATGAGTAAACAGCCCTTTTCAAGTCCAGCGACAAATTCCCAATTGGATTGAGGTCTGGACTCTGACTTGGCCACTCCAGGACATTAACATTGTTGTTATTAAGGTATTCCTGTGTTGCTTTGATTTTATGCTTGGGGTCATTATCTTGCTGGAAAACAAATCTTCTCCAAAGTTGCAGTTCTCTTGCAGACTGCATCAGGTTTTCCTCCAGGAGTTTCCTATATTTTGTTGCATTCATTTTACCCTCTACTTTCACAAGCCTTCCAGGGCCTGTTGCAGTGAAGCATCCCCACAGCGTGATGCAGCCACCACCATGCTTCACGGTAGAGGTGATGTGTGGTGTTTGTCTTATGCCAAACATAGCATTTAGTCTGATGGCCTTAATGCTCAATCAGAGCATAAAACCTTCTTCAAGCTGACTTCAGAGTCTCCCACATGCCATCTGGGAAACTCTAACTGAGATTTCATGTGAGTATTTTTCAACAGCGGTTTTCTCTTTGCCACTCTCCCATAAAGCTGTGACTGGTGAAGCACCTGGATGAAAGATGTTTTATGCACAGTCTCTCCCATCTCAGCCACTGAAGCTCGTAACTCCTTCAGAGTTGTCAGAGGTCTCTTGGTGGACCCCCTCACTAGTTCTCTTCTTGCACGGTCACTCAGTTTTTGAGAACACCCTGCTCCAGGCAGATTTACAGCCGTGCCATATTCCTTCCATTTCTTGATGATTGACTTAACTGTACTCCAGGGGGATATTCAGTGACTTGGAAATTTTCTTGTATCCATCTCCTGACTTGTGCTTTTCAATAACATTTTCACAGAGTCCTTTGTAGTGTTCTGTTGTCTTCATGGCGTAGATTTTGCCAGGATACTGACTCACCAGCAGTTGGGCCTTCCAGATACAGATGTATTTTCACTAGAATCAGTTGAAACACCCTGACTGCATGCAGGTTTCCATAAACAGATCTCCATTTAATTAATTATGTGACTTCTAAAACCAATTGGCTGCACCGGTGATGATTTGGTGTGTCATATTAAAGGGGGTGAATACTTATGCAATCAATTATTTTGTGTTTTATATCTATAATTAATTTATCATTTTGTAGAGACTTGTTTTCAATTTGACACAAATGAGTCTTTTTCTGTTGGTCAGTGTCAAAAAAAAGCCAAATTAAATCCACAGTGATTCAATGTTGTAAGACAATAAAACATGTTGAACTTTCGGGAGGTGGGGTGTGAATACATTTATAGGCTTTGCATTTTATTTTACGTTTCGATTGTTTGATGTACATGCGACAAATAAAGCAATTTTTAAAAAATCAGATTCTTGTTTTGAGTGAAAATCAGGCATTGGGTGTAATATTCATAATACAATTATCATTATAGTTACATTATACAACAATATTATAAAATCATATTGTAGTATAGTTATCATTACAGTTACGCAGTTGCACAATCTTGTTGACCCATTACCATCAGGAAGGAGGTACAGGAGCGTCAGGACCAGGACTGTCAGACTGGGTAACAGCTTCTTCCCTCAGGCAGTGAAACTAATGAATACCCTGCCACCACTGAGGTCTTGTCACTAGAACAGTGAGCTGTTTATTGTTTACTGTTTACCTGTGCTGCTACATGCATTTTGCATTATATTTTATTAACTTATTTGTGATAACATTTTGATTTCTGTGCTGTATACATTGTGGGCGGGCCAATAAAAAGAAAGGAGATGTAAGCGGAGCGATCGTTGTGCGACTGGTCTGGCTTGGGGGAGGAGAGGTGGAGGTTCAGAGTAAGTTTTCCTTCTGTTAGTAAATAGCTAATGCACTGAGAGTGAGTCCAGAGGTGGTGGTGTGTTCTTTGTGTGAGATGTGGAAACGCTGGGGGACCTCCGGTCACCCGGATAACTACAGCTGCACAGTGCATCGAGCTACAGTGTTTTAGAGACAGGGTTAAATAACTGGAGCTGAATCTCGTCGACCTTCAGCTCATATGGAAAAATAAGGAGGTGATAGACAGGAGCTACAGGGAGGTAGTCACCCTTAAGTTGCAAGAGTCAGTACCTGGGTGACTGTTGGGAGACGGAAAGAGAATAGGCAGCTACTGCAGAGTACCCCTGTGGCCATTCTCCTCAATGATAAGTATACAACTTTGGATACTGTTGGTGGGGGAGATAAACGACTTACCGGGGGGATTCCACACCTCGACCGGGTCTCTGGCACTGAGTCTGGCTCTGTGGCTCAGAAAGGAAGGGGGAAGAAGAGGGGTGCAGTGGTGATAGGGGATTCCATAATTAGAGGAGCGGAAGGCAGATTCTGTGGACGTGAAAGAGACACTCGAATGGTATGTTGTCTTCCAGGTGCCTGAGTCAGGAGTGTCTTGGATCAGGTCCACGGCAGGCCAAAGGGGGAGGGTGGACAGCTGGAAGTCGTGGTAAATGTTGGTACCAGTGACATAGGTAGGAAAATAGAGGAGGTCCTGAAGAGAGAGTATAGGGAGTTCAGCAGAAAGCTGTAAAGCAGGACCTCCGGGCTAGTAGTACCTGGATTGCCACCTGTGCCACATGCCAGCGAGGGTAATATTGGCAGATGAATGTGTGGCTGAAGAATTGGTGCAGGGGGCAGGGCTTCAGATTTCTGGATCATTGGGATCTCTTCTGGGGAAGGTATAACCTGCACAAAAGGGATGGGTTACACCTGAACCGGAGGGGGTCCAATATCCTAGCAGGCAGGTTTGCTAGAACTGTTGGGGAGGGTTCAAATTAATTTGGCAGGAGGATGGGAACCAGAGTGATAGGGCTGAGGATGGGGCAGTTGGTATACAACTAGACACAGTGTGTAGTGAGACTGTGAGGAAGGACAGGCAGATGATAGGGCAAAATTGCAGTCAGTGGGATGAGTTGAGGTGTAACAGGAAGCCTAAATCAAAAAAGATGATGGATACAGGACTGAAGGTGTTATATTTGAATGCTCACTGTATTCAGAACAAGTTAGATGATCTTGTAACGCAGTTAGAGATCAGCAGGTATCATGGTGTAGGCATCTCCGAATTGTGGCTAAAAGAAGATCATAGTTGGGAGTGTAAGGGGTTGAGTGGGAGCCGGGATCAGCCATGATGAAATGCCAGAGAAAACTCGATGGGCTGAATGGCCTAATTCTGCTCCTGTGTCTTATGGTCTTAACATCCAAGGATACACATTGTATCAGAAGGACAGGCAGGTAGGCAGAGGGGGTGGGCTCGCTTTACTGTTAAAAATTAAATCAAATCCTTAGAAAGAGATAAAATTTGATCTGATGATGTAGAATCCTTGTGGGTAGAGGTAAGAAAGTGCAAGGGTAAAAATATCCCTGATGGTAGTTACAGTATATACAGGCTTATGAACAGTAGCCAAGATGAGAACTACAAATTACAATGCCAGACAGAAAAGGCATGTAGAAAGGATAATGTTGTGATGGGGGATTTCAACATGCAGGTAGATGGGGAAAATCAGGTTGGTGTTGGATCCCAAGAGAGGGAATGTCTATGAGATGGATTTTGTGGTTGAGTCCACTAGGGAAATGGCAATTCTGGATTGGGTGTTATGTAATGACCCAGATTTGATTAGGGTGTTTAAGGTAAAGGATCCCTTAGGATGTAGTGATCATAATATGATAGAATTCACCCTGCAATTTGAGAAGAGGAAGCTAAAGTCAAATCGAGCTCATAGGACTAGATGTTTCAATCCCATTGATTAACTTGGGTCATAGCATAGAGATCTTGAGGTGGGTCTTGGCCGATGCTTCCCAGGGGTCATCAGGTGAGCACCCTCCCCCCCCCTTAGATGTTTTATCAGGTGAAGCCCACTACATCTCCAGAAGGCTCAACAGTGCAACCCGGTGTCCCAGGTGCAGCCCCCTTCACATCTGGCCACTCATGGGTCATTTTAGGGCCCAGCTGCCACCATTCCTCTTCATCCATAACCAGTGGCTGCTTCGCTCGGCTACCTCCAAGAGTCCTTCTATAGCTTGCTGCTGGCCCTGGTCTCCGACTCCCACCCCTTCAGCAACCAGACCATGGAATTAGCCACATATCCTCTGCAGCCAATCTCTACTGAAAAAATCTGCACCTTCCATCCACACTGCTTACTATCTGTGGCCAGCTCAGCGTATTAGGTTGTAGTTAAGCCCACTAGAGGAATGGTAATTCTGGATTGGGTGTTATGTAATGACCCAGATTTGATTAGAGAGCTTAAGGTAAAGGAACCCTTAGGAGACAGTGATCATAATATGATAGAATTCACCCTGAAATTTGAGGAGAAGCTAAAATCAGATGTATCAGTATTACAGTAGAGTAAAGAAATTACAGAGGCAGGAGAGAGGAGCTAGCCAAAGTTGATTGGAAGGGGACACTAGCGGGCATGATGGCAGAGCAATGGCTGGTGTTTCTGGGGAAAATTCAGAAGGCACAGGAAAAATGCCTCTCAAAGATGAAGAAGTATTCTAAAGGAAGAATGAGGCAACCATGGATGACAAGGGAAGTCAAAGACAGCATAAAAACTAAAGACAGGGAATATAATATATCTAAAATTAGTGGGAAGATAGAGAATGGGAAGCTTTTAAAAGCACCAGCAGGCAACTGAAAAAGCCATAAGGAGAGAAAAGATGAAATATGAAAGTAAGCCAGCCAATAATATAAAAGATGATACAAAAAGTTTTTACAGACATATAAAGAGTAAAAGACAGATGAGTGGATGTTGCACTGCTTGAAAATGACGCTGGAGAGGCGGAAATGTGAGACAAAGATATGGCGGATGAGTTGAATAAGTATTTTACGTCGGTCTTCACTCTGGAAGACACTACTAAATTCCAGAAATGCGAGAGTGTCAGGGGGCAGAAGTGAGTGTCGTTAGCAGAGCAGATGACAGGCTGAATGGCCTAATGATCCTATGTCTTATGGGTGCACTGTGTTTCGTTTGGTTCTATAAATGTACAGTCAGATGACAATAAACTTGAACTTGATCATTGAACTGACGGGATTAAGACCACCATTCCATCATGGCTGACTTGTCGTCCCTCTCAGCCCCACTCTCCCGCCTTCTCCCCATTACCTTTGATGCCCTAACTAATCAAAAACCTATTAATCTTTGCTTTAAATATACTCGATGACTTGGTCTCCGTAGCTGTCTGTGGCAACGAATTCCACAGGTTCGCCACCCTCCGACTAAAGAAATTTCTCTTCATCTCTGTTCTAAAGGGACACCCCTCTATTTGAAGGCTGTGGTTTCTGGGCTTAAACTCTCCCATTACAGGAAAAATCCTCTTCACATCCACTCTCTTTAGGCCTTCCAATATTTGAGAAGTTTCAGTGAGATCCCTCCTCATTCTTCTAAACGCCAGCCCAGAGCCATCAAGCTCCTCATACATTAACCCTTTCATACCTGGAACTATTTTCTTTAACCTCCTCCGATAAATGCAATTCGAAATCAAAGAGTTTATGTGTTTTGTTAACACTTCAATTAGGTGTCACTTGAGACATTCTAAGTACTTGTGAGCCTCAGCTATTATTAAAATGTGCAACCTAATTGAATAGTGGTTTCAAAGATGAAACTCATTTGTTTACAGTCGTCAGACCCAAGGATCACAGGGTCCTCTTACAACAGCATGACCTTTCATCATTGAGGTCCTGTGACATTTAGTTAATAAAATGCATGCTCTTAGTCAGGGAGACGGGAGTCATACTTGGTAATGGTGCAATGAAATTTATTATAGCCCCATTTACAAAATGCAGTTGACCTTTTCAGCCTAAATAGTTTCCACAATTAAAGCGAGCAGCTGTTAGCTGTTCTCAGTGCTTCTGTCTGCTGATTCCTTTACACTGTGTTATTTCACCAATTTCAGTCCTTTTGTGATGAATTCCCTAACTTCCGGTAATTTGTCCCCCATCCCATCCTTCTCTTTTTTTTCATTCTCCATTCTGATTCCCCTCTCATCCCTTCTCTTCTCCTCACGGCCCCTCTGGTTCCCTTCTTTCTCTTTCTCCCATGACCCACTCTCCAGTCCTATCAGATTCCTCCTTCTTCAGCCCTTTACCTTTTCCACCTATCACCTCCCAGCTTCTTACTTCATCCTACCCAACTGTCTTCACCCCTCACCTGGCTTCACCTATCATCTGCCAGCTTATACTCATTCCCCCTCCCCCTTCATATTCTGGCTTCTGCCCCCTTCTTTTCCAGTCCTGATGAAGGGTCTCAGCCTGAAGCTTTGACTGTTCATACCCCATCATAGCTGCTGCCTGACCTGCTGATTTCCTCCAGTAGTTTGTGCTGCTCAAGAACTCTAGCACCTGTAGAATCTCTTATGTTTATAAGACCATAAGGCGTAGGAGAAGAATTGAGCCTTTTGGCCCATCGAGTCTTGTCTGCCATTCCATCAGGACTGATTTTTTATTCCTCTCAATCACATTCTCCTTCCTTTTCCCCATACCCTTTGAGACACTTACTAATCACTAACCTATTAACCTCTGCTTTAAATATACCCAATAACAGGTCTCCATGGCCGTCTATGGCAATGAATTCCACAGATTCATCACCCTTTGGTGAAGGGAATTGTTCCTCAACTCGAGACAAAGGGTTGTCGCTCTCTGAGCCTGGGCCCTCTGGTCCTAGACTGCTCACTTTAAGAAAGATCCTCTCCACATCCACTCTAGCGAAGCCTTTCAATGTTCAATAGTTTTCAATGAGATCGCCGCTCATTCTTCTAAACTCTAGAGAGTACAGGTCCGGAGCCATCACACGTTCCCAATATGTTAACTCTTTTATTCCCAAAATCATTCTCATGAACCTTCACTGGACTGTCAATGCCAGCACATCTTTCAGATAAAGAGCCCAGAACTGCTCACAATTTATGTTTTTGTGATTCATTCCTCCCAGAGCTTTCCAACCTGAACGTCATTCTCCACAGGCCTGTCTGTTCTGACAGGTGACACAGAGGAGGGAGGAGAAGATGGCGACGCGACGCAGTGCACGCGGTCGTTCCAAGTGATATCGATATGTGTAACTAGGGATGCCGTGCACAATCTGGATTTGATGGAGACAGCCGTGAGAAGTGCAGAGGAATATCTGGAGCAACTTCTGAAATGCCCGCTTTGCTGCTGTTGCTACTGTGCGATTGAGAATCTCCGGAGACGAAGGCCCCAAATCCTCGGCTTTGCGTATCACCTGTTGCCGGGGCCAGGGTCGAAGCGCTCAGCAGAGATGGTGCTCAGTGTGGGGAGGTGGTCAGAGGCTCGGAGTTTTTCGGACGGACTTGGAGTTGGACTGTGGTCAGATGCTTCCAGGATGCTGCATCGGCAAGTTGGCGGCGCTGGAGGTTCACTGTCTGTGTGAGTTGATGGGACTTTCGAGAGACTTTGAGACTTTACCGTGCCATGGTCTGTTCTTATCAAATTACGGTATTGCTTTGCACTGTTGTAACTATATGTTATAATGATGTGGTTTTTGTTAGTTTTTAAGTCGGTTTGTCATGTGTTTTCGTGATATTATTCTGGAAAAATATTTTATAATTTCTTAATGCATGCATTACTAAATGACAGTAAAAGGGGACTGCGTGTCCTCATAATCATAATCATAATCATAATATAGTTGCCACTGGCTGTGATTGACAAGTGAGCATGCAGCTGGGTTGTACCAAACGCTGGAAGTTGCCAACAGCAGAAGTTCAAAGTAAATTTATTATCAAAGTATGTATATGTCACCATATAATTACCTTGAGATTAATTTTCTTGCAGGCTTTCACAGTAGAACAAGAGAATCAATGAAAATCTACTCACAAAGACTGACACCCAATGTGCAAAAGAATACCAACTGTGCAAATACAAACAAATAAATAGGTAATATTGAGAACAGCCAAACTCAGTCACAAGCAGGTCACGGCTGTGAAGATCAGAACAACCTTCAGAAGGCTGTCCCGGGGTTTAGTGGTGATATTTACACAATCCCGTGGTCTCCGCACGTGGGTTTATAAGCCCTGTGGTTGCACCCGCATTTGTGACAAATTCAAAGCCAGCGGCGACAGGCAGCGCTCATGAAATGTTGTGGAATGGCAGAATTTCCAGGGATTCTAGTGAGTATGGCCCTCAGCCGTATTGTGTGACAATCTCCACTGCAGAATGTCAGTCTGGGAGGATTCCATGTTCTGAATGCTTAGCTCAGTCACGACCTTCAGCGTGGGTTATGCAAGTCGACGGTATGTTACCAGCAGCTGCTACAGTCATGATAAGGTGAACTAACCCCTGCCAAGGCACAAGGAGGCTCCACAGCACTCCTGGAGTTGAGCCGAACAGAGATATAATGAGTAATACTCACAAAGTGCTGGAGGAACTTAGCAGGTCAGACAGCATCCATGGAGAGGAATAAACAGCCAACATGTCGGGCCAAGATCCTTCATCAGGACTGGAAAGGAAGGGGACAGAAGCCAGAATAGCTTAAATGGAACGATTGTTTGCCAAAGATTCCAATATTCAGAATTTACACCCAGTTACACACGTGACCACTTTACCTACCTACCCACACATCCTGGAAGTGTGGGAAGAAATCAGAGGAGCCTGAGAAAACCCATGGGATCATGAGGAGAATGTACAAATTCCTTACAGTGAACTCAGGTCACTGAGACAGTAACAGCATCATGCTAACTTCTGGGCTACCTTGCCACCCAATTTAGGTTTAACTTTGTTCTTCTTATAAATGCTGCTTATACTTCAGAGTAAATTTAATTATCAAAGTATATATATGCCACCAGATAATACCTTCAGATTCATTTTCTTGCAGTCATTTACAGGAAAATAGAGAAATACAATAGAATTTATGGAAAACTCTACATTATGAGGTTCGTTAAGGTTGTTATAGCCAGGGGTGGTAATGGGGATAAGTTCCTACTACCTATTAAATTTCCCAGTGTTGTGTGCCTCAAATAGCCTCTGACAACCAAGTCCAGCTCCTGGTCTTCAGGTGAGGCTTAGCTACTGCACCTGGCAGAACCATTTCTATTGGCAGGAGAAGGAGCAGAGGTGGGTTACTTACACATTAAACTCAATCGCTTCGGCAGATGGGGCTCATCAGCCATGCTTGGCAGCTCACCTGGGAGAAGGAAAACTCTGATCGCAAACCTCCACTGCCTTACGGCTATACCCACTCGTGAGGAAGGCTTCAGAAGTAAACCCCAAAGAAAAATCCAGAGCTGGAGTCCCTAAGGCAGTATTACGTTGAGTTCAATGCTGACTGGCAACTCCTGTGACACCGCTGGTGCCAAATTGTATTGGTCCTTATCGTTCCTTTGAATTCATCAGCTGTGTGGAGAAGGGGAGCCTGTTACATGGGCAACAGCTTGTTCTCCATATTGTACTGCCCTGGCTTGCGTAGCACATAGATAGCTATGACGTAACGTCTCTGGTTGACACTGACCAAGAGAAGCCTCGATAAGTAACCAAGACTGGTGAACAGCCAATGAGCAAAAGAATACAAAATATGAAAATAATAAAATGTAAACAAATAGTACAGAGAACATGAGTTGTAGATTCTTTCAAAGTGAGTATAAGAGTTGTGGGGTCAGTTCAGAGATGTGGTGAATGAAGTTGTCCACATTGGCTCAGGGGCCTGATGGTTGAGCAGTAATAACTGCTCCTGAACCTGGTGGTGTGGGATCTAAGGCTCCTGTAGCTCCTGCCCAATGGTAGTAGCCTTTTCTGATGCTCTGTGCCTGTGATTTTGCTGCAAGTAAGTTTTTCATTGCACCTGTGCAGATATGGACTTGTGCAGATGACAATAAACTCAACTTTGACTCTGATCTCTGCACAGGGAGCACTGAAGACCATGGTTGAATGCAGATGGCTGAACTTGTGAGATGGCTGTAGTACCTGCAGTCTCAGTGTGGCACTCTTGTTCCTGCTGATATTACTGCAACAGAACAAACACAACTCCAATGAAAATTATGGGCCAGCACCTCTGAAAAATCCTGCAAGAGGACTACAACATTGTCGTTGGGACTGGATGCTTGCGTGCCTCACTGACCCAGACAGCTATGTTGGCTTTGTGGTAGGGTCACCCTTGCCAAACAGGTCAAAGGGCAAAGGCCAGACTAAGAGTGGTCCATTGGTCCTCCAGGTTCGGGGGTTCAGCTCAGGGCTAACAACTATGACTGGTCAAACAAAACTGTTACAGAAACAGCAATGAAGAATCCTTCTACATCTGAGTGTTACGGTATTCCTGAGTCTCCACCTGGGACTTGCATGGCTGACAGTAGTGAAAAGCTACTGGCACAATGAAGGAAGCCCCAAACATGCCCAAGACCAAGACCAAGACCAAAATTGGTTTCTGGCCAAGGACAGACAGAGCCAGGGGACCTTCATTGCTGCCATAAACAGCAGTGGTGTAACAGGCAGTAAGTAAGTAAGTACCTCTGATAGATGCATTTCCTCTGTATTATAAATTGTTGTTTAAAACTTCCCAATAAGTAAAAGAAACTATACTAGTCCTTCCTTTAATTTAATCACATTACCCATAAACTAGGACGAGATTCTTCATTTTGCCTGAAGTAGTTGTTATTGAATCACAAGTTGATAATGTATCAGAATTTCAAATACTGGACTATGTTTATTGCAGGCAGGGTATCATATACTTAGTGGCCACTTTATTATGTACACCTGTGCACCTGCTCATCAATGCAGGTACTTAATCAGCCAATCAAAAATGCAAAAAAGCATGCAGACATGGTCAAGAGGTTCACTTGTTGTTCAGGCCAAACTCAGAATGGAGAAGAAATGTGATCTCAGTGAGTTTGATCATGGAATGATTGTTGGTGCCAGACAGGTGGTTTGAGTATCTCAGAAACTGCTGATCTCCTGGGATTTTCACACACAACAGTCTCTAGAATTTACGGAGAATGATATGAGGAACAAAATACATCCAATGAGCGACAACACAAGGAAATCTGCAGATGCTGGAAATACAAGTGACACACACAAAATGCTGGGAGAAATGATAGGAGAAGACAGGAGGGGGAGGAGGAGGGAGGAAACATCGACTCAGACCATGAGAGGCCTGTGTCAGGCATTTTCGTGCCTTACAAGGCACAGATTGGAAGTCTGTGTGGGGTGCTACTCCTCGCACAGACACTAGAGCATTGTGTGCTTAAGTGCCTTGCTCAAAGACACAAACATGCTGCCACAGCTGAGGCTTGAACTAGCGACCCTGAGATAACTAGACGAACACCTTAACCACTTGACCACGAGCCCAACACATGTGGGAGGGGGAGGGATGAAGCTAAGAGCTGGAAAGTTGATAGGCAAAAGGGATACAAGGCTGGAGAAGGGAGAGGATTATGGGACGGGAGGCCTAGGGAGAAAGAAAGGGGGAGGCGAGGACCAGAGGAAGATGGAGAGCAGGCAAGGAGTTATTGTGAGAGGGACAGAGAGAGGAAAAAAAGGAAAAAGTAATAAATACATAAATAAATAAGGGATGGGGTAAGAAGGGGACGAGGGGCATTAATGGAAGTTAGAGAAATCAATGTTCATGCCATCAGGTTGGAGGCTACCCAGACGAAATATAAGGTGTTGTTCCTCCAACCTGAGTGTGGCTTCATCTTTACAGTAGAGGAGGCCGTGGATAGACATGTCAGAATGGGAATGGGATGTGGAATTAAAATGTGTGGCCACTGGGAGATCCTGCTTTCTCTGGTGGACAGAGCATAGGTGTTCAGCGAAACTGTCTCCCAGCCTGCGTTGGGTCTCGCCAATATATAGAAGGCCACACCGGGAGCACCGGACGCAATATATCACCCCGGCCGACTCACAGGTAAAGTGTCGCCTCACCTGGAAGGACTGTCTGGGGCCCTGAATGGTGGATTTCGGGTCTCCCCCTCCCCCTCCCACTTTCAAATGTCTCACTATCTCTTCTTTCAGTTAGTCCTGACGAGGGGTCTCGGCCGGAAACGTCGACTGTACCTCTTCCTGTTGATGCTGCCTGGCCTGCTGCATTCCACCAGCATTTTGTGTGTGTGTTGCTCCACTGGGCGACAGTTCTTTGAATGCAAATGAATTGCAAACGAGAGAGGTTGGAGGAGAATGGCCAGTCTACAAGGTAATAGTAACACAGGTAACCACACACGTCACAACAGTGGTGTGCCGAAGAGCATCTCTGAATGCACAACATGTTGAAGCTTGAAACGGATGGGCTACAGCAGCAGAAGATTAAAAACACACACTCAGTGGCCACTTTATTAGGTATAGGAGGTATCTAATAAATTGGCCACTGAGTGTATATTTCAGTTTTTGGCTTTGAAACATTTTGCTTTGGAAAATGAATATCAATAAGGCAATGTCGGATGCTCCTGCAACATATTAAAGGATTCATTTAGACTGAAACATTTCTGCCTGGTTTGCTTCAATGAAAAACACAATCACAGATATGATCTGCAGTCAAATCTGAAATTTTGATGTAATAACAGACCCATACCAAATATCAAGCCAATCAAGTTCTGAAAATTTGATTTTCTTCTCATATAGTTATCATTATTCGGAGACTGATTAGAGAATTCAAGCAATGTTTTGTCGTGGGAACAAAGATATCAGAATAATCATATTCCTGTCTCTGAGGGAATACAGTGCACGAGTAAGTTTCATGGTTTATCTGGCTTCTTCAATTGTAATGAATATAAATTTCTTCAGGATACTCATTACCTTGTAGAATGCACACAAAGTTTCCCTTTAGGATCCAAGAAATGATAATGCCTGTTTGGTTCTGCGCTTACAAGCTTTGATTTGATATTCATAAGGTTTTTTTTTTATTCCAGGTCTTTTCTTTAATGGAGCTGTCCGTAATGCACCTCCTTTGCTCTGAACCCTGTCTGCAGCCGTTGCGGTCTCCTCTCACAGTCCAAAGGTGTACCGGTCAGCAGGGTAATTGGTCATTGTAAATTGTCCCGTGACGGGGCTTGGGTGAAATTGGGGGTTAGCTCGAAGGGTCAGAAGAGCCTGTTACGTGCTGTATCTCTAAATAAAAAGTAAATTAAAAAAAAAATCACCACCCTAGAAAAAATGAAACAGGAATCTTTGCTAAATTAAATTTTGAGGTATATGCAAGCCATATTGTTAAACAGTGGGATCAAAAGACACAGGATCAGAATTAGGCTGTTTGACCCACTCAGTCTGTACGCTGTTCCATTATACTGATTTATTATCCCTCTCAACCCCATCCCCCGCCTTCTCTCTGTAACCTTTGACACCCAGACTAATCAAGAGCCTATCAATTTCTGCTTTAAGTAAACCCAATGAATTCCATAGATTCACACCTTCTGGCCAAAGAGCTTCCTCCTTATCTCTATTTTAAAGGGATGTCCTTGTATCTGAGGCTGTGCCTTCTGGCCCAAGACTCCCTTAACATAATCAAAGACTCTACCCAAGTCAGAATCGGGTTTAATATCACCAACGTATGTTGTGAAATATTGTTAAGTTTGTGGCAGCAGTATGATGCAATACATTATCTTTTCTGCCCTCTTTTGCCAGACAGAAGATGCTGAATCCTGAAAAGCACATACTGTACCACCAGGCTCAAGGACAGCTTCTAACCTACTGTTATCAGACTATTGAACAAGTCCCTAGTATCACACACAAAATGCAGGAGGAACTCAGCAACCGTGGAAATGATAAACAGTTGACGTTTCGGGCCGAGAACCTTCATTAAAACGGGAAAGGAAGGGGGAAGATGCCAGGGGAAGAAGGATAACTACAGAGTGACAGGTGAAGCCAGGTGGGCAGGAAAGGTAAAGGGCAAGAGAGGAAGGAATGGAGAAGAAAAAAATGGAAAAGTGGGGGAAGGTGAAATTTTTTTTTACCAGTTTATCGTACTACGGGACTTTCATACTTGTCCCCGGTATGATAAAATGGATTCTTGACCCGTATTTGTTTGCACCTTATTAGCTACCAGCCTGGCATTTTCTCTGTAACTGCAATACTTCAATTTGCATTCTGTTATTGCTTTACCTTGTACTACCTCAGTGCACCGTGTAATGATTTGATCCATATGAACAGTAAGCAAAACAAGTTTTTCACCGTTCCTCAGTACATGTGACAATAATAAACCAATTTACCAATTTAAAATTTACTTGTATCAAAAAGTGGAACATTGCTCCTGTGAGGTACGGACTCTGTGATTCAGCAACAGCTTCTTCCCCTCTGCCGTCAGATTTCTGAATGGACATTGAACCCATGAACACTACCTCACTACTTTTTTTCCTCTTTTTGCATTATTTATTTAATTTAACTTTTAAAAATATATATATAAACTCCTCACTGTAATTTAAAGATTTTATTATTATGTCTTGTAAGGTACTGTTGCTGCAGCATGACCAAAATTTTGTGACATATGCAGGTGATATTATACGTGAATCTAATTCTGATTCTGACACCACTGGGCCTTGGAAATGGTCGAAATTCGCCACACCACTTTATATGTTTAATTGGCCATCTTTGAACATGTTAACATTTATTACCCATTCCTAATTGTCCCTGAACTGAAAAGTAGTAGTCATAGAACAATACAGCATGGAATCAGGTCATTCAGCCCATCTAGTCCAGGCTAAACCATTAATCTGCCTAGTCCCATTGATCTGTACCTGGTCCATAGCCCTTTATACCCATCCCATCCAAATTTCTTTAACTGATTCTCCATGAACCACTTCCACTGGCAGCTTGTTCCACACGCTCGTCACCTTCTTAGTGAAGAATTTCCCCCTCATGTTCCCCTTAAACATTTCACTTTTCACCCTTAACCCATAACCTCTACTTCTCGTCTCACCAAGTAGACAAACGAAGGTCAATCACACTCAGCTGAATTATTTGTTCCTTATGAAGAAATCTGATAGGTGGTTTATTTCCAATTGTCAAGGTACCAAGACAATAAAGATTATTTGTTTATTTATTCAGATACAGTGCGAAATAGACTCCTCCACCCCTCAAGCCGCACCCCCAGAAATCTCCCAATTTAATCCTAGTCTAATCACCGGAAAATTTACAATGACCAATTAAACTACTGACCGGTAGATCTTTGGACTGTGGGAGGAAACCAGAGCAATACTCCCTCCAAGGTGCACGCACCCACATCTTTTACTACGAGTGCACAAAGGAGTTTAAACTGAGCACAAAAGCTTGTTACCCTCTCCCTCATTGGTATGTTAAGTATTTTTCATGATTGTACACAATCACATTTCCTTTTCTGGTTTCTGATGCGGATAGTGTTGACAATGCGAGTCTGCAATAATTTTGTCTGCAGATTCTCTAACTAGCATATTTATACTGCTTTTATTGAAGAAATTATTCAGTGCACACATGTTGATGTCACTGGGCATAAAAATTGCACAGCACAAGATTTTTGCGGACACCGGTCATGACAAATTAGAGGGAACATTGCACTGGAGCACCTGGAGGAAACACACGTGATCATTGGGAGAATGTAGAAGGTCCCTCCAGGCAGTGGGAAATGAACCTGGGTCACTGGTTTGTAAAGTGTCGTGCTGACCTCTATGCTATCATGCACCTCATGGGAGGGGTTTACCTGGGGCTGGTTTAAGGTTCCATTGTCAACAGTTCCCACAGGAATATTCAGGTACATACTCTGG
The DNA here is from genome assembly GCF_963921235.1 of Mobula hypostoma. Lineage (NCBI taxonomy): Eukaryota > Metazoa > Chordata > Chondrichthyes > Myliobatiformes > Myliobatidae > Mobula > Mobula hypostoma. The sequence goes on along the minus strand of NC_086113.1, from coordinate 6,241,201 downwards.
TCATAGAAATAGATCCATTAATGCCTTAATAGCACCAGGACATACCAACAAGCTCAAGGATAGCTTCTATCTTGCTGTTACTGAACCGGCCCCAGTAAGGTAAAATGGACTCTTGTCTTCACAATCTACCTCATTGTAATCTTGCACCTTATTGTTCACCTGCACTGCACTTTCTCTGTGGCTGGTATGCTTTGTTCTGCAATGTTTTCTTTTAGCTTGTCCTGTCTCAGTACATTATCATCGTCATCAACATCATCATTCTGTGCCATGTCAGATGACATCATCACTATGTGCCATGTTGTATGACGTAGGTGATCATGGTCTTTCCATGACCATGATTGTTCTTGGCAAATTTTTCCACAGAAGTGGCTTGCCATTGTATTCTTCTGGGCAGTGTTTTTACAAGACGGCTGACTCCAGGCATTATCAGTACTCTTCAGAGATTGTCTGCCTGGCGTCAATGGTTGCATAACCAGGTCTTGTGATATGCACTGGCTGCTCACATGACCATCCAGCACCTGTTCCCATGGCTTCATGTGAGCTTCATCAGGGGGTAAGCAGGTGCTACACCTTGCACGAGGGTGACCTGCAGGCTAGCAGAAGGAAGGAGCGTCTGACAAATCGTTTGGTAGAGACGTATCTCCACCATGCCGCCCTGGTATTAAATAAGTACAATTTCATTATTACTTAAAAAGTGGAGTAATTAATCAACACTGGCAAAGTGCTCCTGAAACAGAAGTTATCAAGAAGATTAACAGAGTGCAGAGAAAATTTACAAGGATGTTGCCGAGACTTGAGGACTTGAGTCATAGGGGAAGTTTGAATAGGTTGGGGCCTTATTCCCTGGAGCGTAGGAGAATGAGGGGAGATTTGAAAGAGGTATACCAAATGATGAGGGGTAAATGCAAGCAGGATTTTTCCATTGAGGTTGGGGGAGGTTGGGTCAAGGGTTAAGGGTGAAAGGTGAAATGTTTAAGGGGAACACAAGGGGAACTTCAAGCAACACACATAAAAGTTGCTGGTGAACGCAGCAGGCCAGGCAGCATCTCTAGGAAGAGGTGCAGTTGACGTTTCAGGCCGAGACCCTTCGTCAGGACTAACTGAAGGAAGAGTGAGAGAAGGGGAACTTCTTCACTCAGAGGGTGGTGAGAGTGTGGAACGAGCTGCCGGTGGAAGTGGTGGATGAGGGTTCAATTTCAACATTTAAGAGAAATTTGGATTGGTATATGGATGGGAGGGCTATGGTCCAGCTACAGATTGATAGGGCTAGGCAGGACAATAGTTTGACATGGACTAGATGGGCCGGAGGGCCTGTTTATAGGTTGTAGTTCTCTATGACTTGAAGAAACTGACATTGCTGGTGAATTTTCTGGCACAGCCTCTCTATGTTATCCTGGATCCCAGCGTGTCAGCGTGACTCAGCACAGCTCAGTCACTGCCAGCGTTCTGACTGACTGCATCACCATCTGGTATGGAGACACCACTGTGCAGGATCGCCAGAGGCCGATGCTGGAAATGAGAGGTGGTCCAGAGGTTCACGAGAACAATCCTGGGGATGAAATGGTTAACGTGCGAGGACTGATAACTCTGAGTCTGTACTGGCTGGGGTTTAGAAAGATGGGTGAGGGGAGGGACAGGGATCTTATTGAAACCTATCAAATATTGACAGGCCTGGATAGAGTGGATATGAGGAGGATATATACAGTAATGGGAGCACAGTAGAGGGCACAGGCTCAGGATAGAATGACATTTCTTTTGAACAGAGAAGAGGAGGAATTTCTTTATGTAGTAACTTCTACTTTGAAAAAGGCACACTCGACAACTTCATGCCCAAAGGAACAACTTTATCTTGAACGTCAAAACTGATGGGTATACTGTATACAGAGGCTTTTAGAACCCCTACGGCATGGCAGGAACACCATAGACAAAGCACACCAGAAGTAAAACCCCCCCATTATCCTAATTAGTATTAACTTACTTTTACTAATGCTCACATTACAGCACTTCTCCCCCTTTAAAATCCAACGTTCCCCAAATGTAAAAACTAGGAAATAAAAACAGTGGTGTTATTAACTTGCATACCCCTGAAAACTTATACTTGTTTCCCCCGCCATCCGAAGGTAGAGCGTTCCTATGAAATGGTTCGTAAGCCGGAATGTCGTAAAGCGAAGAAGAAATTACCATTTATTTATATGGGAAAAATTTGTGAGCGTTCGCAGACCCAAAAATAACCTACCAAATCATGCCAAATAACACATAAAACCTAAAATAACAGTAAAATACAGTAAAAGCAGGAATGATATCATAAATACACAGTCTATATAAATTAGAAATACTTCTCTACAACGATTGCCTGCACTGTTCCCGTAGCGAAAATCTCACGCAAGCGCTCTCGGCAGAAACACGGTGCAAGTGCTCTCGGCAGAAAATCTCACGCAAGTGCTCTCGGCAGAAGCACTCTCTCCAGTAACCTTTAAGCTATGAAGCTGCCAAATCATACCAAATAACACGTAAAAATACACAGCCTATATAAAGTAGAAATAATGTATGTACAGTTTAGTATCACTTATCGGAATTGGGAAGACAGCGCCGAGCACACTGCTGATGGTGTGTTAGGCTGAGTCGTCGCAGGTTGGGGTGGTGCAGTGGACCCCACCCTCCAGGCCGCCGACTGATACCGATCCACGAAGCATGCAGTGGTACGGCAGTGGCTGGGAGGCACACAGCACATCTTTAAGAAAAAAGCCGAAATAAACATGCTAATTAATTAGGTGCTGCCCGGCACGTAATTAATTAGCATGTTTATTTTGGCTTTTTTCTTAAAGATGTGTTGGGTGCCTCCCCGCTACCGCTGTATTCTCCGCGGATCGGTATCTGTCCGTGGCCCGGGGGTTGGGACCATTGGGGTGGTGGGACATGGGGGTGTCATCTCATCGTCAGTCAGGGTAGGCAGCTCATCTTCTCCTATGACTGTCTGCCTCAATGTCGAAGGTTGAGGTTCGTCGTCTGCTGTGGCTGAAGTGGGAGACTTGCTTGACTGCTTAGCCTCGCGCATTTTTCTATCATACAGTTCTTTGTAAGCACTCAAACCATCTTGCAAATATGCCCTAAACCGACGTACCCTTTCAAAATTAAAGTCGTACTTTATCATTGCAGCAAAAATTTCACGCAATTGTTTCACGTTCAGTTCCTGGACAACTTCACTTTCGGTCCGTTCAGCATTGCATTCGTTTTCGATTGTTATCCTTTCCTCTTCCAATTGCATCAGCTCTTCATCTATCAGTTCTTGATCATGGGATGCAAAAACCTCTTCAACATTATCTTCGTCAACTTCCACAAGCCAAACTCACTTCGTCCTTACTTCGTTCACCATGATCAAAACGCTTAATTATGTCTAGTCTTACGCTAAGTGTAACACCCTTACGAGCTCTTTTAGGCTTTTCCGATACCTTAGAACCCATCTTGCAAACGGCTGCTCACAGACACGTTTTTAAGCAATGCCGGCTAGAATGCCGTTCTGAATCCGGGGGAGAGCGGCTGCTCGGGGCGCGCGCTGCCTTTTTTTACAACAGTGAAAAAACCTTCTGTTAGCAAAAACAGGGAACTAATGTAGGTCTTTCGTAACAGTGAGGTTTCGTAAAGCGAATGTTCGAAAAGCAGGGGACACCTGTACTAGTATCTCAGCAACAGTTTACCAATACAAAACGTCTGGAAAACTGACAGATTCAACATTCAATCCAACAACAACAAAAAAAAGCTGTCCTGTCAAAGATTCAGTCTGTTGGGGGCATGAGAGGGGTCTGTGTGTCTGCGTGAGAATGTCTATCCTCCTCAGGGGACACCGACCCCTCTGCCAGCGTCTCTCCCTCTGGCAAAGTCACTGGTGGACATGCTTCCGCAGTAGACTGTCTCACTTTTGCCTTCATGTCCGGGCGCAGCAGGTCCAATCTTGACTTGGGCCTACGCCCCATCAGCATCTCTGCTGGAGTGCAGGCAGTCGTAGTCTGTGGCATGAGGTGGTATTTAAACAGGAAACGTGAAAGCCGAGCGCTAAGAGAGTCCCCTGTCATCCACTTCAGGCCTTCCTTCACTGTCAGAACAGCCCGCTCAGCCAAACCATTGGAGGCTGGGTGGAAAGGGGCCGTACGAATGTGACGAATGCCATTCTGCTGCATGAACTCACTGAACAGCTCACTGGTGAACGTTGGGCCATTATCAGTGACCAGAGTGTCAGGCAACCCGTGGACTGCAAACACTTGCCTGAGTTTGTCTATGGTTGAGGGGGCTGTGATGTTGCTCATGATGTGAGCTTCGATCCATTTAGAATGCGCATCAACCATTACAAGAAACATCTGCCCCATAAAAGGGCCAGCAAAGTCCAAATGCAGCCTAGACCAGAGGTGGTCTGGCCACTCCCATGGGTGCAAAAGAGCTGGTGGTGGCATTTTCTGATTAGTCTAACGTTGCGTGCATGATTTTACCTTGTTCTCCAGATCCTGATCCATTCTTGGCTACCAAACGTAGGATCTTGCAAGGCTTTTCATTCGAGACACCCTTGGATGAGTCTCATGAATTTTTTCCGCAATCTGTGAATGGCCAGGGGGAGGCACGATGATCCTCGCCCCCACCTTCAGAAAATGCAGCCATCCTGCAGACTGAGTTCTGCCTTGTATTTGGCATAAGGCCTCAGTTTCTCTCCTTCCACCACTCTGGGCCAGCCTTGTAAAAGAAGAGTCTTGACTTGGGACAGGACTGGATCCCTCTCTGTCCACTGCTTGATCTGAGTCGCCTTTACAGGTGTCTCTGACAGCCTCTCCAATGAAAATACAGTCTCTGGAGGCACATGTGTAGTAACAGGTGTCTCAGGTAAAGGTAGTCGACTCAGTGCATCAGCATTTGCATTATCCCCACCCGCTCTGTAGGCTGACAATGTAAGAGCCCAGCGCTGTATCCTGGCTGAGGCTAGTGGTGGGATGCATCTAGTCTCACTGAACAGGCTCATCAGTGGTTTATGGTGCATATAAATTGTAAATACGCATCCATAAAGGTACTGATGAAAGCATTTGACCACAAAAACAATGGCCAGACCTTCTTTGTCTCGCTGTGAATATCCCTTCCCAGCAGCTGTCAGGGTACGTGAAGCAAAACCAATAGGCTTCTCTAAACGGTCTTCCATTACATGTGAGAGAATTGCCCTGACTCCATAGAGCGAGGCATCGCATGCAAGGGTGATCTCCTTGTCTGGGTCATAGTGAACAAGCAGCTTCGCTGAGTGGAGATGTTCTTTCACTTCCTTGAAAGCTTCCTCCTGCTCTTCACCCCATTGCCACTTAGTGTCATTGTGAAGCAGCTTATACAGTGGGGTTAAAACCCGTGAGAGGTCAGGAAGAAACTTGTCATAATAATTCACCATGCCTAAAAATGATCTGAGTTCCGTGACGGTCTTAGGGCTTGGGGCCTCCTTGATAGCTCTCACTTTGTCCTCCACAGGGCAAAACCCCTCAGCTGTGACCTTGTGTCCCAGGTAAGTCACACTCAATGCCAGGAACACACATTTTCTGCATTTTAACCGCAACCCTGTGTCTGAGAGCCTCTTCAGCACCCGTTCTAAATTAGCCAGATGCTCCACCTCTGTAGCCCTCATGATCAAAATATCATCAAGGTACACTGCCACGTGTGGAATCCCCTGCAGCAAAGTGTCCATTGTCCTTTGGAAAATGGCAGGGCTGGACGCCACTCCAAACACCAGGCAATTGTACTTGAATAATCCCTTGTGCGTATTAATTGTGACGGACTCCTTTGAATCCTCGACGAGCAGCAGCTGTTGGTAGGTGTGGGTCATGTCCAGCTTTGTGAACAGCTTACTCCCTGACAGGGTCACAAACAGGCCATCCACCTGTGGCAATGGGTACTCCTCCAGCCTAGAGACCTGATTCACCGTAAGCTTATAATCCCCATATATCCTCACCGTTTTGTCTGCCTTCAAAACTGGAACAATAGGAGCTGCCCACCTTGAAAACTGGACGGGCTCAATAATGCCCAGCCTCTGTAAATGTTCCAGCTCCTCCTCGACTTTGCCTTTCATGGCATAGGGCACCGACCTGGGCTTAAAAACACGTGGTGTAGCCTCAGGGTCAACATGGAGTTTCACTGTCACGCCCTTCAGTGTGCCCAGCTCGTCCCTGAAAACGTCACTGTACCACTGCAGAATGTCCTCCGTCATGTGTGCATACTTAATTTCGTGCCAGTTTAGCTGGATTTTGCAAAGCCAATCACGACCCAAAAGACTGGGCCCCCTGCCCTTATCTATCACTAGCCTGGCTTCAGCCTTCTGACCCCCGGCTGAAATGTCCACATGTAACACCCCTAAATGAGGTACGGGCTGCCCCGTATAGGTCCTAAGTTTGAGCTTTGACGGTCTAATGGGAGGCAGGTTGGACCCCCATGTCCTCCTGTAGGTCTCCTCACTAATGACCGATGCAGTAGCCCCTGAATCAATCTGAAACTTAATTTCCTTTCCCCTGACAGTGACTGTGGCATAATATGGTTCAGGTGGTTCCTCATCCATTTCCACTGCAAACATGTTGTAGGCACACGCTGCCTCTTCATCTGCTTCCTCTAGATGGTGTGTGGCTGCCTGAGCCTGTGAGTTTTCCCCTGCCCAGGCTTAATCTTACCCTTCGAACTTCTGCACTTTTTAGCTAAATGTCCCTTTTTGCTACAAGCATGGCAGACAGTGTCTTTGAATTTGCAATCATTTGCATAGTGTGTCCCTCCACACCGGAAACATTCCACCCGCTTTGTCTGTTTACCAGTCTCCCTCCTGACTTTGTGCACTGCCACCAACTGCGACCCCCCATGCCCTTTCTGGATATCCCTGACATTATTAGCAGCCATCTCCATGCCTTGGGCAATCTCTAAGGCTTTCTTGAAAGTCAACAGTGGGGTTTCCCCTAACAGGCGGCGTTGTATGATGTCATTATTAATGCCGCATACCAATCTATCACGGATCATGTCTTTCAACACCGCTCCGAAATCACAATGCTCCGACAGCTGCCGAAGCTCGGCCACAAAATCGGCCACAGACTGATCTGGCTTCCTGAAACGGCTGTGAAACTTACACCGTTGGACTATCACAGAAGGATTCGGATTGTGGTGGTTCCCCACGAACTTGACCAGTTCGTCATATGGAATGTCCCCCGGTTTCTGCGGTGTGGCTAATTTCCTTATTAGCTTGTAAGTCTTCACCCCAGACACACTCAGGGGGATAGAGCGCTTCTTAGCCTCCTCAGTAATTCCATTAGCACAGAAAAAGTGTCCCAACCTTTCCTCATATTCTGGCCAGTCCTCCGTTACGTCCACAAATTCAACGATAGTCCCAAACGTAGCCATCTGAACATGAGGCCCCTATCGGCGCGGCTGCTCCCCGCCGAAACATCCACAAAACCAATTCACCTCGTCGCCAAAAATATGTGGTAACTTCTACTTTGGAAAAGGCACACTCGACAATTTCATGCCCAAAGAAACAACCTTATCTTGAACGTCAAAACCGATAGGTTTGTACAGAGGCTTTTAGAACCCATATGTGTGGGCGCATGGCCAAGTGGTTAAGGCATTCAACTAGTGATCTGAAGGTCATGAGTTCGAGCCCCAGCCAAAGCAGCGTGTCGTGTCCTTGAGCAAGGCACTTAATCAGTGTCGGCAGCGACACTGGTGCCAAGTTGTATGGGTCCTAATGCCCTTCCCTTGGACAACATTGGTGTCGTGGAGAGGGGAGCCTTGCAGCATGGGCAACTGCTGGTCTTCCATACAACCTTGCCCAGGCCTGCGCCCTGGAGAGTGAAGACTTTCCAGGCGCAGATCCATGGTCTCGCAAGACTAACGGATGGCACTTTAGAACCAGATGGCATAGCAGGAACACCATATACAAAGCACTGGAAGTAAAAAGAAACGTAAGTAAAACCCCCTATTATCCTAATTAGTATTAACTTACTTTTAATAATGCTCACATTACAACACTTTATCCATCAAGGAGGAGGTGCAGGAAGACATACACTCAACACTTTAGAAACAGCCCCTTCCCTTCTGCCATCAGATTTCTGAATGGTTGATGAACCCCGAACACACCTCACTAGTCCTCTGTTGTATAATTCATTTCATTTTAGTTCTCATTACTGTCATTTTTATGTCTTGCTCTGTACTAATGCCACAAAACAACAAATCGCATGACAGATGTCAGTCATAAGCAGTCATACATCTCAGACCGAGACCCTTCCTCAGTATCTAGGGGACAGAGAGGAGTGAACCGTTGACATTTTAGGGCAGATTCCTCACGAAGGGTCTCAGCCCCAAATGTCGATTGTTCATGCTACCCGCTGCGTTCCTGCAGCATTGTGCGTGCGTTGCTCTGAATTTCCAGCACCTTGCAGAATCACTCGTGCCAGTGATAATAAACCTGATTCTGATTCTGATTCCGCACGTTACAGAGAAGCACGCTCCCTGGAGGGACCGCTGTCTAGTAGCCCGTACAGGTCTTTCTAAGCCCTCTCCCCACTTCAGTCTGTCTTCCAACACCGCATCATCGATGCCTTCCCCTGCAGCTGCCGCTGTGATGTGTCAGTTTAAAAGTTCACTGTTGGAGCCACACTGACAGTACGAAGTACCAGCAGCTGTAAGAACCTGCAATGTGTTGCTGGATTGTTCTGTACTAGAACTGAGGCAGGGCGGCATTACGTAGCAAACTCTGTCTGCTAACCTTGCAACAGAAGATGGCGAGTTTGATGAGGCTTTCCCGAATGCTGTCTTAATATCAGTAAAAGTTTGTAAAGTGAAGTCCAGTTTTAGGTCCCGAAACCAAACTCAAGTTTCGCCAATTTCTGAAAGAGATATCTTTATTGGTCACACGTATATCAAAACGTACAGTGAAATGCATCATTCGTGTCGAATCAAATCAGCGAGGATTGTGCTGGGCTTTCCGCTGCCAATATAGCATGCCCACAACCCAGTAACTCTAGTCTGTACATCCTTGGAATGTGGGAGGAAAGCAGAGCACCCGGAGGAAACCCTCGTGGTCATGGGAAGAATGTTGGGAATCGAACCCCAATCTTATGGCTAGTGCGATATAGCGTTTCACTAACCAAGACGCCACCCTGCCGTTTTCATTGATGGTTGTGAGCATTGTGAGTATCAGGTACATCTTGCCGACACACCCTTTGCTGTGTTGGTCAATGACACAAACGCTTTTTACTGTATATCAGAATCACGTTTAATATCACTGGCATTTGTCGTGAGATTTGTTAACTTAGTGGCAGCAGTACAATGAAATACATGATAAATAAATGTAGAAAAATGAAACTGAGTTAGAAACATAGAAACATAGAAAATAGGTGCAGGAGTAGGCCATTCGGCCCTTCGAGCCTGCACCGCCATTCAGTACGATCATGGCTGATCATCCAACTCAGAACCCTGTACCTGCCTTCTCTCCATACCCCCTGATCCCTTTAGCCACAAGGGCCGTATCTAACTCCCTCTTAAATATAGCCAATGAACTGGCCTCAACTGTTTCCTGTGGCAGAGAATTCCACAGATTCACCACTCTCTGTGTGAAGAAGTTTTTCCTAATCTCGGTCCTAAAAGGCTTCACCTTTATCCTCAAACTGTGACCCCTCGTTCTGGACTTCCCCAACATCGGGAACAATCTTCCTGCATCTAGCCTGATATAAAGTATGTTTGTCTATTAAATAGTTAAGTTAAAATTAGTAGTGCAGAAAACAGAAATAAAAAAGTAGTGAGGTGGTGTTCACGGGTTCAATGTCCATTTAGAAATCGGATGGCAGAGGGGAAGAAGCTGTTCCTGAATTGCTGAGTGTGTGCTTTCCGGCTTCTGTATCTCCTACCTGACAGTAGTAGTGTGAAGAGGGCACGTCCTGGGTGGTGGGGGTCCTTAGCGATGGGCACTCCTTCCCAAGGCACCACTCCTTGAAGATGTCATGTACCCACAGAGGCCAGTACCCATGATGGAGCTGACTAATTTTACACGTTTCTGCAACTTACCTCGACCTTGTACAATTGATTCCCCTCTTCCCCCAACCCCCAACCCCCATACTGGATGGTGATGCAGCCAGTCAGAATACTCCCCAAAGTACATTTGTAGAAGTTTTCAGATGTTTTAGGTGACAAACCAAATCTCCTCAAACTCCAAATGAAATACTGTATACCACCGTCCTTCGATGTCACATGATAAATACACTTGAATCTTACTCTCCGACACTGATTGGCCATGGCACGGTTGTGGAAAGGGCAAACATCATTACAGAGTCATGGTGGGAGAAAGTAGGAGTGAAAAAGGGAAATGTTTACACAAGCTTGCCACTCATAGTAGAGTGTAACTGAGATGGCATCAATATGGCAACACACATCAAAATTGCTGGTGAATGCAGCAGGCCAGGCAGCATCTCTAGGAAGAGGTACAGTCGACGTTTCAGGCCGAGACCCTTCGTCAGGACTAACTGAAAGAAGAGTAAGTAAGAGATTGGGAAGAGTAAGAGTAAGGCCTGAAACGTCGACTGTACCTCTTCCTAGAGATGCTGCCTGGCCTGCTGCGTTCACCAGCAACTTTGTGTGTGTTGCTTGAATTTCCAGCATCTGCAGAATTCCTCTTGTTCGCATCAATATAGGATGTGAGGAGGGTTAAGTATGACTAAGGTTCAGATCAGATCCGAATCAGAATTAGGTTTAATATTGCTGACATATGTTAGATTAGATTAGAAATTATAGCAGTTTTGCAGCAGCAGTACAGAGCAATACATAAAATTACTATACACAATACAATACGAAATATAAATAAAAAATTAAACTAAGAAAGTATATATAAAAAGTCAAAAAGATTTTAAAAAACTACCAGTTACATTATATCTATTCATAAAAACAATCTCATTACCCCGTATCCATGTAAATTAATCAATAGTTATATTGAAATATACTAATTTATTACAAAAAAAAGAGGCTGCTTGGATTAGAGGGCACGTGCTATAAGGAGGGGTTGGGCAAACCTGGGTTGTTTTCTCTGGGGCAGCGGAGGCCGAGGGAAGATTTGATAGAGGTTTATAAGATTCTGAGAGACAATGGGAGAGTAGACAGACAGTGTCTTTTCCCCAGGGTTAAAATTTCTAACACTTGAGGGCATACTTTTAAGCTGAGAGGCAATAAATTGAAAAGGGATGTGTGGGGCAAGATATTTTACACGAAGAATGTTGGGTGCCTGGAACGTACTGCCTGGGATGGTGGTGGAAGCAAATATGTAGGAGGCACATGAATTTTCAAAGTTCAAAGTACAATTATTATCAAAGTATGTATGTATTATACAACCTTGAGCTTGGTCTCCTTACAGACAGCCACATAAAAAAAGACCGACAAACACACAATATGCAGAGAGAGAAACAATAGAAGCAAGCAAATAGCATTCAGAACAAAAGTGAGTCCATAGACACGGAGCCTGGAGCAGACACAGCAGGCCACAGCCTCAGTTCAGCACAGAGTGGAGTAAACGTCACGGAGCCTGGAGCAGACACAGCAGGCCACAGCCTCAGTTCAGCACAGAGTGGAGTAAATGTCGCGGAGGCTGGAGCAGACACAGCAGGCCACAGCCTTGGCCTTAGTGCAGCGCAGAGTGGAGTAAACGTCACAGGACAGTGAGCAGAACTGGCCCGAACCTCTCCCTAGGTCCCTACACCCTGCCTTTTCAATCCTTGTTCAAATCCCAGTGTTTGCATCATCCTGACATTGGGTCATTCTTCACACTTGGACCCGGGCCCTGTTGCATCGATATGCTCTGGGCCTGGACCTGCCTGCCGTGCTTCGGCCTGTAGCTGGCCTTTCCAAATCAGCCTGCTGCTTACATCGATCAAACCTCGCTCTCAGATTTGGTGGATGGGCCTCACATCTGCCTCTCCTCCGTTCTGACTTGGCTCCGCTCCGCTGGCCCAGACTTCGGCTCGTACGCGCCTCGGACACCCGCACGCTTCGACCCTCGACCCTCGACCCTCGACTCAGCCTCACCTTCACTCACCTCTCCATTGTTTGCAGTGATCGTTCACTGTAAATTTTACAAGAAGTGTTATAATAAAGTATTTAGTTGCTTTATTGTTTTGTTTGCCATCAGTATGTAGTCGCTGGGCTTCGCCAGAGTCATCTAAAACCAGAGAGTGCGGGAAATGGAAGGATATGGACAATGAACTTAATCGAATTGCTAGATTACTGGATCAAATCACTAGAAAAGCCTGATAGAGTGGACATGGAGAGAATGTTTCCATTGTGGGAGAGACGAGGACCAGAAAGCACAGACTCAGAATAGAGGGTTGTCCCTTCAGACCAAAGATGAGGAGGATTTCTTTAGCCAGAGTGTAGTAAATCCGTAGATTCACGGCCACAGACGGCTGCGGAGGCCAAATCGTTGGGTGCATTCGAAGTGGAAGTTGATAGGTACTTGATTAGTAAGGGCATGAAAGGTTATGGGGAGAAGGCAGAAGAATAGGGCTGAGAGGGGTAATAAATTAGCAATGATGGTATGACAGAGCAGACTCGATGGGCCAAATGGCCCAATTATACCCCTTAATCTTATGGTCTTATTGTCTTAGGTCTTATGGAATTCACTTCCACAGCTGCGACTGGAGGCTAAATCAATGGGTACAGTTAAAGTTGAGGTTGCTGTGTTCTTGATTAGACAGGGCATCAAAGGTTTTGGGGCAAAGGTAGGAGAACGAGTTTAAGAGTGAAAATAACACAGCCATGATCAATTGATGGAACTGAATTGATGGGCTGAATGGCCTAATTCTGCTCCTATGTCCAATGATTTTAGATAGTTTCACACTACATGATGGGCTGAAGGGCCTGTCCGTGTGCCAGTTAGTTCCAGTCCTCCACACGTGTTCCTTCGGAGTGGGAATATGGTGTATAACTGCGCTGTACAACCCATACCCAGAGGGAGTGAGGGAGTGAACGTTCTGTATTGAGTGGGTCAGGGTGGGGGTGAATACTCTGTATTGAGTGGGTCAGGGTGGGGGTGAATGCTCTGTATTGAGTGGGTCAGGGTGGGGGTGAATGCTCTGTATTGAGTGGGTCAGTGAGGGAATGAACGCTCTGTATTGAGTGGGTCAGGGTGGGGGTGAATGCTCTGTATTGAGTGGGTCAGGGTGGGGGTGAATTCTCTGTATTGGGTGGGTCAGGGTGGGGGTGAATTCTCTGTATTGAGTGGGTCAGGGTGGGGGTGAATGCTCTGTATTGAGTGGGTCAGTGAGGGAGTGAATTCTCTGTATTGAGAGGGTCAGGGTGGGGGTGAATTCTCTGTATTGAGTGGGTCAGGGTGGGGGTGAATTCTCTATATTGAGTGGGTCAGTGAGGGAGTGAATGTTCTGTATTGAGTGGGTCAGGGTGGGAGTGAATGCTCTGTATTGAGTGGGTCAGTGAGGGAGTGAATTCTCGGTATTGAGGGGGTCAGGGTGGGGGTGAATGTTCTGTATTGAGTGGGTCAGGGTGGGGGTGAATTCTCTGTATTGAGTGGGGTAAGTGAGGGAGTGAATTCTCTGTATTGAGTGGGTCAGGGTGGGGGTGAATTCTCTGTATTTAGTGGGTCAGGGTGGGAGTGAATGTTCTGTATTGAGTGGGTCAGTGAGGGAGTGAATTCTCTGTATTGAGTGGGTCAGTGAGGGAGTGAATTCTCTGTATTGAGTGGGTCAGGGTGGGGGTGAATTCTCTGTATTGAGTGGGTCAGGGTGGGGGTGAATTCTCTGTATTGAGTGGGTCAGGGTGGGGGTGAATGCTCTTTATTGAGTGGGTCAGGGTGGGGGTGAATTCTCTGTATTGAGTGGGTCAGGGTGGGGGTGAATTCTCTGTATTGAGTGGGTCAGTGAGGGAGTGAATTCTCTGTATTGAGTGGGTCAGGGTGGGGGTGAATTCTCTGTATTGAGTGGGTCAGTGAGGGAGTAAATTCTCTGTATTGAGTGGGTCAGGGTGGGGGTGAATGCTCTGTATTGAGTGGGTCAGTGAGGGAGTGAATTCTCTGTATTGAGTGGGTCAGGGTGGGGGTGAATGCTCTGTATTGAGTGGGTCAGGGTGGGGGTGAATTCTCTGTATTGAGTGGGTCAGTGAGGGAGTGAATTCTCTGTATTGAGTGGGTCAGTGAGGGAGTGAATGCTCTGTATTGAGTGGGTCAGGGTGGGGGTGAATTCTCTGTATTGAGTGGGTCAGTGAGGGAGTGAATTCTCTGTATTGAGGGGGTCAGGGTGGGGGTGAATTCTCTGTATTGAGTGGGTCAGGGTGGGGGTGAATTCTCTGTATTGAGTGGGTCAGTGAGGGAGTGAATGCTCTGTATTGAGTGGGTCAGGGTGGGGGTGAATTCTCTGTATTGAGTGGGTCAGGGTGGGGGTGAATTCTCTGTATTGATTGGGTCAGGGTGGGGGTGAATGCTCTGTATTGAGTGGGTCAGTGAGGGAGTGAATGCTCTGTATTGAGTGGGTCAGGGTGGGGGTGAATTCTCTGTATTGAGTGGGTCAGGGTGGGGGTGAATTTCTGTATTGAGTGGGTCAGGGTGGGGGTGAATTCTCTGTATTGAGTGGGTCAGGGTGGGGTTGAATTCTCTGTATTGAGGGGGTCAGGGTGGGGGTGAATTCTCTGTATTGAGTGGGTCAGGGTGGGGGTGAATGCTCTGTATTGCGTGAGAGCATAGTGACAGCAGCAGGCCACCCGTATTGTCCTCCTACATCAAATAAATCAGATGCAACCTCAAGGTTTACGCCTGCTTTTTGCTGAGGAAGCTTCTGGATATCATCATCTCCAGATTCATCACTCCTTTCAGAGACATTGGCTGATTTTAATCGGTGGAGGCCAGTTTGAACTGGATGCTAAAACAAAATTGGGTGCTCTGGTGATGAGATAAAAGTGGTGTGATGACTCAGATTGAGTAAGATGATCTCCTCAGGGGTTGTTGAGAGTAGATAACCCTGATGTAATGGAGAACACCTGTGTTTCACTTTGTTTAATGAGTGGACCATATGACCATAAGATACAGGAGCAGAAATAGGCCATTCAGCCCATCGAGTCTGCTCCGCCATTCAATCATGGGCTGATCCAATTCTTCCAGTCATCCCCACTCCCCTGCCTTCTCTCCATACACTTTGATGCCCTGGCTAATCAAGAACCTATCTATCTCTGCCTTAAATACATCCAATGACTTGGCCTTCACAGCTGCTCGTGGCAACAAATTCCACAGATTTATCACCCTCTGACTAAAGTAATTTCTCTGCATCTCTGTTCTAAAATGTTGTCCTTCAATCCTGAAGTCGTGCTCTCTTGTCCTGGGATCCCCTACCATGGGAAATAACTTTGCCATATCTAATCTGTTCAGGCCTTTTAACCCAAGAGCTGCCAGACGTTCCTCATACAGTAAACCTTTCATTCTGGAATCATTCTCCTGAGTCTTCTCTGAACCTTCTCCAAAGTCAGTATATCCTTTCTACAATAAGGAGCCCAAACCTGCACACAATACTCCAAGTAAGGTCTCACAAGTGCCTTATAGAGCATCAACATCACATCCCTGATCTGATATTCTATACCTCTAGAAATAGATGCCAACATTGCATTCGCCTTCTTCACAACCAGCTCAACCTGGAGGTTAACCTTCAGGGTATCTTGCACAAGGACTCCCAAGTCCCTTTGCATCTCTGCATTTTGAATTCTCTCCCCATCTAAATAATAGTCTGCCTGTTTATTTCTTCCACCACAGTGCATGACCATACACTGTCCAACATCATATTTCATTTGCCACTTCTTTGCCCATTCCCCGAAACTATCTAAGTCCCTCTGCAGGCTCTTTTAGTGGAGGCAGATACCACACAGTCCTTGACAGATGGGGGTCAGGGTCCAGTATGTAATGCTAAACGACTGGAAGCTCTCCACTTCTGCAGCCTTTACTGCCATTGCGATGTGTCACCATCTCCCTGCCAGCTCCTCTGCTGAGGTTTTGATTGGATCAGTTTGACTGGGTCCTTCCCCGTAACCATGGGTGATCCTACCAGCAGATGAACTCCAAACGGCACGCTGTCAGGATGTCAGGAAGTAAGCACGACAGGGTAACGAGCCTTGAGGAACTGATGAGATAACCAGAAAAAGCAATGCTGCTAGTGATGGCCAATTACTGAAATCATTTCAATGAATCAGCTCCACACATTCCACGTGCTTTCTGCAGCAGACCAAACGAAAAGAGGCTCCTTTAGCATTCACTCATCCGACCAACACAAATGCAAAATGCTGGAGGAACACAGCAGGTCAGGCAGCACCTTTGGAGGATAATAAACAGTCAGTGTTTCGAGCTGATCACCTTAATCAGGACTGGAAAGGAAGGGGTAAAAGGCCAGAATAATTCATTCATCAGGGTGCTGTTTAGTTTAGTCCTCGTACTCAACAGTGGCAAGAGTTCAAGTTCTGAGGTGATTTTTTAAACTTTCCATAGGCCAACAGATTGAAAACAACACCTGAAAAACATTAAATTCTTACAGAGAATTTCCAGCTAATTAGCTGTGATCTTATCAACACCAGTAGGTGGCAGCATTGCACAACAGACACATGAGAATGCTGAAGTTTTTTTCAGCTGGAACATGCGCAATCTCATAGAAGGGGATTAAAAAATTAGCTTTATTTGTCTCTTGTACAGCCAAACATGCAGTGAAATACATCATTTACATTAGCAACCAGCTCATTCTGAGGATATTCTGGGGGTAGATCAGAGAATCAGAGGTGGACAGGGTCAGCAACATTAAATTCCTCGGTGTTATTATTTCACAGAACTTGTCCTGGGCCCAGCATGGAAATGCAATTGTGAAGAAAGCACAGCAGTGAACTTCTTAGGAGTACACAAAGTTTCGGCATGGCATCTAAAACTTTGACAAACTTCTATAGACG
The DNA here is from genome assembly GCF_963921235.1 of Mobula hypostoma. Lineage (NCBI taxonomy): Eukaryota > Metazoa > Chordata > Chondrichthyes > Myliobatiformes > Myliobatidae > Mobula > Mobula hypostoma. The sequence continues at coordinate 6,224,248 of NC_086113.1, read as the reverse complement.
TGTGCTGCAGAGTATATTGACTGGTTGTATCACAGCCTGGTATGGAGACATCAATACCCTTGAATGGAAAATCCTACAAAATGTAGTGGATATGGCCCAGTCCATCACGGCAAAGCCCTCCCCAACGCTGAGCACATCTACACAGAGTGTTGTCTTTGGAGTGTGTGAGGAAGAAAGCCAGGTGCACACAGGTAAACGTACAAACTTTCTTACAGAGGACGTGGGAATTGAACTCAGAATTCTGATGCCCCGAGCTGTAAAATTGTCGCACTAACTGCTATGCTACCATGGTGATTTAGACTCAGATTCAGATTCGGATTCCAAGTGCCTTGTTTCTGCAGACTTCATCATGCCTATCTCCACCACACTTCCGGACAAAGCATGTTGAAAATTAGTGGTCTGGTGCGGGTTAGAATTCGTTTTGTTTTTAGAGCCTATTTTCTCAATGCATGCTAAAAATAAGTCCTTTACTTTTCATGCTGATGTTTCTCCAGATAAAGCCAGATTAAGTTCTTTTTTTAAAAACTGAAGCATAAAATCCTTCCATTTTTTGTACCCCTAAGCCCACAGAAACGTCAGCAGTATTTCAAGGGTCACTTCAGTGACATATACACTATTAGGAATTTGCTGTGGTGTGTTGTCAGGGTGGACATGCAACAAAAAACAACATTCAACAGTTCCACAGAAAAAAGAATCTTATAAAAATAAAGCTGGATCTACAAATATGGAATTTGCATAAATACCAGCATGTATTTACAATATAAAAGGCATTATAAAAAGTGGATTAAAGTGTTCAGAGGGCAGTAACAGGGGTAAGAGATAGAGAGGGTGGGGGTGTAGGAAGGTAACCACAATGTTGATCAGATAAACTGCCTGGAGTAAGAAACTTTTAAGATGGTGTGAATTTTTGTTTAATAGCCCTATAGAGCTTTCCAGAAGGGAGTTTTAGGAAAGGGCAGTTTGTAGGGTGGGTAGTGTCTGTAATGACTTTTCCTGCCCGTTTCTTTGTCCTGGACACGTACAAGTCCTGCAGCGATGGTGGACTGCAGCCGATGAGCTCTCTGCTGACCTGACAGTTCACTGTAGCTTTCGTGTACTGTGAGAGGATGCTGCACCAGGCCAGACAGTAATGGCCGATGCAGAGATGCTCTCTATGATGGCAGTGTTGAATTTAAGGCATCCGTTAGTCTTGTGAGACCATGGATCTGCGCCTGGAAAGTCTTCACTCTCCAGGGCGCAGGCCTGGGCAAGGTTGTATGGAGGACCAGCAGTTGCCCATGCTGTAAGTCTCCCCTCTCCAAGACACCGACGTTGTCCAAGGGAACGGCAAGGGCTGGTACAGCTGGGCACCGGTGTCGTTGCAGAGCACTGTGTTGTTAAGTGCCTTGCTCAAGGACAAAACACACTGCCTCGGCTGGGGCTCGAACTCACGACCTTCAGGTCACTAAGTGATCACTTAACCACTTGGCCACGTGCCCATGCCCACACCAGTAGAATTACACCAATACGTTTGGGGGAAGATGGAACATCTGAGCTGTTATTAAAGATGAGGTTCCATGTTCTGGAGGAACCTAGCTGCACTGTTTTTCCTGCTGATTGAGAGTGAAGGTTTGTTCTGAAGAAACTGCAGTAGGTGTGTCTGTTCTTTATTACGGATGGGCTTCCTCTTTCCTCATTCTGTTCACTGTGGTAGAACATTGTACATAATTGTTGCTCCAATTCTGATGCAGCACCAAAAAAATACAATAAGGTAAAGAACACATGAATAAAAAACACATTAAATATAAGTACGTAAGATAGCTTATACACTTAGTTTGATTGTATGTCCATAAAGTGACGTTAGGCACAGGAGTGTCTGTACGTAAGATGACTGACAGGAAATGATAAAGTTGTGGTGGGTGGGATGCAGGAGTTGATCAGCCTTACTGCTTGGGGAAAGTAATTGTTTTCGAGTCTGGTGGTCCTGGTGCGGGTGGTACGTAGCCTCCTCCCTGATTACCTGCAAATCTCCTTTAAACTTTCCCACTATCCCTACGTTTACACTCTCTCACAAATTCCACTCCTTGTACTTATCCCTGTATTTGTTATATTTACTATTACTGTGTGGGCTTCACACGAGCGAGGAATTCCTTTGCTCCCCAGTGTATAATGGCAATAAGCTGATCTGAATTCGAATCTAAAAGTCCCTTCCAAATCTTATTTGTTAAATTCTTGCCCAACCCTTGTTCAAGTTACACTGAGAAAACACATTATTAATAACATTAAGGAAACTCTTTCTCAATACTCGTAATATCAATGTCATCTCCTGTTTGAAAGTGTATTGACAGCTTTTTTCCAAGATGATGGAAAATTTAAAATTTATTGTTTGTATAAAACTTTTCACAGAAACGTCACACCTGCCAAGAACACATTAGCTGTGCTAATTATTCATCACACATGCCATCTGACACATGTTGAACTCAGTGAAAGGTGAAATAGTTCAAGGGTGACTGGTGAAATCTTTAAGGGGAACCTGAAGGGGAATTTCTTCACTCAGAGTGAGGTTTGGACTTTATTCCCTGAGCGTTGGAGAATGAGGAGAGATTTGATAGAGGTGTACAAAATTATGAGGGGTATAGATAGGGGAAATGCAAGCTGGCATTTTCCATTAAGCTGGGGTGAGACTAGAGCTAGAGGTCATGGGTTAAATGTGAAAGGTGAAATGTTTAACAGAACACGAGGGGAAACTTGCTCATTCAGAGGCTGGTGCAAGTGTGGAATGAACTGCCAGCGGAAGTTGGGGATATGAGTTCGATTGTAACATTTGGGTAAGTACATGGATGGGAGGGCTATGGAGGCTATGGTCTGGCTGCAGGTTGACAGGAGCAGGTAGAAAAACAGTTCTGTATAGATTCGATGGACTAAAAGGTTCATTGCTGTTCTGTTCTATGACTCTATGACACATTTTAAATATTTAAATCTCTTTTATTCTTCTAGTGGAATATTGTAAGGCCTAGATAGAGTGAAGGTGAAGAGGATGTTTTCCATAATGAGGAAGTCTTGGACCAGAGGGCATCCCTTTAGAACAGAGAGGAGGAAGAATTTCTTCGTCAGAGGCTGTGGAATTTATTTCCACAGGCGGCTGTGGAGGCCAAGTCACTAGGCATACTTAAAGGGAGCTTGAGTGGTTCTTGATGAGAAAGGGCACCATAGGTTATGGTGCGAAGGCAAGAGAATGGGGTTGAGAGGGATAATAATTCAGCCATGGGTCGAATGGCTTAATTCAGCTCGTATGTCTTTTGGTTTTATGTTCTTATGAATAAAGATTTTTATTATTTCTAAGACATTATCACGGGATATAACATAAAGAACATCAGTAGGTACCATTGCATTTATCTTCTACTATAATGCTCTTAAATTGTGCAGAGACGTCTCTTTATAAGGTGCCCTAATTTTACACTTTCATCAGAGTTAATTTCTCTCCTAAATTGAAAGGCATAATTTAATCACAGTGATAAAAGTTATCAAAACACAAATGTTTTCAAATTTTGATGAATAAATCCCAAGTGAACTGGAGCAGGGCAGATTTGTGAAAAGATTAGTTGGACTCAGCAGTCGACTACGTGTGTCTAAAGACATCTGTGTTTCTGCAGAGAGTAGATCCTCACTACCCCACTACCTTTCTCCCTCTCATTTTCCAATACTTATTTAACTTAACATTATATATCTTACTGTAATTTACAGCTTTTATTATGTATTACAATGTACTGCTGTTGCATAACAACAAATTTCTTGACTTTTTTTTAGATTATGAGGACACGCAGTCCTCTTTTATTGTCATTTAGTAATGCATGCATTAAGAAATGATACAATATTCCTCCAGTGTGATATCACAAAACACAGGACAAACCAAGACTGAAAAAACTAACAAAACTATGTAATTATAACATATAGTTACAACAGTGCAACAATACCTTAACTGGATGAAGAAGTCCATGAGCACAGTAAAGTTCAAGGTCTCTCAAATGTCCCACATCTCACACAGACGGAGAGAAGGAAGAAAAACTCTCCCTGCCATGCCCGACCACGGTCCGACTCTGAGTCATCCGAAAACTTCGAGCTCTGATCAGCTCTTTGACACCGAGTACTGAGCGCCATCTCTATCCGAACGATTCGACCTCCATCTTAGTCACCAACAGCAGGCAAGGCCGGGGATTTTGAGGCCTACCCTCCGAAAGATTCCCGACCTCGCAGTAACGACAGCAGCGAACGAGCGTTTCAGAAATTTTTCCAGATGTTCCTCTGTGCTTTCACGTCCATCTTCATCACATCAGAATTGTCCACGGCCCCTATTTAACAGATATGATATCACTTTTCATCGGAGGGCTGCGCACACGTGGCGCGCTGCTCTCTCTCCTCCTGCCAGTGCCAAAGATATTACATCTAGTTCTGATTCTGATTCTGAACCCAGTTGTGGTGTCTTACAAATAACACACGGATACAGATCCTTCCTATCTAGTCTGAAAGCAGGTTCTGTTAATGATTCCTAAATGATTAACTCCCCACTGGAATAACCAAATGTGGTCAACAATGGACCTCATGCTGGCAATTTTTTGTAGAAGATGATATACTTTTAGGCATCATTTACAAGTACAGTAGCTTAGTGGCTAGTGCAATATTTACTGATAGACGGGGTTCAATTCCTGATATTCTCTGTGAGGAGTCTGTACGTTTTCCCCGTGACTGTGTGTGTTTCCTCCGGGTGCTCCGTTGTCCTCCCACATTCTATAGACATATGCTTAGATTTGGAGAATTGTAGGGATGCTGTTCTGATGCTGGAAGAATGGTGACACTTGCAGGCTGCCCCCAGCACAATGCCTGCTGATTCAATTTTGGATCAAACATCGCACTGCCATAAAACAACACATTTCACGGCAAACACGCAGTGGCCACTTTATTAGGTACACCCGTGCACCCGGTCGTTAATGCAAATATCTAATTAGCCAATCAATTTGCAGCATCTCAGTGTATAAAAGCATGCAGATACAGTCACGTTGTTGCTCAGACCAAACATCAGAAAGGGAAAGAAATGTGATCGGTGACTGTCACGGCAGAATGATCATTGGTGCCAGACAGGGTGGTTTGAGTATCTCAGAAACTGCTGATCTCCTGGGATTTTCACACAGAACAGTCTCTAGAGTTTATGGTGAATGGTGCTAAAAAACCAAAACAAAATCTAGTGAGAGGCATTTCTGTGAGAAGAAATGCCTTGTTAATAAGAGAGGTCAGAGGAGAAATGGCCAGACTGGTTCAAGATTATTGTAACTCAAATCGCCACACGTTACAACAGTGGTGTGCGGAAGAGCATCTCTGAATGCACAACATGTCAAACCTTGAAGTGGATAGGTTACGGCAGCAGAAGATCATAAACATACAGAGTTATGGCCTCCTATAACTAATAAAGTGGCCAGTGTCTGTGATAATAAACCTGATTCTGATTCTGAACATCAGTTTCAGCACAAGTTTGTGAAAAGAAAAATTATTTCAATTAAATTAATGATGCTTGCATCAGAATGGACACACATGGTTGTGCAATATCCTGAAGAAAACGATGATTAAGCTGCACATATTCTGGAGTTTTACAAACCTATTATTGAACAGAGTTGATCCATCAACATAAAACCACGGTCAGGAAGTAATCAGTGTCAGTGACCCTGATGAAGCCATCCACCAGGAATTAACAGGATTTCCCCTCTTCAATATGATTCGCAGTCAGGCATCAGCTGAACTGTCCCCGTCTCCCAGCAACTATAATGTTATCAGTTGAGCAGACAAGCAGATTTTGTTTTCATAGACAGTATTTGGGCACTCTTGTCAGCATTAAATGCCATCCATGTTTGCCTTTGTCACTGAACTACCTCGTTGAGGCCTGCCCTCCTGTTTGCAAAGGCAGACCCATTGCAACGTCAAGTAGAAAGCTTCTGGGAAAAAGAAAATTGAAACCAACTGCAGATGTTGGAAATACAGGTCCGAAGGCATCTTTGGGAAGAGAAACAGGGTCACCGGTTCAAGTTCAGCTTCAGGGAGGGTAGGGGGGAAGGAGAATGTCTAGGATGTGGTAAAACCGGGGTGACAATGGGGGTTCAAAACTCAAGATTCAAGGTTGTTTATTGTCATTCTTCAGTACACAGGTGTAAAGGAGAACAAAATGATTGATACTCTCTTATCCAATGCAGCATAAAAACACAATATGCATAAGGAACACAATAAATATAAATATAAAAGCAATCCTATTAAACACAATTTATAAGTCACTGATTGAGTATGGCTGTATAAAAGTGAGATTAAGGGGAAGGAGGAGAAGATGGCGGCGTGACACAGCGCGCACGGTCATTCCAAATGATATCGTATGTGTAACTAGGGGCCGTGCACAATCCGGATTTGATGGAGACAGCCGTGAAAGCGCAGAGGAACATCTGGAGTAACTTCCGAAATGCCTGGTTTGCTGCCGCTGCTACTGTGTGATTGAGAATCTCTGGAGACGAAGGCCCCAAATCCTCGGCTTTGCGTGTTGCCGGGGCTGGGGTTGGAATGCTCGGCAGAGATGCTGCTCGGTGCATCGGTGTCGGGAGGTGGTTGGAGGCTCGGAGTTTTCAGACAGACTCGGAGTCGGACTTGGATGCTTCCGGGATGCTGCATCGGCAAGTTGGCGGCGCTGGAGGTTCACCGTCTGTGTGAGATGATGGGACTTTGAGAGACTCTGAGACTTTTACTGTGCCATGGTCTGTTCTTATCAAATTACGGTATTGCTTTGCACTGTTGTAACTATATGTTATAATTATGTGGTTTTTGTTAGTTTTTAAGTCGGTTTGTGTTTTCGTGATATCATTCTGGAAAAACATTTTTATCATTTCTTAATGCATGCATTAGTAAATGACAATAAAAGGGGACTGTACGTCCTCATAATCATAATCATAATAATAATAGAAGTAAGATTAGCTTATATACAAAGACTGATTGTATGTATGTAAAGTGATCCTGCTGTAGGAGTATCTGAACGTAAGGTGACTAACAGGAAATGATGAAGTGACTGAGTGAATCTTGGCGAGGGGAATTCCTCTCAGTAGCAGCAGGACAAATGGAATCACAGTAGAACAGTGAGCACGCCAGTGTAGTTATGAGGTGTGGAGTATACGTGTAAAGAGGCTGGCAGGGATAAATTATGAATAGGGTTATCAGGTACAGTCGGAGACCCGGTAGCATAGTGTTAGTGTAACACTTTACAGTGCAAGCACTTTACGAAGTTCAATTCTCGCTGATGTTCGTAAGGATTAGGGTTACTGATTGTGGGGGCGCTATGTTCAGACATTGCCTGACTGGAGTCAGTGGTCGCATACGACCATCTGCCACCTGCCCCCATGGCTTCACGTGACCCTGATCGGGGGGGGGGGGTGCTAATCAGGTGCTCCACCTTGCCCAAGGTGACCCGCAGGCTCGCGGAGGGAAGGAGAACATTACACCTCCTGCGGTAGAGACGTATCTCCATCCCACCACCCAAGCGTACAATATTTAAAACACACTCAGACAGATACACAAGTTGGAAAGGTTTAGAGGGATACAGGCCAAACACAGGCAAGTAGAACTCATTAAGATGGTTGGATCTGTCTCCACAATTGTGCCTGCTTTTCTAATATTCTGCCTTGCTCCAAGCCACATGAGGACCCCCATCACCAAGGACCCCTACTATCCAGGAAATGCTCTCTTCTTGGTGCTGCCATCAGGGAGGAACTAGAGGAGCCTTAGGACCCACACTACCAGGTTCAGGAACAGTTAATTATCCCTCAGTCATCAGGCTCCTGAACCAGTGTGGATAACTTCACTCGCTTCAACACTGAACACAACCTGTGGACTCACTTTCAACAAATCTACAACTCATGTTCTCGGTATTATTTACTTATTTTATTATCACTATTTTTTTTTTAACTATTTGCAGTTTGTCTTCTGCACATTGGCTGCTTGTGAGTCTGTGTGTAGTTTTTCACTGATTCTATTGTATTTCTGGTTCTGCTGTGGATACCCAGAAGAACATGAATCTCGGGGTTGTCTATAGTGATGTATAGACACTTTGATAATGTAATGACTTTGAACCTTGAGCACATTCACATGGCTTGTGCCTTAGTGTGTTCTGTCACAAAACTCCGAGGGCGACTCCTGTCTCCCGTTCCACACGCCGTCATTTAATGACTCCTTACACGTCTCATCTCAGCATGTTACACCATGGTGTTTCACTGGCAAAGACCTGTCTTTCTGTACAAAATATTCCACTATAGTCCTTTCGTTCCTGTTAATCCATGTCTAAGGCATAATAGGGCACATGACATTTGTGGCTGCCACTTTATGACCCTTACATAACCAGTATAAACTGTTAAACCTCAGTCAACAAGATCTGACATAGAACATAGAAAGCTACAGCACATTACAGGCCCTTCGGCCCACAATGTTGTGCTGACCATGTAGCCTAGAAGCTGTTCCTTACTGCATAGCCCTCTATTTTTCTTTGCTCCATGTACCTACCTAAGAGTCTCTTAAAAGACCCTATCATTCCATGCACTCACCACTCTCCTTGTGAAAAATTTACCTCTGACATCCCCCTTGTACCTGCCTCCAAGCACCTTAAAACTATGCCCTCTCATGTTAGCCATTTCAGCCCTGGGCAAAAGCCTCTGGCTATCCACACGATCAATGCCCCTCATCATCTTATACACCTCTATTAGGTCACCTCTCAATCCTCGTCACTCCAAGGAGAAACGGCCAAGTTCACTCTTTCTGTATTTTTATAGAGTCGTAGAATCATAGAGCACTACTGCAACAGAATCAGACCCTTTGGCCCATCTAGTCCATGCTAAACTATTAATCTGCCTATTCCAATTGACCCGCAACTGGATCATAGCCCTGCATACCCCTCCCATCCACTCACTTATCCAAATCTATCTTAAAGGCTGAAATCGAACCAGCATCCACCAATTGTGCTGGAAGCTCATTCCACACTCTCGCCACCCTTTGAGAAAAGAAAGCCCTCTTCAGGTTCCCTAAACTATTTCACCTTCCACCCTTAACCTATGACCTCTTGCTCTAGTCTCATTAACCTTTAAGTGAAGAAGGTCCCCTACAGATTCCCCTTAAGTATTTCACCTTCTGCCCATAACCTGTGATCTCTAGGTTTAAGGCTGATTTACACTTGTGTGTACTAGTTTACGCCATAGCCTACGCAAGTGGGCTACGCTGTTGTGAGCATTTATACTTGTGCGTTGGTGTGTCTGCGTCGCTCTGCAATTCGGCCACATACACGCATGTGCACGTCACGTATTCGCATGTCATGCACGCCCACACACCTGCTCGTGCAAGGCTTCATGGTCATGGTAGTCTTTCTCGGGGTAAACAAGTTTAAAGTGAGCGTCTTTTCTCTTAAAAGCGAAATGTGTCCTCCATAATTTCAGAGGTCTGTGAAGCTTTATGGAAAGCATTGCGGCCAGAGTTCCTTCCCTGCTCTTCAGTAGCCCGATGGAAGCTATTGCAACGTAGGAAGAAATGCGATGCTACCAAGCGGACCAATCACAGCTGTTGCGGTCTGTGTTGCCGTGACGCGTAGCTACATTTTGGGAGAGGTGTACGTCAGACTACGGGGTAGGGATCCGCGTAGGCACTGCGTAGGGTCCGCGGCTACGCCATACCAACGGCGTTGATTTGACGCACAAGTATAAATCAACCTTAAGTCTCACCAACCTCAGTGGAAAAGACCTGCTTGCATTTACCCGAGGTGTCATGGTAGCAAAGAGGTTACAGCTCGGAGCATTACTGAGTTCTGAGTTCAATTCCAGCGCTGTCTGTAAGGCATTTGTATGTTCTGCCCACGACCACGTGAGTTTCCTCACAAAGCCATACTGCTTAGTCAGTTAACTGGTCATTGTAAATTGTTCTGTGATGAGGCTAGGGTTGAATAGGACCATGCTCTATCTCTAAATAAATAAATTATATCCCTCGTAATTTTCTGTACTTCTATTAAATCTCCCCTTATTCTCCAGGAAACGTGCATATAAATAGGTTACTGGAGGAAAATGTGTAAATGTTTTGAGAAGATAAGGATGTTGTGTGGAAATGAGATTGGTTTTCAATTGTTCGAACCAAGTGCTAGCACAGAAATGGCTTCTGTAGATTCTATCGGATTCAGTGAAGCTGTTCCAAGAATACAATACAAATCACTGCTGTGGATATTTCTTACTGGGCCCCACCCGAGGGACTGGCACTAAAGCCAAAATCTGACCGACTGTGCTCCCACTGGGCTGACATTTGTGTATTTCAGAATCTGGTTTGAACAGATCCAGGGTATGCAGGGAACAGAGAAACAGGTTTCGTCGCTTAGAGGAATGAGAACAATGCAAGTAGTCTCTCCAATGAAATCAGATACTTTGAAAGCCTTTGACACTTAAAAAATATTGAGTTCGATCTTCCTCACCTGCTTCCTGTCAGAATAATATGTTTCTCTAACTCCCCTGTATCTGTTCTGATTTCCAAAAATTCCTGTACCATTGTGTGTAAGGTGATTTCTTTACCCTTTAACAAAACAGATTTTTGCTCTAATGCCTATTTCCTGTGCAGTGCTCAGAAAGATTTATATGGAGTTATATTTATATGGATTTATATTGGAGTTCCTTCATTGAATCGGATAGAATTCTACCCTTGACCATCACATCTCCTGTTTCCTGTCTGTTCTCCGCCATTTCCCTCCCAGCTTCCCCATTTGGTATTCCGAAGAGAGCATTCCCCCCGCAAATTCCCTGATCCCTGCTTCCATCCCTGCCAGCCACCTTTGCCCATCACTTTCCCATGCCGCAGAAAATAGATGCCTCTGCTGTTAGAGCTTAGAAAACCTACAGCACGATACAGGCCCTTCAGCCCACAAAGCTGTGCCAAACATGTCCTTACCTTAGAAATTACCCAGGGTTACCTGTAGCCCTCTATTTTTCTGAGCTCCATGTACCTGTCCAGGTGTCTCTTCAAAGACCGTATGGTATTCATTTATTTAGAGATACAACACGATATCAGGCCCTTCTAGCCAAACAAGTCTGTGCTGCCCAATTACACCCATGTGACCAATTAACCTACCAACCCGTACGTCTTTTGAATGTGGGAGGAAACCGAGGCACCTGGAGGAAACCCACATGGTCAAGGGGAGAATGTGAGATCTCCTTACAGTCGGTGTGGAATTGAACCCAAGTTTCTGGCGCTGTAATAGTGTTTTGCTAACCGCTGCACGACTGTACTCTGCCATTTTAAACACACTTATCAGTCAAATGGAGTTTAATGTCATCTGCACAGGTACACGTGTGCACAGGTGCCATGAAAAACGTCTTACAGCAAGAGAGAGAGGAGAGAGAGGGGAAGAGAGAGATAGAAAGTGAGAGACAGAGAGGGTGGGAGCGAGAGAGTAAGATTTATATACACATAAATACAAATTAATAATTAGGTAATTATATAAAAGTACAAATAAACACAAGAAGTTAAACTACAAAGAAACTAACAATTATATAGTCTAATCCAACATGATATTCCAACAGTATTAGATCCAGCCAGGGTGAAGGAATTGCAATATATGTTTCCAAATTGGTACCTATACATGTGGTGTTCCAATACACCTGCTTCTGCTTTCATTCCTCATGCTGGAGGGAACAAGGTTGGGGTGAGCGTTTGAGAGTAGCGTGATTGACAGACTGCAGATGGGGCAGCATGGTAGTGTGGCGGTCCTCAAAAGGCTTTACAGTACCAGCGACCCGGGCTCATTTCCTGCCGCTGTCTGTACGTTCTCCCCGTGACTATGTGGGCTTCCTCCAGGTGCTCTGGATTCCTCCCAAGAACCAAAGATGAACTGTCTGGTTGGTTAATTGGTCACTGTAAATTGTCCCCTGATCAGGTGGGGTTTAAATTGTGGGATTACTGGGCTGTGCGGCTCAAAGAGCCCAGAGGAGAATATTCCAAGCTGTATCTCAATAACAAAACAAAATAAAAAAAAACAGTTGGCTTAGACAAATACAGTAACATTTGAACATTTACAAAGAGTGGGAATGTGTCACATGGTCATATGGGATCACATCACAGGCGTCCCATGATTGGATTCTACACAATCATATTATCCATCAAACTGCAATTCATTATGCTGATAAAGCATCCTTTTGTAGGACCTAGAGCACAGTCCTCTGTGTAGAGGGCTTTGATGGTCTTTTTGTTGGAACCATGAACTAGAGAAACAGTCCTCCCTGGACAATGAGTCAGCATCCAGTTTCTCTTGAATGGTAATATTGTGAAGGACACAGCTAGGCTATAGATTCTGATTGGCTTCTAAGATTCCTCTTGCCTTTCTGTGTTCAGCGACCAATGATCACAGACATGAGCCCTGTACCAGCAAACCGGGTTGGTATTCAGATCACCACTTGGCAAAGCCACTTATCAAGGAAAGCAGCACCAGACTTTGACTCCCAAATGGCATCCATTAGAACAACTTCCTTGGCTGCAGAGGCCCAGGAATGCTGAAATGCAGGAGTGGTGGTTGTCTGTCATATCCGACATTGATGGAGAAATCTGTGCGGGAGAGTTTTTAAGAGTGGAAAAACTGTTGCACTGGGGCAGTTCCATTCTCTCAAATTCAGAAATCTGGGTCCAGTGGTACGAGTGGTCGGCACAACTGGGGTCTTCCGTGGTTGCAATGGATGACAGTGACTTCTTCTGTGTCTCCTCATGTCTTTCACGCTTCACAAAGCATTGCAGAACCACCTTCCTAACACAATTGCCTAATTTTAGTATCATATTAGATTTATTATACTAGTATCATAAATCTCTCTCTCTCTCTTTCTCTCTCTCTCCCCGCACCCCACCCCCCCCATCTCTGCCTCTCTCTCTCTGTAGATCTCATCTGCCCAGTCTGCTGGAGCTGACTTCGCATGCTAGGACAGGTGTGTCCCTATCTCACCTGGATATGAGTCCCACCTGCTACCCTCACCTGGTTAGCTCACCCATCGAAGTGATGTATCAGGATGTGACCGCTGTTACATACAAACAACTACTTGGAGCCACGGGTGGGAACTTAGTATCCGGTGGGGACCAAAGATGAGTGGGTGGACACGACAAGCCCCTTCACCAGAGGTGCAACCCTTCCTGGACATCCCAAACATTTATGTAGGATTTAATAAGACCATTTGGCCCATCAAATCTGCTCTACCATTCCATCATGGCTGGTTTATTATTCCTCTCAACCCAATTCCCTTGCCTTCTCCCCGTAACTTTTGACATCTTTACTAATCAAGAACATATCAACCTCCGCTTTAAATATACCAAGGACTTGGGCTCCATAGCTGTCTTGGTGATGAATTCCAGAGAGTCCCCACCCTCTGGCTAAAGAAATTCCTCCTCATCTCTGTTCTTAATGGAGGTCCCTGTATTCTGAGTCTCAGAAATGCATCATGTCAACTTACATATACTGTTACAGAACCTCGATGTCAGCCTCTGGCACGGTCAAATTTTAGGTTCAAACTCAGAGTCAGATTAATGCATCACATGTACATCAAACCATGAGTCATTTGCATTAATAATCAACACACCGAAGGATGTGCTGGGGGCAGCCCACAAGGGTTATCACACAGTCGGGCATCAGCACAGCATGTCCTCCATGCTCAGCAGAACAACACAGGACACAACAAGCAACAAAACAACAGCAGAAAATCAAGCCCCGTTCCTCCCTCCCAACCAACGCACATACACAGTTCTCTAATGCCAGGACAGCCTCATGGATCTGCAGGCATAGGGCCTTTGACTTCTTCAGCAGACTCGCTGAGATCAGCAGACTTGGGGCTTCAGCAAGCAGACTCTATTTCTGGACTTCCAATCGACCTTTGGGCTTCTACCTCCGGTATCAACCCAGGACTCACCATTGTTGATGAGTGAGGACCCTGGATTTGGGCCCAAATTCCAGGCCTCAAACTCTAGACCCACCAATGATGGGACCTGAATACTAGGTCTCAAACCCTGGTCAGAGAAAAACACATTACATTTATTAAAAAGATCAACTGAATTCACTTGGGTTTAAATACATGCATGTTGGGGAAGTGGCCTCCTCCAGTGTATAATACACGTATGATTCAATTAACCTCATTGAGCTAACAGGCTCAGCAGTAACTTACTTTTATCTTTTTAAACAAGACGCAAATGCTTTTCTGTAGTACCTGCCAATTTCCTCCAATTACTCAACAACTATTATATCCTCTGATGAATTCCAGATAAGTACATTTAACTATTGAACACAGGATACCTCTTTATAATAGAAACATAGAAACATAGAAAATAGGTGCAGGAGTAGGCCATTCGGCCCTTCGAGCCTGCACCGCCATTTATTATGATCATGGCTGATCATCCAACTCAGAACCCAGCCTTCCCTCCATACCCCGTGACCCCTGTAGCCACAAGGGCCATATCTAACTTCCTTTTAAACATAGCTAATGAACTGGCCTCAACAGTTTGCTGTGGCAGAGAATTCCACAGATTCACCACTCTCTGTGTGAAGAAGTTTTTCCTAACCTCGGTCCTAAAAGGCTTCCCCTCTATCCTCAAACTGTGACCCCTCGTTCTAGACCTCCCCAACATCGGGAACAATCTTCCCGCATCGAGCCTGTCCAATCCCTTTAGGATCTTATACGTTTCAATCAGATCCCCCCTCAATCTTCTAAATTCCAACGAGTACAAGCCCAGTTCATCCAGTCTTTCTTCATATGAAAGACCTGCCATCCCAGGAATCAATCTGGTGAACCTTCTTTGTACTCCCTCTATGGCAAGGATGTCTTTCCTCAGATTAGGGGACCAAAACTGCACACAATACTCCAGGTGTGGTCTCACCAAGGCCTTGTACAACTGCAGTAGTACCTCCCTGCTCCTGTACTCGAATCCTCTCGCTATAAATGCCAGCATACCGTTCGCCTTTTTCACCGCCTGCTGTACCTGCATGCCCACTTTCAATGACTGGTGTATAATGACACCCAGGTCTCGTTGCACCTCCCCTTTTCCTAATCGGCCACCATTCAGATAATAATCTGTTTTCCTATTTTTGCCACCAAAGTGGATAACTTCACATTTATCCACATTAAATTGCATCTGCCATGAGTTTGCCCACTCACCCAACCTATCCAAGTCACCCTGCATCCTCTTAGCATCCTCCTCACTGCTAACACTGCCACCCAGCTTCGTGTCATCCGCAAACTTGGAGATGCTGCATTTAATTCCCTCATCCAAGTCATTAATATATATTGTAAACAACTGGGGTCCCAGCACTGAGCCTTGCGGTACCCCACTAGTCACCGCCTGCCATTCTGAAAAGGTCCCGTTTATTCCCACTCTTTGCTTCCTGTCTGCTAACCAATTCTCCACCCACACCAATACCTTACCCCCAATACCATGTGCTTTAAGTTTGCACACTAATCTCCTGTGTGGGACCTTGTCAAAAGCCTTTTGAAAATCCAAATATACCACATCCACTGGTTCTCCCCTATCCACTCTACTAGTTACATCCTCAAAAAATTCTATGAGATTCGTCAGACATGATTTTCCTTTCACAAATCCATGCTGACTTTGTCCGATCATTTCACCGCTTTCCAAATGTGCTGTTATCACATCCTTGATAACTGACTCCAGCAGTTTCCCCACCACCGACGTTAGGCTAACCGGCCTATAATTCCCCGGTTTCTCTCTCCCTCCTTTTTTAAAAAGTGGGGTTACATTAGCCACCCTCCAATCCTCAGGAACTAGTCCAGAATCTAACGAGTTTTGAAAAATTATCACTAATGCATCCACTATTTCTTGGGCCACTTCCTTAAGCACTCTGGGATGCAGACCATCTGGCCCTGGGGATTTATCTGCCTTCAATCCCTTCAATTTACCTAACACCACTTCCCTACTAACATGTATTTCGCTCAGTTCCTCCATCTCACTGGACCCTCTGTCCCTTACTATTTCTGGAAGATTATTTATGTCCTCCTTAGTGAAGACAGAACCAAAGTAATTATTCAATTGGTCTGCCATGTCCTTGCTCCCCATAATCAATTCACCTGTTTCTGTTTGCAGGGGACCTACATTTGTCTTTATCAGTCTTTTCCTTTTTACATATCTATAAAAGCTTTTACAGTCCGTTTTTATGTTCTCTGCCAGTTTTCTCTCATAATCTTTTTTCCCCTTCCTAATTAAGCCCTTTGTCCTCCTCTGCTGAACTCTGAATTTCTCCCAGTCCTCAGGTGAGCCACTTTCTCTGGCTAATTTGTATGCTACTTCTTTGGAATTGATACTATCCCTAATTTCTCTTGTCAGCCACGGGTGCACTACCTTCCTTGATTTATTCTGTACTTCCCCATTCTTTGAATTGCAGGTCTACAAACTCTGTCCAAATTCAAACTTTAGAAAAGAGTGACTAATTACTTAAAGTTCATGAAAAGGATCTTAGAACATTGAACAGAGTAGTGAACACACATTGAACATTGAAAAAAAAGGATCAGCCACGATTGAATGCAGAGCAGATTTGATGGGCCAAATGGCCTAATTCTACTCCTATGTCATATCGTGTTATGGTCTAATGAACATAAACAGAGAAACAGGCTCTTTTGTTCACAATGCTGTCCTAATTTTTTAACCTACTTTAAATTCTTCTGCTTCTTGTTTTACAGTGGTTGGCACCCAGCTTAAACTTTAAATTGAATTTTATTTTTTCTGTCATCCATGTGCCTATCTAAGAGTTTCTTAAATGCCCCTAATGTGTCTACCTCTACCACCACTCCTGGCAGGGCATTCCATGCTCCTAGCACTCTCAGTGTAAAAAACAGATATTCCTACTCCACCCTATACTTTCCTCCAGTCACCTTATAATTAACTGCCTGCATTAGCCATTTCCGCCCTGGGATAATGTCTTTGTTTATCACTCGACTGATGCGTCTCATCATTTTGAACATCTCCATCAAGTCACCACTCACCAACCTCTTCTCATAAGACATGCTCTTTAATCCAGGCAGCACCTTGGTCAGTCTCCTCTGCATCCTCTTCAAAGTTTCCACATCCAAGGAATGACATGACAAGAACTGAACACCATCTTCCAAATGTGGTCTAATCAGGGTTTTATAGAGCTGCAACATGACCTCGTGGCTCTTGAACTCAGTACCCCAACTAATGAAGGTCAACACAACATATGTCATCTTAATCACCCTATCAGTGTGCGGTAACTTTGAGGGATCTATGGATGTGGACCCCAAGAACTCTTTGTCCTTACACACTGCCAATAATCCTGTATTCTGCCAAAATGAATCACTTCACGCTTTTCAGGGTTGAACTCCATCTGTCACTTCTCAGCCCAGCTCTGTATCCTGTCAATATCCCATTACAATCTACAAAAACCCTCCACACTATCCTCTACTTCACCAAACTTTGTGTCTGCAAACTTATTAGCTCACCATTCCATTCCCTCATCCAAGTCATTTATAAAGATCACAAAAAGCAGGGATCAAGAACAGATCTCTACAGAACACCACTGCTCACCAACTTCCAGGAAGAATATACTTCACTTCCAACCCTCCTTCAATAGGCAGGCCGATTCTGTATACAGATATTCAAGTTGCCCTAGATTGCTTGCCTCCTCACTTTCTAAGAACATGAGTACGTAAGAAATAGGAGCAGGAGTCGGCCATCTGGCCCATCGAGTCTGCTCCGCCATTCAATAAGATCATGGCTGATCTGGCCATGGACTCATCTCCACCTACCTACCTTTTCCCCATAACCCTTTATTCCCCTACTATGCAAAAATCTACCCAACCTTGTCTTAAACGTATTTACTGAGGTAGCTTCCACTGCTTCATTGGGCAGAGAATTCCACAGATTCACCACTCTCTGGGAAAAGCAGTTTCTCCTCATCACCACCCTAAATCTACTCCTCTGAATCTTGAGGCCATGTCCTTTAATTCTAGTCTCACCTACCAGTGGAAACAAATTTCCAGCCTCTATCTTATGTATCACTTTCATAATTTTATATATTTCTATAAGATATCCCCTCATCCTTCTGAATTCCAGCAAGTACAGTCCCAGGCAACTCAATCTCTCCTCATAGTCTAACCCCTTCGTCTCTGGAATCAACCTGGTGAACCTCCTCTGCACCGCCACCAAAGCCAATATATCCCTCTTCAAGTATGGAGACGAAAACTGCACACAGTACTCCAGGTGTGGCCTCACCAGTACCCTGTAGTGTTGTAACATAATCTCCCTGCTCTTAAATTCAATCGCTCTAGCAATGAAGGCCAACATTCCATTTGCTTTCTCGATATCCTGCTGCAGCTGCAAACCAACCTTTTGTGAATCATGCACACGCATTCCCTCTGCACGGCAGTGTGCTGCAATTGTTTACCATTGAAATAATAATCTGCTCTTTCATTTTTCTTTTCAAAGTGAATGACCTCGCATTTACCAACATTGTACTCCGTCTGCCAGACTCTTCTCCACTCATTTAACCTATCTATATTTCTCTGCAGACTCTCTGTATCTTCTGCTCAATTTGCTCTTCCACTCAATTTAGTATTATTAGCAAACTCAGATACATTACACTCAGTCCCCTCTTTCAGATCACTAATGTATATCGTGAACAGTTGCAGGCCCAGCACACCACTCACCACTGATTGCCAACCAGAGTAACACCCATGCATCCCAACTCCCTGCTTTCTATCGGTTAACCAATCCTCTATTCCTGCTAATACATCACCCCTAACTCTATGTATCCATATCTCATGGATAAGCCTTTTATGTGGCACCGTATCGAATGCCTTCTGGAAATCCAAGTAAATAAGGTCCATCTGTTCCCCTCTATCCACTGCGCTTG
Organism: Mobula hypostoma; assembly: GCF_963921235.1. Taxonomy (NCBI): domain Eukaryota; kingdom Metazoa; phylum Chordata; class Chondrichthyes; order Myliobatiformes; family Myliobatidae; genus Mobula; species Mobula hypostoma. The sequence continues at coordinate 6,205,329 of NC_086113.1, read as the reverse complement.
TTATGTCCTCAAAGGACTCCGGTGAGTGAGCTTACCATGGAGAGCCTTATCGAATGGCTTACTAAAATCAAATTTCACCACATCCATTGTCCTGTCTTCATCAATGTGCTTCGTCTCATCCTCAAAGAATTCAATCAGGCTGGTGAGGCATGACCTGCTCTTCACAAAGCCAGGTTGACAGTCCCTAATCAGTTCTCCAAATATTCATAAATCCTGTTTCTAAGACTTTTCTCCAATAGTTTGCCCACCACGAAGTAAGATTCTCTGGCCTATAATTCGCTGAGTTATCCCTACTCCGTTTCTTGAACAAAAGAATAATATTTGCCACCCATCAATATTTTCCACCCAGCAATATTTTGCCACCCGTCAATGTTCTGGTATGACTCCTGTGGCCAGTGAGGATGCGAAGATTATCACCAAATGTGTAACAATCTCTGCCCGTGGTAACTTGGGCTATATCCCACCCAGTCCTGTGGTCTTATCTATCCCAATGTATTTATTTATTATTTATTTACAGCATAGAACACGCTAATCCAGCCTAATGTCACACATTGCCCAGCAACCCATCTATCTCACCTTAGCATAATCACAGGACTCAAAGGAAAACTATGGACTCACAGAAAGCACATACAAACTTCTTACAGATGGCATCACAATTGATCTCCAGACCCTGACACCCTGAGCTGTAATAGCATTACTGGCCATGCTCTCCTCTCACTTGCTGCTATCAGGAGGAAGGTATGGGAGCCTTAGGTCCCACACTGCCAGGTCCAGGAACAGTCATTACCCCTCAACCATCAGGCTCTTGAACCAGAGAGGATAACTTCACTCACCTTCACTTGCCCCATCACTGAACTGTTCCTACAACCTATGGACTCAATTTCAAGGATTCCTCATCTCTTGTTTCTGATATTTTTGCTTATTTGTCTATTATTATTTATAATAGTAGTTCTTTTTCTCGCTTTCTTTATGTATTTGCACAGTTTTTTGCTTTTTTTTTGTGCTCATTGGTTGTTCGTCTGTCCTGTTTGGCACATTCTTCCATTGATATTATTGTTTCTTGTATTTACTCTAAATGCCCACAAGAAAATTAATTTCAGGATTGTATTTGGTGACATATTTGCTTCCAATTTTGAACTTGAACTTGAACTAACCACTATGTTACTTTGACACCCTTGTGACGTTTTTCAAAAGTCCAGCACATCGTTTTTTAATGTTGACTTTGAGGTAGACTTACTTATGCCACCAGTTTCGACTCACAATCAGGTCTACTATCATTGGCATACGTCATGAAATTTGTTGCTTTGCGGAGATAGCACAGTGCAATACATAATAATAATTATTATTATATGTAAACTATGTTACAATATGAAATACATAAAAATTAAATTAAATAAATAGTGCAAAAAGAGAGCAAAAAATAGTGATATAGTGTACACGGGTTCATTCTCCATTCAGAAATCTGTCGGTGGAGGGGAAGAAGTTCTTCCTGAAGCATTGAGTGTGTATCTTCATACTCTTGTACCTCTTCTCTGATGGTACGGGTGAGAAGAGGGCATATCCTGCGTGATAGGAGTCCTTAATGATGGATGTCACCCTTTTGAAGCAACGCCTTTTGAAATTGTCCACGATGCTGAGGAGGTGATGATGGAGCTGGCTGAGATTACAACTCTCTGGAGCTTTTTCTGATCCTGTGCAGTGGCCCCTCCGTACCAGGTGGCATGAATGTTCTCGACGGCACAGCAGTAGAAATTTGTGATAGTCTTCGGTGGCATAACAAGTTTCCTCAAATGCCAAATGAAATATATCAAGCAACACACATAAAAGTTGCTGGTGAACGCAGCAGGCCAGGCAGCATCTCTAAAGAGGTACAGTCAACATTTCAGGCCGAGACCCTTTGTCAGGACTAACTGAAAGGAGAGCTAGTAAGAGTTTTAATAATAATTATCATGCCTTCTTACCGATTGCATCAATATGTTGGGCCCAGGATATACCTTCAGAGATGAATATCCTAATATTTTCAAAAGCACCAGCATGTCTTCTTTCTTAACATCCTGAGAGTTAGATAACTTATGACGCCAGTATGATATTTCTCACGGCTGTCAACAATAGTCACCTTTAGTTGTAAATTAAACATTAATTATCATACATTGCAACATTGTCTACCACTGGAGCAAGACTTTGTGAGTTACACAATTTCAAATCTCACTTACAATGATTTGTGAAATACTTGAAATTAAGGAAGTTATGAGGAAACATTGAACAATATATTTCAGTGGTAAGGTCATTGAGGAAATGGTGGCTATAAAATGAGTACGGAGCGTGGGGGTACGTGTCAGTACCGTGAGAACATTGCCAGGTCTGTGACTATAACAGCAGTGTCTGAGGTAAGACCACATTCCAGGGAGAGGCCGTGAGGTTGGAAGGTTCTTTCCCTCTGTCTAACTGTCTGAGGGGTGCTTTTAGATCTCATGGGGCCTGTGCAAAGTTCGATCCAACCTCATTCTGTTCTTCTCTCACCATTTAACGATGCTGTCAGCAGCACAGCTCAGATTCAGCCAAGAGCCACCCTACCTAAATCAACTCAGGTTGCTGTGGCTTGCAGAGGAACTCCAGTCCAGATTAGAGAAGCTCAAGTCCAAGTTCAAGTTTATTGTCATTTAACAATGTCAGTTTGAGGGAAAGTAAAAAGGCTCCATCAACTCTAAAAATTAGGTTGGTTTGGAATTAGAATGGTTTATCACAGATCAATTAATTACACTATGTATTGAGGCAGTACAAAGTAAAACAATAACAGAATGCAGAATAAAGTGTTACAGTTTCAGAGAAAGTGCAGTGCAGGTAGACAATAAGGTATAAAGTCATAACAAGGTAGATTGTGAGGTCAAGCGTTCATCTTACCATAGCAGGAAACCATTCAATAGTTTTATGAATTGTAGAAATTGTCCTTGACCCTGCTAGTATGTGCTTTTAGGCTTTTGTATCTTCTGCTGAGTGAGAGAGGGGAGAGGGGGAAGAGAGAAAGTCCAGTATGGGAGGAGTATTTGATTACATGGGTTGCTTTACTTTGCAGCATGTGGGAACAGAGGGATCTTGGGGTCCATGTCCATTGATCCTTCAAAGTTGCCACGCAAGTTGATAGAGTGGTTAAGAAGGCATATGGTGTGTTGGCCTTCATTAATCGGGGGACTGAGTTCAAGAGCTGTGAGATAACATTGCAGCTCTATAAAACCCTGGTTAGACCACACTTGGAATATTGTAACATACATCAAAGTTGCTGGTGAACGCAGCAGGCCAGGCAGCATCTATAGGAAGAAGCGCAGTCGACGTTTCAGGCCGAGACCCTTCGTCAGGACTAACTGGTCACCTCCATCTGCAAGTTTTAAAGTTGCAGAGGAGATTTATCAGGATGCTGCCTGGATTAGAGAACATGTTTTATGAGGAGTATGTCTCATGAGCTAAAGTTTTTCTCTTTGGAGTACAGGAGAACGAGAGGCAACTTGATAGATGTGTACAATGTGATAGGAGGCACAGATCAACTGGACAGCCAGAGACTTATTTCCAGGGCAGAAATGGCTGATACAACAGGGCATAATTTTAAGGCGATTGGAGGAACGTACAGGGGTGACATCAGAGGCCGTTTTTTTCTTTACACACAGAGCGGTGGGTGCATGGAACGCACTGCCTGTCATAAGGGGAGCACTGGGAGCGGACCCAAATGCAAGACACAGACACTGAAGTACTAGGAACAGGACTAGGTGTATCAAGCAAGCAAGGGGAGTGGGGAAGGAACGACGCTGGACAAGACACAGGCCCTGGATGAGGCTAGGATACAGGGCCTAGGCTAGGACTAGACTAGGAAAGCGGGACCTGGACGAGGAAAAAGGAACTTGGAACCTGGACAAGGACTCCGAGCCAGAGCCTAGACAGGGACCCGGAACCTAGGTCTTGACTCGGGCTTGGACCCCGGATCAAGGCGAGGACAAGATGTAGCAAGGCAACAGGACTGGACATGGCAGCAGGACGCGGGACCAGAACTGGATGAGGACACGAAACTAAGACTTGGACTTGGGAGACTGGAACACAGAACACAGAGCCTTGGTAACCTTGGGAGACAGGAATACAGAACACAGAGCATTGGTAATCTTGGGAGACAGGAACATGGAACACAGAGCCGGGACCCCTTCTTGGGAACAGGACGTAGGGCTGGGACTCATACACAGAATGCTGAACCTGATGAGACGGTTCCCAACACAAGGTAGCGGCAAACGGCCGGACCTACCTAGCGAAGGTGTAGACACAGAGACAGTTCCCAACACAAGGTAACGGCAAACGGCTGGACCTACCTAGCGAAGGCGTGGGCACAGAGACAGATCCCAACATAAGGTAGCGGCAAACAGCCGAACCTACCTAGCGAAGGCATGGGCACAGAGATAGTTCCAAACAATGAAAGACAGTTCCTTATCTAGACACAGCAAGGCTCCGGTCTTGCTCCGGTGGTAAAACTCGATGGCGAGAATAGGCCAGGAAGCAGGTGAGGCTTCAGGCAAAGGTAGCAGGCGAGGCTTCAGGTGAAGGTAGCAGGCAAGGCTTCAGGGGAAGGTTGCAAGCGAGGCTTCAGAAGGAAGGGGAAAGGGAGAGAACAGTCCTGCAACTGAAGCTGAGCCCAGGAGCTATTTATGTAGCCAGCCCAAAATGAGAATCATGTGCCTCAATTAAGGCACAGAACAGGACAAGGGAAAACTGGGAAGCCTGGAATAGGGATCGATGGACTGGACCGTGAACCGGAATGCGGACTTCATGGACCGGACCATGATACTGCCAGGGGGTGGTGGTATAGCCAGGTACATTAGGGACATGTAAGGTACTCCTGGATAGGCACTTGGATGATAGAAGAATATAGGGCTATGTAGGAGGAAAGGGTTAGACTGATCATAGTGTAGGTTAAAAAGTTGGTGCAACGTCATGGGCCAAAGCGCCTGTACTGTGCTGTAATGTTCTTTATCTATGTCAATGTGTGAGATCAGGCAGCATCCGTGTGCAGAGAAACTGGGTTATATTTCAGATCAATCGGTAAGAACCGTCAGCTCAACTTCTTTATTCAGCTCTAAAATCCTTTCAGAGCTGCACTTCTAACAATGTACCATTCCCAAACTTCAACTAAATAAATATCTTTCTCCTGGATGTGATAGTGGCTCTCTCAATCCATTGCCATGCCTTCAACATAACTGGTGAAATGTCAGGTCAACACCATTGATGAGGAGGACCACGTATATGGGAGAGAAGGTTTATATTGATCTTAAAAGGGCAACACAATGTTGTGGGCCAAAGAGCCTATACTGTGCTGTAGCTCTCTACGTTGCATCAGTTCCAAGCACAGCAGGTGGGGCCAGTTAAAAAATAAATCCCTTTAAATAATTAGTTCAGTTCCTGACTGAATTCCGAGCCAAGAATTTAAATGGCATCTCTCTGCTCTGCCTGACTCCGTCCTTCAGCAGAGTTAGATTGCTTCTTCTCAACATCTCAATGACTTTTCAACTCCGGCCAGGGAGGGTAAGACAGATATCACTTTCAGAATGATGATAAGGGAAGAGCACTCAACCAGGTCTGCCCTTTTGCTTTCAGCTGGGGAATGTGATCTGTATCACTTTTCCATGAACGTACAGGGACAACCGCCAGTTTGCTTTTTCCTCCAGGGATCCTTGGCCTTTTGCCTTGAGTCAGAGAGGGTGCATGGGTGGTATCATTTTCACATTGACCATACATGGAAGAGCATTCACAAAATAAACTATCCGTCCGTCGCTGAAACAAAATAGACCCAAACAGCAACAAATAAATGAGATGGGGTCAGCTGAGCATTCATGATCTCTCGAGAGAATAAATATGCTGCCTCACAAGTTTCTTGAGCTAAATGTGAGGGCTTTCCATGGAATAACAATGATTGCTACACCCACCAGCTTCAAGGTCTGTGTTAGAAAATCCATTACCAGTTTCAGCAAGACGCTCTTTGGCTGTGCTGAAAGTTTAGATTCTTTGGATGACTCCCAAAAGCTATTTTATTGAATAACAATTATATTCTAGTGTTCATCTTGTACCAGTTCCAAAATCATATAAGATGCATAATAAAATTTTAAAATAAATAAAAATAATACAATTAGAGTGGAGTGTAGCGATGAGCTATTCTGGAAGCTAGCAGCTTAACTTGCAGGTCAGTGAAATCAAACACCTTGTGAAAACAGTTAACTCAGAAACCTTCATGCATACTATAGTATGTGAAAAAGACACGAAACCTTAATGGACCACTTGTGGATATTTTGGACAGCCTATTTGAGAATTGTTTCAGGTGGTTGTACATTTTCAGAGTAATCTTGTCAATATATTAAAAATGCTTCAGAGCAATTTTTAATATATTGACAAGATTAGTCTCTCCAATATTTAAAGACATCAATGGAAATGTCAGGGAGAATATAGACTGATAGATGGTTTTTGCAATGACCCAGTTACGCTCAATGCTTTTAATTGCTTGAAAACAACACATTAGCTGTTCCAAGTTTTTTAGTCTGTAGCTATTCAGGAGAAAACATGCTTTCACTGCCAAAGAGCAAAAGGCCCCATAATTAATTTTGTTTTAGATATTGGAAAACAAATAAGCCAGTCTTTGCCAAATGGACGACTGCCTACAGCTCTGCACTAAGAAACAAATTACACGTTATTGTTAAAGTCAATTATTTTCCGCAAAGTGAACTTTAGAGGGAAGTTACTTAAAATTAAAGTACCGAAGGGAACATCTTGCTCTGCTATCATTTACTCACACTTTAAATAATTATCACTTACAGCAGCTCCTTGTTAATAACAATCACGAGAGATTCTGCAGATGCTGGAAATCCAGAGCAACACACTCAAAATGCTTAAGTAACTCAGCAGATCAGGCAGCATCTATGGAAACAAATAAGCAGATGACGTTTTGGGCCAAGAACCTTCTTCAGGACTGGGAAGGAAGTAGGAAGACACCAGAATGAAAAGGTGGGGGGGATGGGGAGGAGGATAGGTGATGCCAGGTGGGTGGGAAGGCAAAGGGCCAGAGGAAAAAAAAATCTGCTAGGAAAGGAGAGTAGGTCATAGAAGAAAGGGATGGAGGAAGTGATAAGCAGGTAAGAAGAGGAAAGAGGCTAGAGTGGGGAACAGAAGAAGAGGGGAAGGAGAAGGGAATAATTATTTCCTCTGAAGAAGGAATTCTTCCCCAGATTCATGCAATCAGGTTGGAGGCTACCCAGATGGAATATAGGGTGTTGTTCCTCCACCCAGAGGGTGCCCTCATCATGGCACAAGAGGAGGCCACGGATTGACATGTCAGAACAGGAATGGGATTCAGAATTAAAACATTTGGCCACCAGGAAGTTCCGTTTTTAGTGGATGGGATGGCCTCGTTAATATTTATGTCAAGAGCCAAAATCTTTCTATGCCACAAGCTCTGGATCTTATCTGGGTCATTAGGAGGAGGCAGAGAGGGGACAAAATCTGCAACCCAATAGGGCCATTGTGAAGCTTCTGATGATTGCATGGTCTCTGTCTGAACATCAGTATTTATTTATTTATTGGGATACAACATGGAGTCGGCCATTCTGGCCCTTCAAGCCAAACCACCCAGCAACCTTCAATTTAACCCGAGCCTAATCACAGGATGATTCACAATGACCAATTAACCTGCCAACTGGCCCGCCATTGAGCCATGGGAGGAAAGCGCAGCACCCGGAGGAAACCCACACGGTCACGGGGAGAACGTACACACTCCTTACAGGCAGCATCAGGAGTTGAACCAAGGTCACCTGTACTGTAAAGCATTGTGTTAATCACTATGCCATCGTGCCACTCACAGAGACTGTAGAAAAAGTCCTCATTAGATCTCCCAATGTGCTTACAAGCACACACAGAACTAGCTCGAAGGAAACATTTAACAAAGAAGACAATATACAGTGCCTATAAAAAGTATTCACCAATTGGAAGTTTTCAACTCTTATTATTTTATAGAATTAAATCACAATGGATGTAATTTGGCTTTTTTGACACTGATCAACATAAAACACTATTTTGGGTTGACAATGTTTCCTTTGAATTGCACATCTACAGTGTGAGACACCTTTGAATACTCAAACACCCCTATTGACATAGATATTCTAAAATCTTCTGAAAACGGAGAGCCAGACGCCAGTAGGGCATAATGGTAGCATACTGGCTAGCACGGCGCTTTGCAGTACCAATTCCTGCTGCTCCCTTGAAGAGGTTTGTACATTCTCCCCGTGACTGTTCTCTTTCCACAGTCCAAAGGCATACCGGTCGGTAGGTTAATTGGTCATTGTAAATTGCCCTGTGATTAGGCCAGGGTTAAATTGGGGGTTGCTGGGTGATGTGGCTCGAAGGCCAGGAGGGCCTATTCCGTGCTGTATCTCAATGAATTCAATAAACTCAACTAAAATAAGTTTAGTCTAGCGAAGCGGCCGTTGACAGAGCTGAAAAGGAGAGGAATCGCGGGCCAGTTCAGTTTTTTTTAAAAGAAACAGCCAACCAGTTGGGAGCGGAGGAGCTGAAGACAGTCGGTCAGCTAGCGCACTATAGAAGAAGTTTAGTCTAGTGAAGCGGCCATTGTTGTAGCGGCCATCATCGGAGTGGACTGAGTCGGAGTGGACTGAGTCAGAGTGGGATGGCTTTGGCTCAACAGGCTTCGGTGTAAATAGGCAGAGGCCTAATCAGAAATCTGTACTGGGAACAAACTGCCGCTGTAAGAATAGATGGAAAAGTGAGTCAGTTTACGAAAATCAAGAGAGGCATTAGACAAGGGTGTGTTTTCTCCCTTGATTTATTTCATGTGTACAGTGAAACAATATTACAAAAAAAAAAGAGACATCTTGGGAATCAAAGTTGGCAGTGAAAACATCAATAATTTCAGATATGCGGATGACACTGTGTTAATTGCAAGTATGGAGGAAGAACTACAAAACTTAATTGGTGTAAGGGCAAAAATGGGTCTATCTATCAATTGCAAAAAGTCAGAATGTATGGTGATATCCAAAAAGAAGGAGAATCCTATCTGCAGGCTGAGAATAAATGGGGAAGACATAAAACAAGTACAGAACTTTTGTTACTTAGGAAGCTGGGTGACATCAGATGGCAGGTGTGACTTGGACATCAAAAGAAGAATAGGGATGGCAAAAGACACCTTTACAAGAATGAAGAGTATACTGATCAACACTAAACTAGGCATGACAACCCACCTCACAGTACTGAAGTGTTACGTTTATCCAGTTATATGTAGTATGGCTCAGAATGTTGGACAATATCTAGTAACATGAGGAAACGAATTGTAGCAGCAGAGATGTGGTTTTTGAGGAGGATGCAAAGAATATCATGGACGAAATGAATATCTAATGAGGATGTCATGAACAGAGCAAGCACAAAAAGAGAAATAATGTATGAGATCATGAAAAGGCAACGTAACTTCATTAGACATGTGATTAGGAAAGAGGAGTTAGAATGCACAGTAATTATGGGAAAGATTAAAGGAAAGAAAGCAAGAGGAAGACAAAGACAACTGATGATGGAGACAGCAGCCAGAGAACTGGAAATGAATACCAATGAATTGATCCACTTGACCCGAAACAGAAGTGTGTGGGCCATGGCAATCAAAGCTCAAACTGGACACGGCACCTGATGATGATGATGATGATCTCAATAAATAAAGAAGGTACACAATAGATCAGCTGTTGACTGCAATTATACCTGTGACCATGTTTAATATGCCATTGACAACATTGGCCTGGTCTTTCAGCTTGAACTCAGTCACAATACTGCAAGTAACTTATCCATGTTGCCTGATTTGTTGCAAGCCAATTAACATAGCCCCATTGTTAAAATCTCAAGATGGTGCTAGCGACCAGCAGCAATGTCCTGAAGACGGCTCATGAAACTGGTGAATTTGTGGAATTTGTCATTTATCGCAACTTACAATAAGAACTGAAGACTGGTTCTTGCTTGAATTAATATCTGCTATGTTCACATAACTCCACAATACTCCCTAACACTTGCACTTTATTGACTACCTACACTGCACTTTTTTGATAGCTGTTACACTTTATTCTTTATTGTTAGAGTTCTACCTTGTTCTACCTCAATGCACTATGTTAGGATCTGATCTGGGCCAGACATGCTTTTCACTGTACCGTGGTACGTATGACAAAATCAAAGAAATTCCAATACCAGTACAAATATTTATTTATATATTTAGGTATCCTGTGCAGAAGAGGTCCTTCGAGCCCAACCAGACACACCGCCCAGCAACACAACTGTTTAATACTCATAAGTCGCACAGCAATTTGCAATGAGTACTTAACATTCTTTGGTCTGTGGGAGGAAACTAGAGCATCCGCAGGAAACCACGGGGTCAAGGGAAGACTGTACAAACTCCTTACATACAGTGCCTGAACTGAACTCGAAACTCAGTGCTCCGAGCTGTAGCAGTGCCGTGCCAACTGCTACGATACCGTGGTGCCTATCAGTGGGGTTGGGTTGAGGAAAAGGGTCCTAAAAGAAGATAAAAAGTGTTGGACGTTCTGTCCTTCAGGAATGTTCCATATTGATCTGTATCCTAACTTCATCCACCAATCCTGAGCTGATCACACACTGAAATCAATGCGCCGCTGACCATTAGCACCATGACTCAATCAAACTCACAATCGGATTTATTATCACTCACTTACATGGGGTGAGGCAGCAGGACAGAGAAAACCTGACAGTAAGAGAATGAGATGCTCGGGCCACTGGAGTTCTTGGTGGCTAATGCGAGCCAGTACCAATACCGAGATGGCATTGTAATGATAACAGCGGCAAACAGCTCTGAATGATAACGCTTTGGGTTTTAGTACCCGTCCTAACACAAAGAAATTCTGCTGATTCTGGAAATCCGGACACACACACACACACACACACACACAGAATGCTGGAGGAACTCAGACCTGGATAGGGAATATTTTGTGGGAAAATGACATATACACGTTTACTAATAAATCTAGGAATGAATGCAAAGAAACTCAGCAACTATGGAAAGGAACAAACAGTCGACCTTTCAAGCCTAGACCTTTTATCAAGCAACACACACAAAAAATGCTGGTGGAACGCAGAAGGCCAGGCAGTATCTATAGGAAGAGGTACAGTCGATGTTTCGGGCCGAGACCCTTCGTCAGGACTAACTGAGAGAAGAGCTAGTAAGAGATTTGAAAGTGGGAGGGGGAGGGGGAGATCCGAAATCATAGGAGATGACAGGACTTTTATCAAGTCCTGTTCATTCCTTTTCACAGATGTTCCCTGACCTGCCGAGTTCCCCTTGCATTTATTCCTGGATTCGCTAGTAACTATGTGTGTGTCATTTTCCAACAAATTATTTCCTATTCAAACCAGTTCCACCTGCTTCATATTGGCAAGTTACCAAGGACTGTTAACTCCCTATGATGTAGGTAGCTGAGCATTTGAGATCAAGGGCAAAGCCCAAATGAGGAAATTGAGCGGCCAGATCAACATCAGCATATATAAACTGCTCAGAGGCAAGTTCAGAGAGGTGTATTTTATGTTAAAAAAGCACCCTATTCTTTATTTAAAGTATTTAAGGCAAAACTGGAATTCAGTTGCACACATAGCAAAGTTGTAGTCAGTATGAACTCAATGGCCACTTTATTAGGTACACCTGTACACCTGTTCAATGCAAATATCTATTCAGCTACAAGAGAAAATCTACAGATGCTAGAAATCCAAGCAACACACCCAAACTGCTGGAGGGAGTCAGCAGGCCCTTTGAAGGGTCTTGGCCCAAAACATCGACTGTACTTTTTTCTATAGATGCTGCCAGGTCTACTGAGTTCTTCCAGTATTTTGTGTGTGTTGCTTATTTAATCAGCCAATCATGTGGCAGCAACTCAATGCATAAAAGCTTGCAGACATGGTCAAGAGATTCAGTTGTTGTTCAGGCCAAACATCAGAAAGGAGAAGAAATGTGATCTAAGTGACTTTGACGATGGAATGATTGTTGGTGGCAGATGGCTGGATTGAGTATCTCAGAAACTGCTGATCTCCTGGGATTTTCATGTACAGCAGTCTCTAGTATTTACAGAGAATGGTGCAAAAAAACAAAATAAAAAATCCAGTGAGCCCCAGTTCTGTGGGCAAAATCACTTTGTTAATGAGAGAGGTCAGAGGAGAATGGCAAACTGGTTCAAGTTGATAGTAACTCAAATAACCACATGTTACAACAGAGGTGGGCAGAAGGGGGTCTCTGAGTGCACAACATGTCAAACCCTGAAATGGATGGGCTACAGCAGCAGAAGATCACAAATAAACACTGAATGACCGCTTTGTTAGGTAACTAATGAAATGGCCACTGTGTGTATATTGCTCTTTGTTCTCTGATACTGACTTCCAAACACTAATTCAGGTCAAGTTGGAACTCACCAAACCTCCATCTGACCAGAGTTCACATAGTCCCCAGCTAACCGAGTGTATGATATCATTCATTCCTGGAACACATTGCATCAGAACAAAAATAGGAAAAGAAATATTTATAACTCGGTGGTGGGGGAGTGGGTGTGTGGCTGCCAGTCATTCCTGGCTCAGTTGGCTCCACACTCACTTGCGTAGACTGATCCTATGGGGACAAAGTGTTTTTCGAAGTAGGAAACAAATCCACTTGATTAGTGTCCAAATCGTTAATGACTGACAGTGAACCACTATGTGTAGAGGCTATTCTGAGAGCAGGCAAAGTCACAGTCAATTTATTATCAAAGTACAGTATGTATGTGTCACCATGTACTACCCTAAGATTCATCTTCTTGCAGGCACTTAGAGGAAAATAAAAGAGATGCAATTGAAAAACTATACAAAATCAAAGACTGACAGGCGACACATTGTACAACTTAAAATAAATGAATAATTAGCGAGGATATGAATTGTAGAGTGCCTGGCAGTGAGTCTGTAGGTTGTAGAATCTGTCCAAAGTAAACCTATCATCAAAGTACGTCAATTTAACCATAAACTATCATGAGATTCATTTTCTTGCAGGCATTCACAGTAGGACAAAACAGTACAGTAGAATCAATAAAGAACTATACACAGACTGACAAACACTAATGTGTAAAAATAAGTTAACCTGCATGAAAACAAAGAAAAAGCAAGTAGTAGTAATCATCATCATAATCATCATTATGCCATGTGACATGGACGATCATGGTCTTGGCAAAAGTTTCTCCAGAAGTGGTTTTCCATTGCCTTCTTCTGGCCAGTGTCTTTACAAGATGGGGAGCCCAGCCATTATCAATAGGTTTCAGAGATTGTCTGCCTGGCGTCAGTGGTCGCATAACCAGGACTTGTGATGTGCACCAGCTGCTCATACGACCATCCACCGCCTGATCCCATGGCTTCACGTGATCCTGATCGGGGGACTAAGCAGGTGCTACACCCTGCCCAAGGGTGACCTGGAGGATAGCGGAGGGAAGGAGCATCTTACATCTCCTTTATTAGAGATGAATCTCCACCCCACCACCTATAATAGATAAATAAACAAACAAACAAACCAAACAAACAACTGAACAAACAAACAAACAAATAAATAAATAGATAAAACTGTGAACATGAGTAGAAGAGTTCTTGAAAGTGAGTCCACAGGTTGTGGGATTGGTTCAGTGTTGAGATGAAGGAGGTTATTCACGCTAGTTCTGCTGAACCTTTCCTCGTAAGACATGTTCTCCAATCCAGGCTGCATCCTGGAAAAATCCTCTGCCCTGTCTCTAAAGCTCCTACATCTTACACTGTTGCAAGTGTAGTCTAACCAGCATTTTATGGAGCTGCCATGCCCTTAAGCCCATCACCTCTACTGGGGCAGGGCCTCTGACAGCAGCTTGCCAGAGTCATCTATCCTGGACCAAAGGTTGATCGGCCCACTGGCTTCCGCTTTCACCACACGACTTCAAACATCTTCTAGGCAAAGACCCTTCCTCTGCAAGGATGAGGTCTCTGGAAAAATTGATGGAAGAAAAAGTCATGGTCGAGAGAGCATGACATTCATGAGTTTTATCAAGGGATGGACAAGCAAAAGTTTTGAAAAGGTTATTAGAACTTCTCAGATGAAAGACAGATGGTCGGTCAGGCCATACAGCATGGCACACAATGACAATGGTGATGTTGGTGTTTCCATCATTCTAGGCTCTTACGGGATGGTGTTGCTAGCCCCATGCCGAACTCTGCTCCTTTTGCAGCTGGGCTTGGGAAAGTCCTTTCTGGAGTTATTCCCCATCTATGCTATCTGTTAACTTTGCCCAGTGGCTGACCATTCTCTCAGTTCAGAATAAGAATCAGAATCAGGTATATTATCATTGACGTAAGTTGTGATTTTTTAAAATGTTTGTGGCAGCAGTACAGCGTACAAAATTACAATGAATATAAAAATAAACAGTGTAAGCGAGGAATAATGAGGTGAACACCAGAGATTATGCACATTCCTGTACCTATGTCTATGCTTGCTGGCAAGGTCTCCTTTGAATATAGAACATCCGTCCTCCATTAACTCATCAACACAAGAGTTTCTGCGGATGCTAGAAATCCAGAGAAAAGCACACACAAAATGCTGGAGGAACTCAGCGGGTTAGGCAGCATCTATGGAAATGAACAAACAGTCAATGTTTCAGGCCAAGATCCTTTATTGGTGCTTATTTCCCTCCATCAATGTCACTTGACCTGCTGGGTTCTTCCATTTTGTGTGTGTTGCTCAAGATTTCCAGCACCTACAGAATTTCTTGCATTCAGGATGATCCCTGTGCTTGTTCCGGGGAATTGTCACTTTAAATCTTGCTGGTGCCCTCATGATAAAGACTCCATTCTTGTATGCTGCAAGATTATAGAACATAGAGCACTACAGCGTGGTACAAGAAATCAAGAAAGTACTTAGAAGTTTGCTTCTCGATGGAAGGCACTATCTTCAAACATATTGAGCTGGATACAATTTACAAACCTACGTGTCTGCAGGATTGGGCCCAGGGGGGAGCCGTGGACATCTGAGCAACCAACTCTCACAACGACCAATGACCAGGGATACGGGCCAGCAGAGACCACTCTGCTATCCAGTTGGCCGGGACGCAAAGGAGACTAGTAGCCGACATGACAGCCAGCCTATCAGAATGAACCGGACAATAACCGTGAACACTCCACAGAAACAACACTCAGTTGTGCACTGATGATGTCACCTCGATTGGTGGCGAAACATTTTGTGATCTAACCTATAGGCTCGGCAGATAACCCTACAAACAAACAGTACAGGCCTTTTGTCCCTAACTCAAAGTTAGGCTCACATTTTGAACTCCTGTGTTTTCATTTGACTTAATTTAATGTTTTGAAGTTACAAAGTATAACACGGCGGCAAAGGTGTAATTGGGTGGCGCTGGTTGATTGGGCCAGAGGGGCCTGTTTCTGTGCTGTATCTCTAAATTGAATCAATAATAAAAAAAATAAAATAAAATATAATAGGCCTGTTAAAAGTTGAGAGGTTAGTCTGCCACAATCCCATCAATCCACTTCTTTTTTCTTTGCTGCCTCTTACAGACGACTAATCAGTAGTAAGTTCACTTCTACACGTAAATAATTTATTCACCTTGCAGGAATGAGTTGTACCACATACCCATGCAACATTTATAGAAACATCATATTTCAGAGCAAGCTGTATCACCACAGATACTACCATATAATAGGGTTTACAACACAGGCTTGTATGTAAGCTACATTGTTCCCAGATATTTGTGAGATTGAATGGGAATCACTGCATGAAAAAGTCATGGTTCTTTATTCAGTCTCTGTCACGGTAGTCAATATTCTCTCTAGGATGAACACAGGTGCACACTTCTTTTACTACATAGGCACAAAAGCTTGTCACTCTCTACGTTGTTGGCATGTTAAGTATATTTCACGATTGTACTCTATCACACTTCCTTTTCTGCTTTCTGATGCGGGTGGTGTTGACAACGAGAGTCTTTGACGACTTGTCTGTAGATTTTAGAAGTGGCTTATTTATACTGTTTTCATTGAAGAAATTATTCAGTGCAAACATGTGGTTGTCACTGGGCAAAATATTGCACAGCACAAGATTTTTGCCTACACTGATCATTAAAAAATTAGAGGGAAAATTGACCGTAGTAAACCATAGCAAGGGATAGCAGATATTGATGATGTTCGAACGCTCTCCACCGAACATCTGTAGAATCTGTACATTCTTCTTGATGGATGTTGCCTTTTGAGGCATCCCCATTGGAAGATGTCCTTGATGCTGCAGAGGGTATTGTCCGTGATGGAGCTGCCCGGGAATACAACCCTCTGCAGCTTTTTCCAAACCCGTGCGGAGGTCCCTCTATACCAGATAGTAATGCCACCAGTCAGAATGCTCTTCAATTTTTATGCTGTTTATTTGTTACGAAGTACAAAGTAAAATTTATTATCAGGGTACATTCATGTCACCCTAAGATTCTTTTTCCTTGCGGACACACTCGGAAAATCTATAGAATAGTAACTGTAAACAGGACCAGTGAAAAAGCAAGTAGAGCACAGAGGACAACAAACTGTCCAAATGCAAATACAAGTAAATAGTAATAAATAACGAAAACATGAAATAACAAGATAAAGTCAAAACCTGGCTACTAAACAGCTTCCTCCCACAGGCAGTCAGACTGCTAAATAGCTGCTCCACCTGACTCTGCTTTGGACACTTTTAACTTGCACTGGACTCTTATAACTTGATTTTAACTGGCATGTGGCTGTTGTGTTTTACTATTTATTGTTATGTTTATTATTTAGTGTCGCGTTTGTTATGTTATGATTGCACTGCTCCTGGGAAACGCTGTCTCATTCTGCCCTGCAGAGCTGATGTACGGTTAGAATGACAATAAAGTTTTTTGAATCTTGAATCTTGAATTTGAATAGAGAATCCTTAGAGTCCCTGAAGGACACAATTGTATGGGGGACTTCAATATGCCAGGGGATTGGGAAAATCAGGCTGGTGTCAGATCGCAAGAGAGGGAATTTGTTGAATGCCTACAGGATGGCTTTTTAGAGCAGCTTGTGTTTGCGCCTACTCGGGGAAAGGTTATCTTAGATTGGGTGTTGTGTAACAGCCCAGATCTTATTAGGGAGCTTAATGTAAAGCTTAACGTCATCTGCTAAAGACAAGATCTGTGGTATTCAAGTCTGGCGATCCAGGTCTGTACCAGAAAACCAGGTATGACATGTGGAGGGCTATTTCAAGGACGAAGAGACAATTTCAAATGAGTTTGGAGGCAGCATCAGATGTATGACAACTCGAGCAGGAGTTGCAAGATATTACTTCCTACAAAGCGAAACCCAATAGCATGAATGGCAACGATGCTTCACTACCAGATGAACTCAATGCCTTCTATGCACACTTTGAAAGGGAGAATATAACTGTAGCTGTGAAGATCCCTCCTGCACCCAGTGACCCTGTGAGCTCTGTCTCGGAAGCAGATGTTAGGCTGTCTTTAAAGAGGGTGAAACCTTGCAAGGCGCAAGACCCCAACAGAATACCTGGTAAGGCTCTGAAACCTTGTGCCAACCAACTGGCAGGAGTATTCAAGGACACTTTCAACCTCTCACTGCTACAGGTGGAAGTTCCCACTTGTTTCAGAAGGGCAACAACTATACCAGTGCCAAAGTAGCATAATGTGAGCTGCATTAATGACTATTGCCCAGTAGCATTCACGCCTACAGTGATGAAAGGCTTTGAGTGGTTGGTCATGACTAGACTGAACTTCTGCCTCAGCAAAGACCTGGACCCACTGCAATTTGCATATCACCACAATAGGTCAACGGCAGACGCAATCTCAATGGCTCTTCACACGGCCTTAGACCACCTGGACAATACAAACACCTATGTCAGGATGTAGCTCAGCACTTAATACTATCACTCCCACAATCCTGATTGAGAAGTTGCAGAACCTGGGCCTCTGTACCTCCCTCTGCAATTGGATCCTCAACTTCCTAACCGGAAGACCACAATCTGTGTGGATTGGTGATAATATCTCCTCCTCGCTGACGATCAACACTGGTGCACCTCTGGGGTGTGTGCTTATCCCACTGCTCTACTCTCTATATACTCATGTGTTGCAATGAACGAGGCGAACCCGAACGCAGGACCCAGGCACAGAGATTGAGTTAGGATGCAGACGCGGGCATGAGCGTTGAACAGCAAACAGGAGGGAGTGCAGGAAAGCAGGAGGCAGGCAGAACTTATCCTGACACGGAGTGTAGAAAGGAAAGTGGCAGACAAAACTTTTCTTAGCACAGAGAGACAGAGTTACACCAGTAAACCTCAGAACTGGAGTAGAACTTAGAAAACTTATCTTGACATGGAGAGACTGAGTTTCACAGGTAAATCTTGGTACTGAAGCAAAACTTAGAACACACAATCCTAAGCGGCCGGGAATAATTACCACACTGGCAAAACCAACGATCTGGCAACCAGTGGGTGCAAAGCTGGAGTTCTTATGTTGCAGGTCTTGATGAAAACCAGGTGTGTCGCCATCAAAGGAAATTAGGAGAAAATGAGGAATTAACGGTCGGAACCGTGGCACAATCAAAGGGAATTAGGAGAAAATGGGGAATTAATGGTCGGAAGCGTGACATCATGACTGTGTGGCTAGGCATAGCTCAAGTACCATCTGGAAATCTGCTGACGGTACAACCATTATTGGTGGAATCTCAGATGGAGATGAGAGGGTGTGCAGGAGCGAGATATACTAACTAGTGGAGTGGTGTCGCAACAACCTTGCACTCAATGTCAGTAAGACAAAAGAGCTGATAATGGACTTCAGGAAGGGCAAGACGAAGGACCACACACCAATTCTCACAGAGGGATCAGAAGTGGAGAGAGTGAACAGTTTCAAGTTCCTGGGTGTCAAAATCTCTGAGGATCTAACCTAGTCCCAACATATCGATGTAGCTAAAAAGAAGGCAAGACAGCAACTATATTTCATTAAGAGTTTGAGGAGATTTGATATGTCAACAAGAACATTCAAAAACTTCTATAGATGTACCATAGAGAACATTCTGACAGGCTGCGTCACTGTTGGTATGGAGGGAGGGCTACTGCACAGGACCAAAAGAAGCTGCAGAAGGTTGTAAATCTTGACAGCTCCACCCTGGGTACTAGCTTACAAAGTACCCAGGACATCTTCAAGGAGCAGTGTCTCAGAAAGGCAGCGTCCATTATTAAGGACCCCCAGCACCCAGGGCATGCCCTTTTCACACTGTTACCATCAGGTAGGAGGTACAGACTCAGCAATTCAGGAACAGCTTCTTCCCCTCTGCCATCTGATTCCTAAATGGACATTGAACCCGTGAATACTATCTCACTTCTTAAATTTATATTATTTCTGTTTTTACACAATTTTTCATTCATTCAATACACATAAACTGAAATAGATTTATTTATTTTCTTCCATATTATGTATTGCATTGAACTGCTGCTGCTAAGTTAACAAATTTCACGACACATGCCGGTGATAATAAACCTGATTCTGATTCTGATTCCGTAAAGGAACCCTTAGGAGGCAGTGATCATAATATGATTGAATTCATACTGCAGCTGGAGAGGGAGAAGCATAAGTCACATGTATCAGGATCGCAATGGAATGAAGGGAATTAGAGAGGCATGAGAGAGGAGACCAGGTGGACTGAGGAGGATACTGGTGGGGATGACGGCAGAGCAGAGGTGACTAAAGTTTCCGGGAATATTTCACAAGGGGCAGGATAGATATGTCCCACAGAGGAAGAAGTTCTCAAATGGCAGGGCTAGGCCACTGCAGCTGACAAGGGAAGTTAAGGGCTACATAAAAGCCAAGGAAAGGGCATTTAAGGTAGCAAAAGTGAGTGGGAAGTTAGATGGTTGGGAAGCTTTTAAAGTTCAACAATAACTATAAGAAGGGAAAAGATGCAATATGAGGGCAAACTAGCCAATAACATAAAGCAGGATGCTAAAAGTTTTTATTCAGTTACATAAAGAGTAAAAGGGAGGTGACAGCTGATATTGAACCACTAGAAAATGATGCAAGTGAGGTAGTAATGGGGGACAAAGAAATGGCAGATGAACTAATGGGTACTTTGCATCAGTCTCCGCTGTGGAAGACACACGCAGTGTGTCAGAGGTCTGTGAGTGTCAGGGAGCAGGAGTGAATGCCATAGCTATTACAAAGGAAAAAGTACAAGGCAAACTGAAAGGTCTTAAGGTGGATAAGTCACCTGGACCAGATGGATTACATCCCAGAAAGGTTGCTGAAGAGATAACGGATGTATTGGTTCTGATCTTTCAAGAATCACTTGATTCTGGCATGGTCCCAGAGGACTGGGAGATTGCAAATGTCATTCCACTCTTTAAGGAGGGAGGAAGACAAAAGAAAGGAAATTATAGGTCAGTTAGCCTAACCTCAATGATTGGGAAGGTGTTGGAGTCTATTATTAAGTGTGAGGTTTTAGGGTACTTGGAGACTAATGATAAAGTAAGCCAAAGTCAGTATGGTTCCTGTAAAGGGAAATCTTGCCTGACAAATCTGCTAGAGTTCTTCGAGGAAGTAACAAGCAGGGTGGCAAAGAAGAGGCAGTGGATGTCAGTTATTTGGATTTTCACGAAGGCATTTGATATGTTGCCACACACGAGGCTGCTTAACAAGATAAAATCCTGTGGCATTGCAGGAGAGATACTCGCATGGATAGAGGAATGGCTGACAGGCAGGAGGCAGCGAGTGGGAATAAAAGGGGCCTTTTTCTGGTTGGTTGCCGGTGACTAGTGTGCTCCTCTGTGGTCAATATTGGGACACTACTTTTCACACTGTTTGTCAATGATTTGGATAATGGAGTTCATGGCTTTGTGGCAAAATTTGCGGATGATACAAAGATAGGTGGAGGGGTAGGTAGTGCTGAGGAAGCAATGGGATTGCAGCAAGACAGATAAATTGGAAGAATGGACAAAAAAGTGGCAGATGGAATACAGGTTGGGAACAGTATGATAATGCATTTTGGTAAAAGGAACAATAGTGCAGACTATTATCTAAATGGGGAGCAGTTTCTAACATCAGAGGAGCAGAGGGACTTATGAGTTCTCGTGCAAGACGCCCAGAAGGTTAATTTACAGCTTGAGTCTGTGATATAGAAGGCAAATGCAATGTTGGTATTTACTTCAAGGGGAATAGAATATAAAAGCAAGGAGATAATGCTGAGGCTTTATAAGACACTAGTCAGGCTGCACTTGGAGTATTGTTAACAGTTTTGGGCCCCATATCTCAGAAGGGATGTGTTGTCATTGGAAAGAGTCCAAAGGAGGTTCACGAGGATGATTCTGGGAACGAAGGGATTAACATATGAGGAGCGTTTGGCAGCTTTTGGCTTGTATTCACTGGAATTTAGTAGAACGCAGGGGTATCTCATTGAAACCTACTGAATTTTGAAAGGATTAGATAGGGTTGATGTGAAGAGGATGTTTCCTGTGGTGGGAGTATCCAGAACTAGGGGCACAGTCTCAAAATTGAGGGTTGACCTTTTAGAATAGAGTTAAGGAGGATTTTTTTTAGCCAGAGCATAGTAAATCTGTGGAATGCTCTGCCACAGACTGCGGTGGAGGCCAAGTCTGTGTGTATATTTAATGCGGAAGTTGATAGTTTCCTGATCGGTCAGGGCATCAAAGGAGATGGCGAGAAGGCAGGTGTATGGGGTTGAGTGGGATCTGGGATCAGCCATGATGGAATGGCGGAGTGGATTCGATGGGCTGAATGGACTAATTCTGCTCCTATGTCTTATGGTCTTAAGGTGAGATCATTGGTTATGGGAACATTTCAATAGATGAGTGTAGTTACCTTCTTTTGTTCAAGAGACTGCTGGTTGAGGGGTAGTAACTGTTCTTGAACCTGGTGGTGCAAGTCCTGAGGCTCTTGTATCTTCTACCTGATGGCAGCAGCGAGAAAAGTGCATGGCCTGCGTGGTGAGGATCTTTGATGATGGATGCTGCTTTCCTTCGACAGTGTTTCATGTAGATATGCTCAATGGTTGGGAGGACTTAACCCATGATGTACTGGGCTGAATCCACTACCTTTTGTAGGATTTTCCATTCAAAGGTATTGGTGTTTCCATACCAGGCATAATGCAGCCAGTCAATACACTCTCCACTACACATCTGTAGAAGTTTGTCAAGGTTTTTGATGTCAGGCGGAATCTCTGCTGACTCCTCAGGAAGTAGAGGTGCTGTTGTGCTTTCTTTGCAATAATGTTTATATGATGGGTCCAGGGCAGGTCTTCTGAGATAGTAACACCCAGGAATTTAAAGTTACTGACCACTCCATTGCTGATCCTCCGAGGATTATGGCTCATGGACCTCTGGTTTCCCTCTCCTGGTCTACAATCAGTTCCTTGGTCTTGCTGACATTGAGTGAGAGGTTGTTGTTATGACAGCACTCAGCCAAATTTTCAACCTCCCTCCTGTAAGCTGATTCATCACCCCCTTTGATACGGCCCTCAACAGTGGTGTCATCAGCAAACTTGAATATGCCATTGGAGCTGTACTTAGCCGCACAGTCGGAGGTGTAAAGTGAGGCGAGCCGGAGGCTGAGCACGCAGCCCTGTGGTGCGCCTGTGCTGATGCAGGCTGTGGCGGAGATATTTTGCCAATCCGAACTGACTGCGGTTGCAAGTGAGGAAATCCAGGATCCAATTGCACAAGGGCGTATTGAGGCCTGGGTCTTGGAATTTATTGATTAGCTTTGAGGAGATGACGGTGCTAAATGCTGAGGTGTAATCAATAAAGAGCATCCTGATGTATGCATCTTTGCTGTACAGATGTTCCAGGGTTGTGCGATGAGCCGATGAAATGGCATCTGCTGCGGACCTGGAGCTCTGGTAGACAAATTGGAGCAGACACAGACAGGAGCTGACATTTCTTATTGTAACATAGTGTATTTTATATATTGCTCTGTACTGCTGTCACAAGACAACACATTTCACCATGTATGTCAGTGATATTAAACCTGATTCTGTTTCATCATAATCTTATCGTAAATGACATTAGACTGAGTGTTGTGATTTTTTCTGCCCGTCCTCAATCTCTTTGGCCGTTGTTAGCTTATTCCCTATTCCCTGATTTCATTCCTCACTCTCTGTGTGGACTCATGAAATTTCATTTCATTACCTTTAGCTTTGCAAGGCCAAGAGTAAAAGCATTTCAACATTTATTTCTAGAGTATTTCAACATTTTGGAAATGGAGATTTCAAAGAAATGTAAGTTTTGTAGAGTCATCGAGTCACAGAACATTGGGGCCACCATGCTCGACCTTTCGATTTCTGATTTTCTATATAGGTGTAACAGCATCTTTCTCCACAACCACTCCACTATCTGTTGAATTATGCGGAATTTGTAAGAATGCAGAGTTGAAGTGGGAGGCAGGGTTTTTACACATGTTCACCCAGGGTCACAAAGTCGCAAAGTTCAAGTTCGAGTTTAATATCACCTGACTGTACATATTTACAATCAAATGAATCAACGTTCACCCACAAAATATACTGTATATCACACACTGCACATAAACCAAGGTATTACCATAAATAAGATAATAAAATATAATTCAAAATGTATATAGTGCTCAGCACAGGTAAACAGTACACAGTACAGTAAGCAGCTCACTGTCCTCGTGATGAAACCTGAATGGCACAGGGTATTCACTAGTCTCACAGCCTGGAGGAAGAAGCTGTTACCCAGTCTGGAAGTCCTGGCCCTGATAGTCCTGTACCTCCTTCCCGATGGTAGTGGGTCAAAGAGATTGTGTGATGAGCGGTAGGGATCCTCAAACATGCTTCAGGCCCTCCATATACAATGCTCCTGTTAAATGTCACAAACGGTGGGGGGGCGGGGGAGGAGACTCTGTTGTTCCTGTCGGAGGTCTGTAGGTTTTTGTGGTCTGATGCCTTGCAGCTTCTGTTCCATATAATAATGCATCGAGAAATAAATTTCACAGTTTTTATCCTTGAATAAACAGAGTACATAAAAGCTGGGCACATCAAAGTTGCTGGTGAACGCAGCAGGCCAGGCAGCATCTCGAGGGAGAGGTACAGTCGACGTTTCAGGCCGAGATCCTTCATCAGGACTAACTGAAGGAAGAGCTTGTAAGAGATTTGAAAGTGGGAGGGGGAGGGGGAGGGGGAGATCCGAAATGATAGGAGAAGACAGGAGGGGGAGGGATGGAGCCAAGAGCTGGACAGGTAATTGGCAAAAGGGATATGAGAGGATCATGGGACAGGAGGCCCAGGGAGAAGGAAAAGGGGGAGGCGGGGAAAAAAACCCAGAGGATGGGCAAGGGGAATAGTCAGAGGGACAGAGGGAGAAAAAGGAGAGAGTGAGAAAGAATGTGTGTATATAAATAAATAACAGATGGGGTACGAGGGGGAGGTGGGGCATTAGCGGAAGTTTGAGAAGTCAGTGTTCATGCCATCAGCTTGGAGGCTACCCAGATGGAATATAAGGTGTTGTTCCTCCAACCTGAGTGTGGCTTCATCTTTACAGTAGAGGAGGCCATGGATAGACATATCAGAATGGGAATGGGATGCGGAATTAAAATGTGTGGCCACTGGGCTGGGAGATCCTGCTTTCTCTGGCAGACAGAGCGCAGGGGTTCAGCAAAACGATCTCCCAGTCTGTGTTGGGTCTCGCCAATATATATAGAAGGCCACATCGGGAGCACCGGACGCAGTATATCACCCCAGCCGACTCACAGGTGAAGTGTCGCCTCACCTGGAAGGACTGTCTGGGGCCCTGAATGGTGGTAAGGGAGGAAATGTAAGGGCATGTGTAGCACTTGTTCCACTTACAAGGATAAATGCCAGGAGGGAGATCAGTGGGGAGGGATGGGGGGGACGAATGGACAAGGGAGTCACGTAGGGAGCGACCCCTGCGGAAAGCAGAGAGAAGGGAGGAGGGAAAGATGTGCTTAGTGGTGGGATCCCGTTGGAGGTGGCAGAAGTTACAGAGAATAATTTGTTGGACCCGGAGGCTGGTGGGGTGGTAGGTGAGGACCAGGGGAACCCTATTCCTACTGGGGTGGCGGGAGGATGGAGTGACAGCAGATGTGGGTGAAATGGGGGAGATGCATTTGAGAGCAGATTTGATGGTATAGGAAGGGAAGCCTCTTTCTTTAAAAAAGGAGGACATCTCCTTCGTCCTGGAATGAAAAGCCTCATCCTGAGAGCAGATGCAGTGGAGACGGAGGAATTGCGAGAAGGGGATGGGATTTTTGCAGAGACAGGGTGAGAAGAGGTATAGTCCAGATAGCTGTGAGAATCAGTAGGCTTATAGTAGACATCAGTAGATAAGCTATCTCCAGAGATAGAGACAGAAAGATCTAGAAAGGGGAGGGAGGTGTCAGAAATGGACCAGGTAAACTTGAGGGCAGGGTGAAAGTTGGAGGCAAAGTTAATGAAGTCAACGAGCTCAGCATGCGTGCAGGAAGCAGCGCCAATGCAGTCGTCGATGTAGCGAAGGAAAAGTGGGGGACAGATCCCAGAATAGGTTTGGAACATAGATTGTTCCACAAAGCCAACAAAAAGGCAGGCATAGCTAGGACCCATAAGGGTGCCCATAGCTACACCTTTAGTTTGGAGGAAGTGGGAGGAGCCAAAGGAGAGATTATTAAGAGTAAGGACTAATTCCGTGGGTGGAGTTTTTGCAAGTTATTTTTAAGCTAACTTTCCGTAATGAAATGGTGAACATTATAAAACAATAGAAATGGATGTATTATTATGTAAAGACTTCGATTGGTTCTATTTGCTCCTAACATTCACAAGGGAAGCCACAAATAACCCACTCTCTCCAAAACAGACAAAGTATATCCCTCAGAAATTCCTTATAACTAGTTGGAAACTTTAGACAGTCTAATTGATTCCTAGACAAAGGCAAACAGCATTGAAAAGGAATAATTATCCAAGGACAGAGGCTCTCTATCTCAGAACACTGAGAGACACATGACAGAATGGTGAGACAGTAACCATCACTTCAAAAACAGTACAAGGTTTCCTGGAAGTTGGAAGCCTGTTAGCTTTTTGGGGAACTGGATGAAGTGGTGTAGCAATGTTTCCCAAGGATCAATAGGAGAATCAACACTTCTGATTGGTAAATTGGTTTGTAATTATCACATGTTCTGAGTCACAGTGAAAAACTTGTTATTGTTTAATTTATTTGTTTCGAGACGCAGCATGGAGCAGGCTCTTCTGGCGCAACCGGCCACACGCCCAGCAACCCAACTATTGAACTCTTATGTTTCAAAATATGAAACTAATTCAAAAGAAGACTTGGCAGTCTGAGAATGAGAGTCTATCTTTGAATATACTTAAGGGAGGCGTTCACGTGGCAGCGTGGTAATATAATTAACATATATTTACATGTAATGCAAAATTAATTGTTTGAACAAAAATGAATGCTTAATCAGCCTTTATACGTACACAATATTACTCAGGGAGGGAGGGAACGTCGACTCAGACCACGAGAGGCCTGCGTCAGGCATTTTCATGCCTTACAAGGCGCAGATTGGAAGTCAGTGTGGGGCGCCACTCCTTGCACAGACACAGACACTAGAGCAATGTGTGGTTAAGTGCCTTGCTCAAGGACACAAACACGCTGCCACAGCTGAGGCTCAAACTAGCAACCCTCAGATCACTAGACAAACGCCTTAACCACTTGGCCACGTGCCCAACACTAATTACTCAAAATATTACTTAAGTACTAAATACACAACATTAACTAGCCTAAATCAGAGGACAATTTACGATGACCAATTAACCAACTAACGGATACATCTTTGGACTGTGGCAGGAAATCTGAAATCCCACATGATCACAGACAGAATGTACACATTCCTTACAGGTGGCACCAGAATTGAACTCGGAACTCCAGAACACCCTGACCTGTAATAACATCACGCCAACTGCCATGCTACTGGGGCACCCAAAATTTAAATTCCCAATCTGTCATGGTGGGATTTGGACTCCTGTCTCTGGGGTAACAGAACTCTGGCTTCTAGTCCAGTAAATTAACCACTACACTACAAGCAGTCCCCTAGTTTTTCACATTCTCCATATAGATCAATACACTGCATTGAGATAGTTCAAAGTAAAAAAAATGCAGGATAAAGTATTACAGTTACAGAGAAAGGCAAGAACAGTCAGGATGGGAAACAGATTCTTCCCTCAGGTCATTAGGTTTCTGTACTCTCTGCCACTTCACATTCAAATTGTCACTGGATAAACTGTACTGTACCCTACAATATTTAATTTATGCACTTTGTTTATCTATGTGTAATTCACTTGTAGATTTTTAATCCTTACTTTGCTAAGTTATTGTGTGTTATAGTTTAGGCATCGTTAGTCTCCTGAGACCATGAATTTGCGCCTTGGAAGGTTTCCAGGGCACAGGTCTGGGCAAGGTTGTATGGAAGACCAGCAGTTGCCCATGCTGCAAGTCTCCCCTCTCCATGCCACCAATGTTGTCCAAGGGAAGGGCACTAGGGCCAATACAGCTTGGCACCAGTGTCGTCGCAGAGCAATGTGTGGTTAAGTGCCTTGCTCAAGTACACAACACACTGCCTCAGCCAAGGCTCGAACTAGCGACCCTCAGATCACTAGATCAACACCTTAACCATTTGGCCACATGCCAACATTGTATATGTGTTATGCATACTACGGTACTTACACCCTGGTCTGGAGAAATGTCTCGTTTGATGGTATACATGTACGTAGTTAAATGATAATAGACTTGCCTTGACTTGACTAGGAAGGGGGAGAAGAGAGAATGTTGGTGGGGCCTTTGATTATGCTGGCTGCTTTACTGAGGCAGTGAAGAGTGTAGACAGAGCCCATGCAGGGAGGCTGGTCTCCAGGATATGCTGAGCTGTGTCTGCAACACCCTGCAGTTTCTCACAGACATGGGACTAGACCGCGATACATCTGGGTGCTAAATTGCGATGCTTTCTATGGTGCATTAATGAAAATAGAAGGATATGGAATTAACGAGGGGAGATTGGGTTAGCATAGATAGGCAAGAAGGTTGCCCTGATACAATGGGCTGAAGGGCCCAGTTCGTGCTGCTCTACTCTATGATGCCCTTATTTAAAACGTTAATGCACCAGAGAAAGCACCATGATTTAACACAACAGTAATTCTAAAGTTCCAGATGACATGAAGACAATGGTCACTTTATGAGATGTCCTGTACCCAGTAAAGTGACCATTGATCGTATATTCATAGTCATCTGCTGCTGTCGCCCACCTGCTGTTGTGTATTTAGAGATGCTCTTCTACACACCACTGTTGTAACGTGAGGTAGTTTGAGTTACTGTCACTTTCCTGTCAGCTTGAACCAGTCTGGCCATTCTGCTCTGACTTCTCTCATTAACCAAGCATTTTCACCCACAGAACTGCTGCTGACTGGATGTTTTCTGTTCATCGCACCATTCTCTGAAAACGCTAGAGATTATTTCTTTTTTAAGAAACTGTGTCTTCTATTTATTAATGTGTTAAATTGGGTTTCTTTGTTTTGTGGCTGCCTGTAAGTAGATAAATCTCAAGGTTGTATATAGTCTACATACTTTAATAACAAATCTGCTTTGAACTTTGAACTTCATTGTGCATGAAAATCCCAGCAGTTTCTGAGATACTCAAACCACTCATCTGGCACCAACAAACATTCCACGTTCAAAGCCACTCAGATCACATTTCTTCCCCGTTCTGATGTTTGGTCTGAACCTCATGACCATGTCTGCATGCTTTCATGCATTGAGTTTCTGCCACACGATTAGTTATTTAGATATTTCCATTAACGAGCACGTGTACAGGTGTACCAAGTAAAGTGGCCGCCGAGTGTAAAAAGTGAAGAAAGTGAAGGGGATAGTTAGATTTCAAGTACCACAGTAGCATAGTGGTTAATTTAGGATGTCAGCGTTCAATTCTGATGCCATCTGTAAGGAGTCTGACCGTGTGGGTTCCCTCTGAATGCTCCAGTTTCCTCCCACAGTCCAAAGGCTTACTGGTTAGCAGGCCGATTGGTTTTTGCAAATTTTCCTGCGATGAGGGTAGGGTTAAATAGATGGGTTGCTGGGTGATGTGGGCTTGTTGAGCTAGGTGGGCCTGTTCCGTGCTGTATCTCTAAATAAATAAAGAAATATACGGAGAGTTTGGTGGAATGGGCAGAGGAATCACAGATTAAATTTAGCTCAGAGAAATAAAGGGAAATAACTTTTGTTTGGAAGGAAAGAAAACCTATATAATATAAAGGGCACAATTCTAAAGCCTATCTGGAGAAGAGGCAGCAATTAAAATTTATACAAGATTATGAGAATAGATATACAACATCAGAGAGATCATACACAAACTGTATGAGAAGTTGTTTTGACAAAACTATTCCACAATACCAACACACCATACCATAAAGTCAAAGTAAATTTATAATCAAAGTACCTATACATCGCCATATACTGCCTTGAAATTGATTTTCTTCTTTTAGATGCTTAAAGGAAAATAAACAAATACAAAAGAAATTATGAAAAACTATGCATAAATAAAGACTGACAAACAACCAATGTGCAAACGAAGACAAACTGGGCAAATAATAAATAAGTAAATATCAGTGAGAGCATTAGTCCTTGAAAGTGACTCTGTCGGTGGTGAGTGAAGTCATTCACGCTGGTTCAGCAGCCTGATGGTCATAGGTGGAGTTGCTTCACCAAGTGACGTTACATGTCATTTGTAGCTCTTTGATCGCACTTTGAACATTGATAACCTGCAGCAAGCTAGTACCAATAAATTGGCTTTATGTCATTGCACAGACTGAGATCCCTGGTGATAGGTATTGAATTTCCTTTGTGATTACACAACTAGAAATAAAATGGAGATTGCAATAGCCACAAGATTTTCACCAAAGGCAGGAGCTGTCCTGGAACTAAAGGTCAGATCTGAGTTCTATACTCTTCCTCATTTATGTTGAAGGAATCGTATCATTTAAAAGGAACATACTTACTATTAGTCACCTAGGGATCGTGTCACTTCTGATCTAGGTAATGAGCTATTTTAAAAATAATTAGTTTAATTGGATCATGAGGAGCTCTGAGTGAAGGTCTTTCAAGATAATGCTTCCTGTTCTTGTGCTGTTTTATTGATGGTATCTGAGCAAAGGAAATTTAAAATTAATCAGAATCAGAATCAGGTTTAATATTACTGGTATACGTTGTGAAATTTGTTGTTTTGCAACAGCAGTACATTGCAATACATAATTTTTTTAAAAACTTTAAATTACAATATAAGATAGTACTTTGCAAAAGTATTAGGTATGGGGGGGGTGATTGATAAGTTTGTATCTGAAGGTAGAAGGAGTCAATTTTTGAAAACCTAGCACATTTATTTTTCCTACATTTACACACTTAGTCCAGCGATTGTGGAGCATACGGATCCCTTCTTTGTAGAAGTCGGTGTCTTGGACCTCCAGAAAGTTGTCCACAGCAGGGGTGATTGATAAGTTTGTAGCCTAAGGTAGAAGGAGATATTATTGACTTCAAACTTCCTGCATAATCACTCAAAGAGTTGAACTGCATGTGCATGTAACGAGAGCTGTATAACTCATCTCCTTATCAATCAGCCCTTGTACGTATAGCTAGGGTGCCTAAGACTTTGGCACTGTACTGTAGTAATTTTATGTATTGCACTGTACTGCTGCCAAAAAAAAAATCATGGCATATGTGAGTGATGATAAACCTGATTCTGATCTGGGTCTCTGTTGTAGACTGAGAGTGGGAAGAGGGCCAGGGAGAGGGGAATCATGGTTGGGAAAAGGGAAAGGAGCGGGAAGCTTCAGAAAAACATTCTGTAATGATCAGAAAACCAATTGTTTGGAATCAAATAACCTTGCCTGGTGCCTCAGGACTAGCTGTCTCTGCTCCTGCACCACCCCCTCACCCCTGGTTCCTTCTCTGCTTCCTGTCCCACATCCTTCCCACAGCACTCCACTCTCGCCATTCCCAACATCCGCTGCTCCTGCCGGATTTTCAAACTCGCTTTCACTCCATAGTGGCAAATACAGTACAGTGCAAAAGTCTTAGGCACCCATTTGACTGTCAATTAAAACAAATAATCAATCCTGGTATAAGAATGATAGACATGAGAGAAAAAAGAATACGTCAAACATCTGCAAAGCAAACAGCATTATGAAGGACCCCACACACCCTTCATACAAACTCTTCTCCCTCCTGCCATCTGGCAAAAGGCACCGAAGCATTCGAGCTCTCACGACCAGACTATGTAACAGTTTCTTCCCCCAAGCCATCAAACTCCTCAATACCCAGAGCCTGGACTGACACCAACCTCCTGCCCTCTACTGTACCTATTGTCTTGTTTACTATTTATTGTAACGCCTGCACTGTTTTGTGCACTTTATGCAATATATATATATAGGTGACATTCGTGGCTGTGAAACAATCTCAGGTTCGGGGCCTCCTCCACGGTGGTTGTACGAGTTGACTCTGGGACTGCAGGAAGTGGTTCTGACAGCTCTGAACACCTCTCTCCTCTAACAATTGATTCTGCTCTCCTCAACTGATCAATCAGCCTTCTCCAGACGCGATCAGATGAAATCTCCACAAGTACCCACTTTTGATCACTCCCGTAGTCCCTCGCCAGGGCCAGGACTGCTTGTCCAGGAGTGAGGCATCGAACCTCCTTGTTGTCGGAGCCCTCAGTTGGTCTCAGCCGTTGGTCCTGCATTCTCTTCCTGAGACTGGATGAGATCCAGCCGTGAGCACAGGGGCCGACCCAGGAGCAGCATAGCTGGTGAGTGGTTGGTTGTGGAGTGTGCTGCTTTGCGATATGCAAGAAGGAAATTGGCAAGCTTCTGATTCAGTGTCAGTGTGGTGTGTTCTGCTGACGTTGCTTGCAGTCCATTCTTTAGAGTCTGGACAAACTTTTCCACCAAGCCGTTTGTGACTGGGTGGTATGGCGAATATGTAATATGTTTTGTCATAATTAGGTTTCACAGAGGAACAATCAGTGAACTGCAAATTGTTTTCTAATCCCAGATAAAAATCTCTGGTCTCCTCATTATAGAATGGATATAGAAGCTTTAGAGACGGCGCAGAGGAGATTTACCAGTATGCAATACGGATTAGAGAGCATATTTTATGAGGAAAAAGTTCAAAGGTTCAATCTCATGTCAGAGAAATGTATACAATATACATCCTGAAATGCTTTTTCTTCACAAACATCCATGGAAAGAGAGAAGTGCCCCAAAGAATGAACGATAGATAAACGTAAGAACCCCAAAGTCCCCCCCCAGCTCCCCTCCCTCCCACGCGTAAGCAGCTGCGAGCAACAATACCCCCCCACCCCCACAGGCAAAAAAAATCATTGGCACCACACCGAGCACACAGCGTGAGCAAAGCAATAGCAAAGACACAGACTTGCAGTTACCCCAAAGACTTCACATTCCACCTGGCATTCGACATACCCCGGTTTCTTGCTCTCCCTAATAAGGGAGAAAAAGGTGTCTCCATTTTCCAAGCAAGCAGGGAGACATAACAAACAATTCGCTGGTTTATGATGTTAAAAGTCCGTTACTTCGCTTTTTTCGAGCTCTGTACCCGAAGATCACAAAGATCCCGGGTCTTCAGGCCCACAGCAGATATCCTGACTCCCCCGAAGACACACGGGTCTCCTGCTGTGACACCGATCCTCGTTCCACCCGTCTCCAGAGCCCTGAGATCCTAGGCTTCCACATTCAAGCTGTCAGGCCGAACCCTTGGCGTGCCGAACAACGGCCCAGTCCTGAGACAACTAGAACGGGTCCCATTCCCTCAAAGAACGGAAGTCAGCGTGTAAGTCCAGGTTAGGGTCTTCAAAAGAACCCTGAAAGGGAAAAATAAAGACATTAGAGATGGAAATAGAGCTGTTTCCGAAGATACAAGCAGAGGAGTTGCTGTTTAGCGCCATCTTAACTTTGCTCCACCTTCTGAAAAGTTGAACAAGCTAGGGCTATTCTCTTTGGAATGAAGGAGGATGAGAGATGACTGGGTAGAGGCGTACAAGATGATACGAGGCACAGACAGAGTGGACAACCAGAGACTTTCCCAATGAGTCGAAATGGCTAATACAAGAGAGCATGATGTTAGAGGAAAGTATAGGGGGGGTGTCAGAGTCAGGTTTTTCTTTACACAGACTGGTGGGTGCGTGAAACACACTGTTGGGGTGGTGGTAGAGGCAGATATGTTGGGGATAGTTAACAGACTCTTAGATAGGCATAGGCACATATTCTTGGATGATAGAAAAGTGGAGGACTATGTGGAAGGAAGGGTTAGATTGATCATAGACTAGGTTAAAATGTGGGCCGAAGGGCCTTTCCTGGCTGTAGTCCTCTATGTTTTATGTTTTAATGCAGAGAAATCTGTTTTAGAGTACCGCACCTCCCTGGGGTGAACCTGGAACTTACTCCTTTAAGATAAATTGGTGCCCATATTTGGCTTTTCTTTCTGTACTTACAAAACAATTGAGTGTTCAGAATTTGTGTTGCTTCTCATGTTGCCTTTTCAGTTCTCCAAACTATTTAAAAACTCTTCTGCAATAATTGCAGAATATATTGGTCTGTGTATATCACAGTTTCTTGATTTATGGTTTTCTGCTGATTTGTTTTCTATCTTTGGAGGCTCTCATGAATTGTTTTAGCAACTGGTGATCCCAATATTCCATGTAAGAATGTAAGGTATGGAATGAATGAAAAGCAGAATTAAGATTCATTGGAAGAGCAGATGCCTTGCATGCTGCCTGAATGGAATTTGTATGTTGTCACTGTGACTGTCTCTGTGGGTGCTGCAATTTCTTCCCACATCCCAAAGTCACATGGGTTGGTAGGTTAATTGCCCACTGTATAGTGAATGGATGAGTGAGTGGGTCTTCGGGGTGATGAGAATGTGAGCATATTTTTTTTAAAGGATAAATGTCAGATTAGTCTCAGTTGGTGGTTACTGGTCAGCATGGACTCAGTGGTCTGAAGGGCCTGTTTCCATGTTGTATCTCTCTGGTTTTGTCTTATTTCACTCATTTTCAGAATGACTGAAACTCTTCTCAACGATCTGTGGTTGATTGTCTCTGACTCAGTGTTCTGGAACAGCAGTCCTTGAGAAGAGTC
Source organism: Mobula hypostoma (assembly GCF_963921235.1). Lineage (NCBI taxonomy): Eukaryota > Metazoa > Chordata > Chondrichthyes > Myliobatiformes > Myliobatidae > Mobula > Mobula hypostoma. The sequence goes on along the minus strand of NC_086113.1, from coordinate 6,171,054 downwards.
TTAACACATCAACTAGTAAAGATGCATCCATCTTTAAACTGGAGTTCCCACTACACACTCCAGCCATCTTGGCTGGACATGTAGACCTGAGACAGTGTGGAGTCTTTTCTGGTTTCCCTTTGGATCGTCTCAGCAGTGATAGGGAGAGTTTCGTTTTGAGTTAGGGAGAGCATGTCAAGAGGAGTGTCTTCTTATAACATTTTCAGGCATTTTCTTTTGCAAGGGTAAAAAGGACAATCCAGCAGCACGTTCAAGACCAATTATTCTCTTGAATTCAATCTTGTAATTGTGTCCTCCAAGAAACAGAGCTGATCTCTGAATTTGTGCCGCTGCTGTTAGGGAACACCCGTCCGTGGATTGAAGATGGACACTAGCGGTTGATGATCAATAACAAGGATAAACCTTCTCCCATACAAATACTGGTTGAAATGTTTTACACTCCAAACTGGACTCAAGGTCTCTCTGTCAATTTGTGTATAATTTTCTTACTGTTTAGAAAATAGTCTACACCAATGGAGAATATAACAGCATCTGTTAATCATAAGTTGGAACAATTTTACTCATACTGGAAAAAATGGTTTAACTACATAACACCTCATAGGCCTGATTTTATTCTCACAAGTCAATGAATATGTTGTTAAAAAAAGATCATTCCCTACTTTGTACATAGTTTTCTTCTTTCGATTGTTCTTTCTTTCCTCTCCTTTCTATAAGTGTATACCTCAGATAAATATTATGTGGAGATTTGTGACAAATAAGATTATATGATATATCTGTACAGTATCTGAAATACATCTTATGGAAATGTTTGATGATGAAATTCAATAAAAAAAAATTACAAAAAAAAAAGAAAATAGTCTACACCTTCAATCCTTCTACAAAAATGCATGATCATACATTTCCCTATACTGTATTCCATCTGCCACTTCTTTGCCCATTCTCCCAATCTGTCCAAATCCTTCTGCAGACACTGTTTCCTCAACACCACCTGCCCCTCCACCTATGTTTGCATCATCCACAACCGTAGCCTCAAAACCATCACTTGTTTCAGTTACAGTACATGTGATGGACAAATTGTTTAGTTGGAAAAGTCAGAATTACTGTTCAAGCTCCCTCCAAGGACTACCCATGAGCTCATTCCATTTCCTCAGTATGACGCCAGATGCTGCTACTTTAGGTCAGGGTTTCTTCGTCAGACATAGGAGCAGAATTAGGAAATTTGGCCCAGTAGGTCTGCTCCGCGGTTTCACCATCTTTGGAGTGAGAGCAAGTTGCTTGAAGTTGCAGGATTAAGTTTTGAATCCAGATGCCCCAGACAGACAATGTGGTGCTATTGCTCCAGCATATACTGGACCTCAGTCTAATAGTGAAGAAGCTCGCAGATGGATGCATCAGACTGGGAGTGGGATGGAAAATTTAAGGGACCTGGCATCAGGAAGCTGATGTTTGCCCCTGCGGTCTTGAAAGTAGGTGTTCCATGACACGATCTTCCAAACTGCATGTTTTCTCCAGCGGAGGGGTGATCACTAATTGCCCATCACTTTAATTCCTCATCTCATTCAAGCCCCAATCTATTGATCTGTGTCAGCAGCCCTCTTACAGTGAATCTGTCTAGATTCTACCACACCAGGGAACTTGATTTTTCGTATGTATCAGTTACCGTTTGCAACATTATCTCAGCTTATTTTCTTTTTTTTCATTTCATTCTTTTTTTCCCTCTCTGAGAGTGGAGGATGTGCCTCCCCTGTATTATGTACCCTGGTCAACGTATGATCTCAAAGGTGAAGTGGAAACAGATAGAGAGGAAAATAAGGCAAGCTGCCATGAAGAGATTAAAGCTAAAGACATTGGGAGACTAAGATGTTATTTCACGAGTCATGATATCTATTTAAGTTGTGACATTTCAGGAATAGGAGGAGCAGACTGTAAATTATAATTTAGACCGCATACCACTAACAACCACACTATCCCCATTTTAATGTCAACACAGGCTCAAGATTATTGTTTAGTTACATCCTACTCAAGGATAGCTAATCCTAGAAAACTATTGCCTCAGTGGGGTGACATTATCTTTAGGTCAGTGGTTGATGACAGGAAGAAGTCTCAAAAACAAGTGGAAGGAAGCAGCTATCTCTGAAATAAAAAAAAACAAAAATGCAGATGTTGGAGATATGAAATAAAACAAACCACGTCAGAAACATTCAGCAGGTCAGGCAATGTCTTTGGAAAGAAAATGTTTCGGTCCCTTGTTTCAGATTACCACTATTATTGAATTAGCTGGTTATAGACCTTGGCATGCACATTACATAATATTGTGATATAATAATCATAGTCATATTGATCTGCCTTGACTTCAAGGCTTTTGCAGCACAAGTCCTATTAACCCTCCTTTTAGCAATTGTGATGAACTAAATGTCTCTCACATATTCTAGAAATGGCCCTGTAGCACTTTCCAGAGCTTCCTTCTGAAAGCGCTATAAGGCTATTGTACAAAAACTTCACACCAACTTGAAAGTTTCTTCCCCAAGGCAGTTAATCTGCTCAAACAATCTAGTTAACCCCCCCGCCCCACTATTTATTACCTCTGTCACTGCACTGCACTCTAAACACTTTAAATCTCTTTTAATAAATATCTTAAATACATGCTGATATTAATGCATTTTTTAAATTTCAACCTGTACTTTAGCTTTTAACTTAATTTTCTATAATTCTTTATTCGTTATAATTGTTGAATGCTGTTGTTATTTTTAGATTATGAAGATACGCAGTCCTCTTTTATTGTCATTTGGTAATGCATGCATTAAGAAATGATACAAAGTTTCCTCCAGTGTGATATCACAAAACACAGGACAGACCAAGACTGAAAAAACTAACAAAACCACGTAATTATAACATATAGTTACAACAGTGCAACAATACCATAACTTGATGAAGAATTCCATGAGCACAGTAAAAAGTTCAAAGTCTCTCAAATGTCCCACATCTCACGCAGATGGGAGAAGGAAGAAAAACTCTCCCTGCCATGCCCGACCACAGTCCGACTCTGAGTCATCCGAAAACTTCGAGCCTCCGATCAGCTCTCCGACCCTGAGTATTGAGCGCCATCTCTGTCTGAACGATTCGACCTCAATCTCGGTTGCCAACAACAGGCAAAGCCGGGGATTTTGAGGCCTTCCCTCCGGAAGATTCCCGACCGCGCAGTAACAACAGCAGCGAACTGGCGTTTCAGAAATTTCTCCAGATGTTCCTCTGTGCTTTCACGTCTGTCTCCAACAAATCAGAATTGTCCACGGCCCTTATTTAACGGATACAATATCATTTTTCACTGGAGGGCTGCACACGGCACGCTGCTCTCTCTCCTCCTGCCTCTGCATCCTATTGTATGTCCATAAGATGATTCCTTAAGAGGTTCACAAGGATGATTCCGGGAATGATAGGGTCATCATATGAGGAATGTTTGATGGCTCTGGGTCTGTGCTCGCTGGAATTTAGAGGAATGATGGGAGATCTCATTGAAACCTTTCAAGTGTTGAAAGGCCTAGACAGAGGAGATGTGCAAAGAATGTTTCCCATGGTGGCAGAGTCTAGGAAAAGACGGTACAGCCTTGGGATAGAGGGACACCCATTTAAAACAGAGATGCAGAGAAAGTTCTTCAACCAGAGAGTGGTGAATTTGTGGAATTTATTACCACAGGCAGCTGTGGAAGCCAGGTTGTTGGGTGTATTTAAGGCAGAGCTTGATAGGTCCTTGATTGGACACGGCATCAAATGTTACAGAGAGAAGGCCAGGGAGTGGGGCTGAGGAGGGGAAAAGAGAATCAGCCATGATTGAAAGGTGAAGCAGACTCAACAGGCCAAATGGCCTAATTCTGCTCCTATGTCTTATGGTCTAAGGCAGTGGTCCCCAACCACCAGACCGCGGACTGGTACCGGGCTGCAAAGCATGTGCCACCAGGCCGCGAGGAAACGATATGAGTCAGCTGCACCTTTCCTCATTCCCTGTCACGCACTGTTGAACTTGAACATAGGGTTGCCAACTGTCCCGTATTTGCCAGGACATCCTGTATATTGGGCTAAATTGGTTTGTCCCATACGGGAGTGCCCTTGTCCCGTATTTCCCCCGCTAAGGTAGAGCGTTCCTATGAAACCTTTTGTGCCAAAATGGCATAAAGCAAAGAAGCAATTACCATTAATTTATATGGGAAAGATTTTTGAGCGTTCTCAGACAAAATAACCTACCAAATCATACCAAATAACACATAAAACCTAAAATAACTCTAACATATAGTAAAAGCATTAATGATATGATAAATACACAGCCTATATAAAGTAGAAATAATGTATGTACAGTGTAGTCGGGAAGATTAAGCCAAAACCGATTTGTGGAAAAAAAATCGGCACGTACGTGCATGCGCACACCACATATGCACACATCACGCATGCACATACAGGTGCCTGTGCAAGGCTTCATGGTCATGGTAGTCTTTCTCGGGGTAAGCACAAGTGTCCTGTCAACACACACAAAAAATGCTAGTGAACGCAGCAGGCCAGGCAGCATCAATAGGAAGAGGTACAGTCGACGTTCTGGGCGGGGACCCTTCATCAGGATTTGACTGCTACTTTTGTCCCTTATTTGGGAGTGAGAAAGTTGGCAACCCTCACTATAAAAGACATGTTGAGGTGAGTTTAACCCTACTTGAACACCACCCCTTGGGTTGGCCGGACCGCAAGAATATTGTCAATATTAAACCGGTCCGCGGTACAAAAAAGTTGGGGACCCCTGGTCTAACAGCATAAGATATGGGAGCAATATTAAGCCATTTGACCCATTGAGTCTGTTCCATCATTTTTTCATAGCTGATTTATTATCCTTCTCCTGCCTTCTCCCAGTAACTATTGACAACCTTACCAATCCAGAATCTATCAGCCTCCACTTTAAATATACCCAATGATTTGGCCTCCGCAGCTGTCTGTGGCAATGAATTCCACAGATCCACCACCCTCTGTCTAAAGGAATTCCTCCTCAGCTCCGATCTAAAGGGAAGTCCTTCTTTTCTATGGCTATGCTCTCTGGTCCTAGACTCCTTCACACCATTTCCGGTAAGATGGTGGTGCACTTGGATGCAGCAGCCTTTCCGAGATCAACAAAAGGCGTTTTTCTCTTTTTTGAAAACCTTTTTTACAATTGCAGGACAATGCTGGACATTAAAACTTCAAGTATTGCAAGTCTACCCATCAGTGAGCTGCTGATTGGTGGAGAAGCTGGACTTGATGTGGACCGTGTTGTTGCCTGCTACAGAAAGGCACTGGAGTTGGTGCATGAAGGTGGTGAGCAGTCTAACAGCGAGTGATTGTCTTGGCTGATTTTCTTGCAATCGCAAGACCCTGTTGGACATTGGTAATGTGAAATACTGCAAGTCCGCTTCACTGGTTTGTTGGCGAGATCAACAGCGGGGTAGCTTCGTGGCCTCAGTTGTAGTGAGGACCAGGCCCCATGCCATGGGCTTACCTGTTGCAGTGGTTCAGGAGGGGATATGCCACAGGTGGTGTAGCGCAGCACCCATACTTGGTCGGGGGCTGGCCCACCCATGGGGGCTGGCCCACCCATTGGTGCTGCGCTACAATACTTGTTCGGTGCAAGACGAACTGGATTGCACGCATGTATATGTTTGTCTGCCGACTGCTGAGAATTGTTTGTTCTTGCCAAAAACACCCATGCATCATCAATTTAAAAGACATGTCACTCAGTGACTTGGGCTATATATATAAATGTGTGTGTGTGTGTGTGTGTGTGAGACTATATGTTTATTGCTATCTTATATGTGCTGTGTATGACCGTTGGTACTGTGTATTGCACCTTGGCCCTGAAGGAACACTGTTTTGTTTGGCTGTATTCGTAGAAATTCATGTATGTTTGAATGATAATTAAACTTGAACTGAAACAGCTTTTAAAAGGCAGAGAGACAAGAAAGATTTAGGATTAATGGGCCCAGATTGGACACTCAACTAATGCTATTTAAAAACTGCTCACTCTAAGCATGGTGCAGTGTCTAACAGCCACACAAGTGCACAGGACTGACGCTGGTTAGAACCTGTTTGGCAACAGCCTCCTGCCCCGAATAAGTAGCACAGTGTCCCAAATAAATGAAGGGAATCCCGGCTATTTTCTCAACTAGTTTTTGCTCTTTAAGCATTGGCCCAAAGAAGCAGTTGCCCTTTTAACCGATGGCCCAATTAGCTGGAATGCACTGGATACAGAGCATGTCACCTCTAACCTCTAAAACCAAGAATTCCAGTCCCTGATTTCCCACCTACAATAAAAGAAAAAACACTTACTCTGTCTACACCCTCATAGCTTAATACACCTCTATGAATCAGCTCTCAGTCTCCAATAGCCCTGCCTATTGCATCATTTCTTAATGCATGCATTACTAAATGACAATAAAAGAAGACTGCGTGTCCTCATAATCTAAAATCTAAAGTCTAATCTAAAAAATGTATGTAACCTCTTTTAACAATTCATCTCCAGAGTCCTGGCATCGTCCCAGCAAATACTTCCTGCACTCTTCCCTTTTTGTAACAGGGTGACTAAAACTGACAGTAAGTTTAGATGGGGTGGAGCTTGTTAGGTGTGTCAGGAAGGTTTCCTGACACAATATGTATATAAGCCAATTAGAGGAGTGGCAGTACTCAATCTGGTATTGGGAAATGAACCTGGTCAGGTGTCAGATCTCTCGGTGGGAGAGTATTTTGGAAGTAGTGACCACAACTTGATCTCCCTTACCGTAGCACTGGAGAGGGATAGAAGCAGAAAATTTAGAAAAATATTAAATTGGGGTGGGGGAAATATGATGCTATTAGAGAGAAACTTGGGAGCAGGTGTTCTCAGGGAAATGCACGGCAGAAACGTGGCAAATATTCAGGAAATATTTGCACGACATTCTGCATAGGTATGTTTCCTTGAGGCAGGGAAAGGATGGTAGGGTAAAAGAACCATAATGTACAAGGTATGTAGAAAATCTAGTTAAGAAGAAAAGAGATGCTTACGAGAGGTTCAAGGATCTAGGCACTGTTAGAGCTCTAGAAAAGCACAAGGGTGGCAAGAAGGAGCTCAAGAATGAAATTAGGAGAGCTAGAAGGGGCCATGAGCAGGATGAAGGAAAACCCCAAGGCTTTCTACAAGTATGTGAAGAGCAAGAGGATGAGCCGTGTGGGAATAGGACCATTCAGGAGTGAGAGTGGAAATATGTGCATGGAGCTGGAGGAGGTAGTAAGAGTACTTAATGAATACTTTGCTTCAGTATTCACCAGTGAAAAAGACCTTGGCAATTGTGGGGATGAATTAAAACAAACTGAAACGCTTGAGTGTATAGACATTAAGAAAGAGGATTTGCTAGATCTTTTGAAAGGTATTAAGTTAGATAAGTCATCAGAACCAGTCAAGATATACCTCAGGCTACTGTGGGAAGCGAGGGAGGAGATTGTTGGGCCTCTGGCGATGATTTTTGCATCATCAATAAGGACTGGAAAAGTACCAGTGGATCAGTAGAGCTACTAGGACTTGATGTTTCAAATCCCTGTGGTAAGTCGGCACTCTCGATGTTGGCAGTGGGCTTGGAGAGGTGACAAGGAGGGAGGGTAGATACATCATCCAGGCCATCAGGTGGGCACCCTCCTTCTTTGACGTTTCATTGATAAGGCCTCTCCGGTAAATGATGCCTGTAATCTGTCAAGTAGGGTGCCGTGAACAATCCTGATTTGATGGAGACAGACATGAGAGAACGGAGGAACATCTGGAGAAACTTCTGAAATGCCTTTTTCGCTGCCGCTGTTACTGTGTGATCCGGAATCTCCGGCGGGGAAGGCCCCGAGTCCTCGGCTTTGCTTGTTGCTTGGCGGCCGGGACGGGGTCGAGGCGCTCGGCAGAGATGGTGCTCAGTGCTCGGTGTCGAAGGGCTGGTCGGAGGCTCGAAGTTTTCGGACGGACTCAGAGTCGGCTGTGGTCGGGTGCTTCCAGTGCATCGACAGTTGTCGGTGCCTGGAGGTCTATGGCAGAGAGAGTTTTTCCCTTCTGTCGCCTGCTATCGGAGACTATCGGGAGTCAATCAGAACTTTGAAACTTTTTTTTACCGTTCCCATGGTCTGCTCTTTATCAAATTATGGTATTGCTTTGCACTACTGAAACTGTATGTTATAATTATGTGGTCTTGTCAGTGTTAGTCTTTGGTTCGTCCTTTTTTTAGTGATATCACACTGGAGGAATATAATATAATTTCTTAATGCATGCATGCATTTCTAAATGACAATAAATGAGGACTGAGTGTCCTCATAATCTAATGTCTCCAAAGGGCTCAGCGGTGCTACCTGGCATCCCAGATACACCCCCCTCAGTTCCATACCCTCCCGTCTTCATCTTGCAGCCCAGTTGTTGTCTTTCTTTTTAATCCAAATCCAATTGCTGCTTTCTTCTGCTGCATTTGACAAGGACTTGATTGCTTGTTGGAGGGAGTGACCCCTCACCCCCATCTTCTTCAATAGACTGGTCGTAGATGTAGCAACGAATCCCCTGCATCCCACTTCTACAGGGAAAATCTTGGTCTTCCAGCCATTCTGGGCAGCTTCAGTTGCCAGTTCGGAGTACTTGGTCTTTTTCCTCTCATAAGCTTCTTTGACACCATCTTCCCATGGTACTGTCAATTCCACAACATATGCCAGCTTGGCTGTTGTGGACCAGAGGACCATGTCTGACTAGAGTGTTGTAGCTGCAATGTCTGGGGGAAACACAAGCTTTTTTTCCAAGCCCACGTCCATTTTCCAATCTGGAGCAACCTGCAGAATGCTTACATCTTTTGATGTTATATGGTGCGCTGGAGGTTAGCCTGCTGGTACAAATCGTGTGATGTGGACATTTCCTGCCCATGTTGCCAAGGGTTGGAGGGTTGCAAACACGTTCCCTTGTTCAAGAAAGGGAGTAGAGATAACCTAGGAAATTATAGACCAGTGAGTCTTACTTCAGTGGTGGGCAAGTTGTTGGAGAAGATCCTGAGAGGCAGGATTTATGAGCATTTCAAAATTCATAATCTGATTAGGGATAGTCAGCATGGCTTTGTCAAGGGCAAGTCATGCCTTATGAACCTGATTGAATTCTTTGAGGTTGTTGCAAAACGCATTGATGAAGGTAGAGCAGTGGATGTAGTGTATATGGATTTCAGTAAGGCATTTGATAAGGTTCCCCATGCAAGGCTCATTCAGAAAGTAATGAGGCATGGGATCCAAGGAGATCTTGCTTTGTGGATCCAGAATTGGCTTGACCACAGAAGGCAAAGGGTGGTTATGGATGGTTCATATTCTGTGAGGAGAACGGTGACCAGTGGTGTTCTTCAGGGATCTGTTCTGGGACCCCTCTTCTTTGTGATTTTTATAAATGACCTGGATGAGGAAGTAGAAGGGTGGGTTAATAAGTTTGCTGATGATACAAAGGTTGGGGATGTTGTGGATATTCTGGAGGGTTGTCAGAGGTTACAGCAGGAAATCGATAGGATGTAGAACTGGACTGAGAAGTGGCAGATGGTGTTCAACCCAGATAAGTGTGAAGTGGTTCATTTCTGTAGGTCAAATTTGAAGATAGAATATAATATTAATGTTAAGACTCTTGGCAGTGTGGAGGATCAGTGAGATCTTGGGGTCCATGTCCATAGGACACTCAAAGTTGCTGCATGGGTTGACAGTGTTGTTAAGAAAGCGCATGGTGTGTTGGCCTTCATCAACCATGGGATTGTGTTCAAGAGTCGTGAGGTAACGTTACAGCTATATAAGACCTTAGTTAGACCCCACGGAGTACTGTGTTCTGTTCTGGTCACCTCAATACCAGAAGGATATGGATGCTTTGGAGAGAGTACAGAGGAAATTTACAAGGATGTTGCCTGGATTGGAGGGCGTACCTTATGAGAATAGGTTGAGTGAACATGGCCTTTTCTCCTTGTAATGACAGAGGATGAGAGGTCACCTGATAGAGGTGTATAAGATGATGAGAGGCATTGATTGTGTGGATAGCCAGAGGCTTTTTCCCAGGGCTGAAATGGCTAACATGAGGGGGCATAGTTTTAAGGTGCTTGGAGGTAGGTACAAGGGGGATGTCAGAGGTAAGTCTTTCACACAGAGAGTGGTGGGTGCATGGAATGCATGGCCGGCAAATCTGGTAGAGGCGGGTACAATTGGGTCTTTTAAGAAACTCTTTGATGGGTACGTGGAGCTTAGAAAAACAGGGAAATTCTAGGCAGCTTCTCGAGTAGGTTACATGGTCAGCACAACATTATGGGCCGAAGGGCCTGTAATGTGTTGAAGATTTTCTATGTCCTATCTTCTATGTAATATTCTCTGGCCTCACCAATATCCCTCACAACTGCAACACAACCTTCCAACTTCTACGCTCAGCGCCCCGACTGACAAAAAGCAAGCACACCAAAAGATTCCTTCACTACTGTGTCCACCTGTGACTCTTCATTAAGGGAACCAGGTATCTTTACTGCAAGGTTCCTCTTTATAGGATCAGAAATACCTGCAGGAAGTTGTAAACTCAGTCGGTTTCATCATGGGCACTAGTCTGCCCCGTATCGAGGATACCTTCAAAAGGCAATACCTCAAAAAGGTGGCACCCACCATTAAGGGCACCCATCACCCAGGAGATGCCCTCTTCTCATTGCTACTATCACAGAGGAGGCACAGGAGCCTGAAGCCACACACTCAGTGTTTCAAAAACAGTTATTTCCCCTCTACTGTCAGATTTCTGAATGGACATTGAACCCAGGAACACTACTTCACTATTTTTATTTGGTCTCTTTATTAATTTAATCTTATCATAATTTATACATTTTTTTATTAATTTGTATTGGAATGTACTGCTGAACAAATTTCACAACATATGCCTGTGATATTAAACCTGATTCTGATTTTGTTTTACAACAGCATCTAGGGTCCTTCCATTCAATGTAAAAGTCCGACCTTGATGAGGAGTCAGAGCAGAGTAAATTCCTAGTCCACGGAAAGTTTAAAACAAGTATGCAACAGAGAGAAGAAGTGTCAACTGCAAACTGTGCAGCTCTTGATGGAAACTTACTCAAATTAGTGCATCTGCTGATGACTGGAAATGTTCAAGTTCAAGGTTATTGCCATCTGACTGTTCATATATACAACCACATGAAACGAGGTAGCTCGCAGCTTCAATATGATGAGAAACTGATTTAATACCTTTAGGTCAACGACTCCCCCCAATTAGGACTGGAAAAGTGAGAAGTCAAGTTTGGATGCGGAGAGGGAGAAGGCTGGAGAAAACTGTGTGTGCGTCAGTGATACAGAGCAAACCAAAGTGATCAGGGTACCAATTACTTTAAGGAAACAGCAGTTATGAACTGAAGGGAACAATAGAACAAAGAGGCACGCAAATTGCTGGAGGAAGTCAGCGGGTCATGCAGCAACCCAGGTATCCGGCAGCAGCTCTACTTGTACCACTGTCCCCTCTCTCTGTGTATTTTCTTCACAGTCCAAGAATGACTAAATGATAGAATATAGAACACAGAATCACAGAACGCTACAGCACAGAATCAGGCCCTTCAGTCCATCTTAGTCCATGCTGAACTATTAATCTGCCTAATCCCATCAACCCGCAGCAGGACCATATTCCTCCACACCCTTCCCGTCCATTAAATTTCTCTTTAATGTTGAAATTGAACCCACGTTCACCACTTCCACTAGCAGCTCATTCCACACTCTCACCACCCTCTGAGTGAAGTTGTCCTCCCTCTTGTTCCCCTTAAACATTTCACACTTAACCAATGACCCCTGGTTCTGGTCTCATCCAGCCTGCTTGCATTAACTCTGTCTATAACCTTCATTATTTTCTATACCTTTATCAAATCTCCCCTTATTCTCCTACACTCCAGGGGAAACAAATCCAAACTTTAGGCCATATGATATAGGAGCAGATGTTCTCCATTCCATTATGGCCGCTTTTTTTATCCCTCTCAGTCCCATTCTCCTGCCTTCCCCATAATCTTTTACGTTTTGACTAATCAAGAACTTATCAACTTCCACTTTAAGTATACCCAATGACTTGGCCTTCGCAGGCTTCTGTGGCAATGGTTTCCACAGATCAGCATCAGATTTGTCAATAGCATATGTTGTGAAATTTGATGTTTTGTGGCAACAGTTCATTGCAATTCATAATAATAAAAACTATAAATTACAAGAAGATATATAAATAAATAAGTTGTGCAAAAAAAAAAGATGGAAAAATACTGAGGTAGTGTTCATGATTTCATTGTCCATTCAGAAATCTGATAGCGGAGGGAAAGAAGCTGTTCTTGAAAGGTTGAGTGTGTGTCTTCAGGCTCCTGTACCTCCTCCCCGATAGTAGCAATGAGAATTAGGCATGTCCTGGGCGATGGGGGTCTTTAATGATAGAGGCCTTCTAAAAATGTCCTTGATAGTGGGAAGATATCCATGATGGAGATGGCTGAGTTTACAACTCTCTGCAGCTTTTTCAAATCCTGTGTGCCCCGTCCATACCAGATGGTGATGCAACCAGTTAGAATGTTCGCCATGGTATATCTGTAGAAACTTGTGAGTGTCTTTGGTGACATATCAATTCTCCTCAATCTCCTCATGAACTATAGCCACTGAACTATAATGAACTATAACCTTCTTTGTAATTGCTTCAATATGTTGGGCCCAGGATAGATCCACAGAGACCATGAAACTGTTCATCCTTCCCACTTCAGCTCCCTTGATGAGGACTGGTGTATGTTCCCTCGTCCTCTTCTTCCTGAAGTCCACAATCAATTCTTTGATCTTACTGATACTGAGTGCGAAGTTAATGCTGCAACTCCCCTCAACCAGCTGATCTATCTCACTCCTGTATGCCTTCTCAACACCATCTGATATTCTGCTAACAATAGTTATGTTGTCTGCAAATTTAGATGGCATTTGAGCATTTGATTCACTACCCTCTAGCTAAAGAAATTCCTGCTCCCTCTGGTCCTAGACCCCCACTATAGGACACATCTGCTGCACACCCACTCTATCTAGGACTTCAATATTTGATAGCTTTCATTGAGATCCCCCTCATTCTTCTAAACTCCAGTGAGTACAGGCCCAGAGCCATCAAATGCTCCTCACACATTATCCCTTTCTTTCCTAGCATCATTCTCCTGAACCTCCTCTCGACCCTCTCCAATGATAGTACATCTTGTTTTTAGATAAGCAGCCAAAAACTGCTCACAAGTGTGGTTTGACCAAGGCCTTATTAAGCCTCAACATTACATCCTTGCTTTTATATTCTAGTTCGCTCAAAATGAATGCTAACATTGATTTTGCCTTCCTTACCACCAGCTCAGCCTGCAAGTTCACCTGTACAGAGTCCTGCACAAGGACTTCCGAGTCCTTTCGCACCTCTGATTTTTGAATTTTCCTCCTGTTCAGAAATTGACTATGTCTTTACTCCTTCTACTAAAGTGCATGGCCATACACTTTCCTATACTATATTCCACCTGCCACTTCTTTGCCCCTTCTCCCAATCTGTCCAAGTCCTTCAGCAGACTCTCTGCTTCCTCAAAACTACCTGCCCTTCACCTACCTTTGTATCATCCACAAACTTGGCCACAAAGCCATCGTTGACATAGAACGTAAAGTGAAGCAACCTCAATATCAACCCCCTGAAGAACACTGCTAGTCACTAATGGCCTTCCAGAAAAAGCCCCCTTTATTCCCACTCTTTGCCTCCAGCCAGTCAGCCAATCTTCTATCCATGCCCATATCTTTCCTGTGAAACCTTGGACACTTACCTTGCTCAGCAGCCTCATGTGCAGCACCTTGTCAAGGGCCTTCTGAAAACCCAAGTAATCAATATCCACAATTGGCACATGGCACAGGCAGCGATCCAGAGATTACCACATTGGGCATCCTGCTTTACAGTGTCTTGTCTAACTCTCTATATTCTCTCTTTAGGACCTCTTTCCTTTTTCTACCTATGTCAGAGGTACCAATATTCACCATAACTTCTAGCTGTTCACTCTCTCCTTTTAGAAGGCCATGGACCCAACCTGAGACATCCCTGACTCTGGCACCTGGAAGGTGAAATACCATCCAGACACGAGGAATTCTGCAGATGCTGGAAATTCAAGCAACACACTTAAAAGTTGCTGGTGAACGCAGCAGGCCAGGCAGCATCTCTAGGAAGCGGTACAGTCGACGTTTCGGGCCGAGACCCTTCGTCAGGACTAACTGAAAGAAGAGATAGTAAGAGATTTGAGAGGGGGAGGGGGAGGGGGGAGATCCAAAATGACAGGAGAAGACAGGAGGGGGAGGGATGGAGCCAAGAGCTGGAAGGTTGATTGGCAAAAGGGATATGAGAGGATCATGCGACCGGAGGCCTAGGGAGAAAGAAAGAGGGAGGGGGTAATCCCAGAGGGTGGGCAAGGAGTATAGTGAGAGGGACAGAGGGAGAAAAAGAGAGAGGAAAAAAAAAATAATAATAAATAAATAACGGATGGGGTATGACGGGGAGGTGGGGAATTAACGGAAGTTTGAGAAGTCAATGTTCATGCCATCAGGTTGGAGGCTACCCAGACGGAATATAAGGTGTTTTTTCTCCAACCTGAGTGTGGCTTCATGTTGACAGTAGAGGAGACCGTGGATAGACATATCAGAATGGGAATGGGACGTGGAATTAAAATGTGTGGCCACTGGGAGATCCTGCTTTCTCTGGCGGACAGAGTGTAGATGTTCAGCAAAACAATCTCCCAGCCCGCGTCGGGTCTCGCCAATATATAGAAGGCCACATCGGGAGCACCGGACACAGTATATCACCACAGCCGACTCACAGGTGAAGTGTTGCCTCACCTGGAAGGACTATCTGGGGCCCTGAATGGTGGTGAGGGAGGAAGTGTAAGGGCATGTGTAGCACTTGTTCCGCTTACAAGGATAAGTGCCGGGAGGGAGATCGGTGGGAAGAGAAGGGGGGGGGATGAATGGACAAGGGAGTCGCGTAGAAAGCAGAGAGAGGTGGGGAGGGAAAGATGTGCTTAGTGGTGGGATCCCATTGGAGGTCCTTTTCCCATCTACAGAATCTCCTGTCGGCTCCTCTAACTATAGAATCCCCTATCACTGTTGCATTCTTCAGCCCCAATTTCCCTTCTGAGCCACAGAGAAAGACTCAGTTCCAGAGACCCAGTCTAATAAGCTATTAATGCTGTTATAGATTGAATAACCTGTTCAACCTTTTCCTATAACTCAGATCCTCAAATCATGTCGACATCCTAGCAAAACTTTCCCTGTGCTCTTTCAATCTAATTGGTATCTTTCCTGCAGGTGGGTGAACTGACAATATTCCAAAATTAGGCCTCACCAATGTCTTACACAACTTCAACATAACACTTAGGAATGAAGGGGTTAATGAATGAGGAGTGTTTGATAACTCTGGATCTGTACTCACCGGAGATGAGAAGAATGAGGGGGATCTCGTTGAAACCTATTGAATATTAAAAGGTCCAGAGAGAGTGTTTCTATAGGATGTTTCCTATAGTGGGGGGGGGGTCAAGGAACAGAGGGAACAGCCTAAGAACACAAGAACGTCCTTTTTCAACAGCAATGAGAAGGAATTTCCTTAGCCAGAGGGTAATGTTTCTGTGAAATTCATTGCCACATTGGCTGTGGAGGCCAGCTCATTGGGTATATTTGAAGCAGAGTTCGATATGTTCTTGATTAGCCAGGGAGTCAAAAGTTATGGGGAGAAGGCAGGAGAATGGGGCTGAGAGGAAAATGATGGAATGATGGAGCAGAGCTGATGGGCTGAATGGCCTAATTCTGCTCCTTTGTCTTATGGTCCTCAGACAAATACAGACTAAATGACAATATTGATTGCAATGCAGTGTGAAATAGGCTGTTCCAGCCACATGAGCCATACTGCCCAGCAATCCCTGAGTTAATCTTAGTCTAATCAAGGGGCAAGTTATAATAACCAATTAACCTAACAAATAACAGTACCTTTGGACTGTGGGAGGAAACTGGAGCACCCGGAGGAAACCCATGCAGCCACTGGAGAACTTACGGACAGTGGCGGAAATTGACCCAGGTCACTGGTACCGTAAAACCTTGTGCTAACCACTACACCCCAATATATGTAGCTATTTAATGAGTTTGATATATTTTAAAAAGAAAAATCGAATGTGACCCACATTGAGTGTTTATGAAGATTTACACACTCTGTGCACCATGTGGAGTGACTTTCGACTCATTGTTATGGGTTAATTGTAGACTGCCTTCAATAAAGGAAGTTTGCTTTGGTAGCTTTATCCTTCTTCATCTTAATAAGCAGCAAGTATGAATGGGCCTTAGCCTGTATCCGGGTGGTTGTCACAATACATTTGTATTGCATCAGGCTGTGTTTCTCCTATTGCTGACCATCCTGAGGTTATGAAGTGACCGGGGATACCTGCCGACCACATTGTTCTTCACTCTGGCATGCCTCCGAGCATACATACACAATGCGTGTACACCCCATCAGCTCCCAAGCAAGAAGTTGTAGTGTGGACCCCTCACAGATAGAGCAGAACACCATAGAACAAGGGCCGGTGATCCCTGAGGTTGGCAAGTCCTGGGGTCAGAGGTCTGAGGTCACCGGCCAATCTCGGTATTTGCATAGTTCGTTGATTTTTTTTGCACATTGATTGTTGTCTGTTCTGCTGGGTACAGCCTTTTGCTGATTGTACTGTGTTTCATGCATTTACTGTGATTGCCTGCAAGAAAATGAATCTCAGGGCTGCATATGGTGTCGTAAATGTACTTTGAACTTTGGACTTCGACATGTGCAGAATTTGAGAGACAGTGGCCATCTTTTTGAGGTCACGTTGCTCCATGGGTGTTTCGAGAGTGGGGCTTCAGTAATTGATTGGAGCACAGGTTACCAGAGCGCTGTGAGACCCCACAGCACTCGAGTGGATTCGTCGCTCACCTGCTAGAGATGTAAGGTGGCCGGATGACATGTGATTCCTCAAGCTCCATCAGAGCAATGTGAGAAGCCTTTGTAAGGCACTGGTCAGATCTCATGTGGAGGATTGTCAACAGATTTGGGCCCCATTGTCCAAGGGGACTAGTGTATGAAAGCAAGTCCTCATTTTGAGAGGACTAGGATATGAAAGCAAGGATATGAGTCCTCAGACATGAAGCCTGGAGCAGCCAGAGTAGGCTGCAGCCTCAGCCTCAGTTCATAGTGGAGTCAACGTCACGGAGCGCAGCGCACACCCACAGCCTCAGCATCAGTACCGCGATGAGCACAACCGGCCCCACCCTTGCCTCTGGTCCCAACATCCTGCCTTTTCTATCCATTTGGCCCAGTGTTTAAACGTTCCAAACATTGGGTTCTTCCTTGCTCTAGGACCTAGGCTCTGTCACATCCATACGCTCCGGCCTGGAGCCCAATGCCACGTATTGACTCATACCCAACCTTTCTAAATCGGCCCGGCACTTACATCAATCAAACCTCACCCTCGATTTAGGTGGATGGGCCTTGAATCTGCCTCTCCTCCGGACCATCTTTGTTCCACCCTGCTCGCCCTGACTTTGTCTTGAATATGCCTAGACCTTGACCCAACCTCTCTTCACACCCGCACGCTTCAGCCCTCGACTAGGCCTCGCCCTTGCATGCCTCTCCATTGTTTGTGGTGATCGGTTACCATCGTTATTTTTTGCAGAAGAAGTGTTACTAATAAAGTATTTAGTTGTATTCCTTGTTTTGGTACACCAGTAAGTTGTTGCTCCCCTTCAGCAGTGCCATCTTAAACCGGAAAAAGATACATTCATTGTTTCCCTAACTGCCAATAGCATAATTAGCAGGAAGTAAGCTCAAGTACACACTTGTAGCTGGAAGGGGGGTGTTCTGCAAACTTGCCACCTGATCTGCTGTTGGTTTCTGGAATGTGGAGAAAGGTGTCACTTAACTTCCTGCAGCCACGTCTCATGGCTCAGAATGGGCCGGGGTAGGATGGTGATTCCATGGTGAAAAGGGCAGCATTCATCATCTCATCCCTGCCACCCTCCAGCATCCCTGGCTGCAAGCTGAATTTACAGGGCAGCTAACCACTACACTGCTGCGCTGCCCTGATTTTGATGAAATTCTTATGAAATATTCCAATGCTGGCTCAGCGCCCCATGAATTTAACAACACTAAATAAATACATTGAAAATTTCAAACAATTCCCACCGTCATCCCTCGGCTATCAAATGTTAACGCCCACCCACTGTGCTGCCACCTGCTTTTGTTTCATGTTACATTAAGGGAAGAAATTATCCTGTGCTGTAACATAGGAATTCATTTCCTTTCCCAGTGATGGCTTCTATCAATGGTTTAAAGGGAATCTGAGGGGCTCTTCTTCACTTAGAGGGTGGAACGAGCTGCCAGTGGAAGTGGAGGATATGGGATCAATTTCCCTACTTCCTTAGGAGTTTGCAGAGATTTGGTGTGACATCTAAAATTTGACGAACTTCTATAGATGTGTGGTGGAGAGTTTATTGACTGGCTGCATCACAGCCTGGTCTGGAAAAACCAATGCACTTGAATGGAAAGGCCTACTGAAGCACCTTCAATAACTCCAAAGGACTGAAGTAGGGTAAATACTGAAAGGCTTTTATTCGCAGTAAAATACGACCTCCATGCTGAGTGTCTGCCCCTGGACTGAGGGGGAGGGGCAAGGTGAAACACCTTTATTCAGGGGTCAGTGGGAGGAGCCACAGGGGCAGTCAGCAGAGGGGCGTGTCCAGACAGGTAACCCAGTTACAACATATATATGGTTTACCACACCTACAGATAGTAGTGGATATGGCCCAGTCTACCACAGATACAGCCCTCCTCACTGTTTAGTACATCTAGATGAAAGCAGCATCCAACATCCAGAAAACCCATCACCTAGGACATACTCTCCCCTCTCTAGGGCCATCAGGCCACACACACCAGCTTCAGAAACCAAAGGGGATACCCTATCACATAGTCCTCTATTCTTCTGAAACCCCGTGTACCTATCTAAGAGTCACTTAAAAGACCCTATTGTATCCGCCTCTACCATCGTTGCTGGCAGTGCATTCCACACACCCACCACTCTCTGTGTGAAAAACTTGCCTACTTCCAAGCACCTTAAAACTATGTCCCCTCGTGTCAGCCATTTTAGCCCTGGGCAAAAGCCTCTGGCTATCATTGAAATGTTCCCACAACCAATGGACAATTTCAAGGACTCTCCATCTCACGTTCTAGATATTTATTGCTTGTTTGTTTATTTATTTATCTATTTATTGTATTTGCACAGTTTGTTGTTCTTTGCACCCAAATTGGGTGGTTTTTCATTGATTCTATTATGGTTGTAGTTCTATAGGTCTATTGAGTATGCCCACAGGAAAATGAATCTCAGGTATGTATATAGCGACATGTATGTACTTTGATAATAAATTTACTTTGAACTTTGATTTCAACATTTGATGGGAGGGATATGGAGGGTTATGGTCTAGGTATGGGTCAATGGGATTTGGCAGAATAACAGTTCAGCACGATATAGATGGACCAAAGGGCCTCTTTCTGTGCTGTAGTGTTCTTTATGACTTGAAAGGAAATAAATAAATATTCATGTCTTACACTGGGTTCCCAATGTTAAGTCCTTGAAAGAGCAAAGAGAAAAATGGGCTGACAATGTGCAAAGTTATAAAACTCATTTCCACTTTATTAAAAAAAAGATGATTTTCACACTGCATCTGCTTGAATCAGTTATGCTTTTGTGGTGTAAATTGCAGGTGGTGTCCTGTTAGAACAAAAATAAAATGTATGTAAGAATTACAAACAGCAGCAGAGACTTGTTTGGTTTCAGGTGATGCAAACAGCAAGTAGCAGTTCTAATCTCTCATTAATTTCTGTTTCCCTGTACTTTAGATCCTTATTGTTCTACAATGGGCTGATCTTTCTTAATGCAATGTTGTTGTTAGTCTCTGCTTCTGCCTAAAATTAGCTGACTGGCTGTGTCCAAATCAGCTTCCACACTGAGTTCTATCATAGCTTGGATTTGTTTCCCAATATGGCTTGGTGTTTTATTTTTGTGTGGATTGTTCTGAAAAGTGCCAGTTCAGCCTAGTCTTCAAAAGAGAAAAATATATGGCTGGCGATATTTTGAGGTATCTTGTGGATGATGGCTTAGCAGTTAGCATAACACTTTATAGCACCAGTGACTCATCTTCAATTCCTGCCGCTCTCTGTAAGGGGTTTGTTTGTTCTCCCCACGACTGTATGGGTTTCCTCTGGGTGCTCCAGTTTCCTCCCACATTCCAAAAATGTTCCTCCACAATCTCTTCAGCTACCGCTTCAGAACCCTGGGGTGTAGTCCATCCGGTCCAGGTGACTTATCTACCTTCAGACCTTTCAGCTTCCCGAGCACCTTCTCCTTTGTAATAGCAACTACTCTCACTTCTGCCTCCTGACACTCTCAAATTTCTGCATTCTGCTAGTGTCTTCCACAGTGAAGACTGATGCAAAATACTTACTAACTTCATCTAACATACACAAAATGCTGGAGGAACTCGGCGGGCCAGGTAGTATCTATGGAAAAGAGTACAGTCTGCCATTTCTTTGTCCCCCCATTACTACTTCTCCAGCTTCATTTTCCAGTGGTCCATATCCACTCTTGCTGCTCTTTTACTCTTTATGTATCTGAAAAAACTTTTGGTATCCCCTTTTATATTATTGACTAGTTTACCCCCATAGTTCATCTTTTCTCTCCTTATGGATTTTTTAGTTGCTTTCTCTTAGATTTTAAAAGTGTTCCAATCCTCTACCATCCCACTATTTTTTGCAATGTTATATGCCTTCTCTTTTGCTTTCATGCTGTCTTTGACTTTCCTTCTCAGCCACAGCTACGTCATCCTCTCTTTAGAATACTTCTTCTTTGGGATGTAGCTATCCTGCACTTTCTGAATTGCCCCCAGAAACTCCAGCCATTGCTGCTCTGCTGTCATTCCTGCTAATATCCCCATCTAGTCATCTTTGGCTAGCTCCTCTCTCATGCCTCTATAATCCCCTTTATCCACCGTAATACTGAAACATCTGACTTTATCTACTCCCTCTCAAACTGCAGGATAAATTCTATCTTATGATGATCACTATCTCCTAAGGGCTCCTTTACCTTCAGCTCCCTCATCAAATCTGGTTCATTACACAACATCTAATCCAGAATTTCCTTTCCCCTGGTGGGCTCAACTATACGCTGCTCTAAAGAGCTCTAAAATTTATATCCCACATTCTGCTACTGTTTGGGGGCCTGTATTAATGCCCATCAGGGCCTTTTTACCCTTGCAGTTTCTTAACTCTACCAACAAGGATTCTATATCTTTGGATCCTATGACACTTCTTTCTGAGGATTTAATTTCATTTTTTACCAACAGAACCACTTCATCCCCTCGGCCTACCTACTTGCCCTTTCAATACAATGTATATTCTCTGATGTTAAGCTTCCAACTTTCAGCCACAACTCGGTGATACCCACAACATTATATCTGTGAATTTCTATCTGCACAACAATATCACCTAACTAATTCTGGATATTGTATGCATGCAAATATAACACCTTCAGAACTGTATTCATCATCCTTTTCAATTTTGCCCCCATGTTACACTTCAACTCATCCCACTGACTACAATTTTGCCCTATCATCTGGCTGTCCTTCCTCACAGTCTCACTGCATAGTGCATCTACTTGTATTCCAATTTCCCCATCTTCAGCGCTATCAATCCGGTTCCCATCTCCCTGCCAAATTTAGTTTAGTACGTTTCCCAGCGGTCACGGTATATATATCTAATTGCTCAGTGTGTCCCCTAGTGGATACAGTTCTATCTTTCTGGAAGCTTCTTGGCATCGCGTTATTTGAGTAGGAACTTTCGCATTTGAATGGAATGTCTGTTACCTATGGGGTATAAGAAAGGCTGACCGTATTACTTCTTCTTTCCCTTCCCCTACTAGACCTCTGCATCTCCCCGCTTCCAATTCTGTTTGATCTATTCGAGCTTAATAAAACAATTGTGAATCACCAGATTTTATGCCTCTTTCTTGACTTCCGAAAGAACCTTGCATCAAAATATCAGAATCCAGCAAGGAGTTCAACAAATGGAGAACAGATGAATTAGGCCTCGGTGTTATTCGGCATTATGGGGCTGCATTGTTTGTTTAATAAAATGAAATTAAACTCTCTGTGCCTGTTACCGTGTTGGATTAAACATAAAAGAAAAAGAAGAAAATATACAAAGGCTACGAGAACAAGAAAAAAAACTTTTAGAAAATTCTTTTCAGCTGAGGTCCAACCATTCCCCTTCCATCAGAAAGACGCTGACAGAACTTGTCCTGGGAACTTGTTAAACAACTTTCTCGTCAGCTCTGCTCTCTGTCTCCAGATCAAAAGTATAACTCCAGGCACTCACAAGTGCCAACCTTACACCTCCCCCTGGTGTCCCTCTTCCTTCCCTTTCTCCCACAATCCACTCTTCTCTCCTATCAGATTCCTTCTTCTCCAGCCCTTTCCTTTGTCCGTCTGTCACCTCCCTGCTTCCGGCTTCATCCTTCCGCTACCACTCACCTAACTCCACCTATCACCTTCTAGCTTGTCTTCCTTCCCCTCCTCCACTTTCTTACTCTGGCTTTTCCCCTTCCCTTTCCAGGCCTGATGAAGGGTCTAGGCCCAAACGTCAACTGTCTATTCCTCCCCCGTAGACACTGCCTGACGAGCTGAGTCCCTCAAGTATTTTGTGTGCATTACGCCGCCACCAGAAATCCTTTCTGTTCCCTTACAGCTCTCTGGTCAACTGATCCCACAAACCACTGCCTGTCTTATGGCACTTCTCTGTGCAGCTGTAGGAGACACAGCCACCTTGTTTTCACCTCTTTTCTTCCTCCCCGTTCCCACGCAGCCCTTGGAGATTCCAGCTGAAGCCTCGGTTCACTTGCACTACTTCTGACCTAGTGCACAGTACTCAACATTCACAGAGTAAGCAAGCACGGATTGGATGATTGCTATCTCGTTATGGGTTTGCACCTTTTTGCTTACCCGCACTGCACTTCCTCTGTAGCTGTTACACTTTACTCTGCATTGTTATTGTTTTAGCTCAATGCACTGTGCAGTCAAATGATCTGAGTGAACACTATGCAAGACAAGCTTCTCACCGTATCAAGGTACATGTGGCGCCACGGTAATGTCACGGACAGCGCGACGCTAATATAGCTCGTGGCGCCGGAGGTTGGAGTTCAATTCCCCCTCCATCTGTAAGGAGTTTGCACGTTCTCCCCATGACCACCAGGGTTTCCTCCGGGTGCTCCCGTTTCCTCCCACAGTCCAAAGGTTAGTGGGTTCATTGGTCATTGTAAATTGCCTTGAGACTAGGCTAGTTTTGAGTAGCCGGGTTGCTGGGGGCTGCGGCTCGTGGCGCTGGATGGGCCTGTTCTGGGTTGTATTTCTAAATAAAAATAAAGTAAATAAAAAATAATAAACTGATTCCAATTCCTGTTCCTTCTGAAGAAGCAGTCCATGGAGATTAGAATGCTTGGATCTCTTCCCATCCCTTGATGTCTCTCTGTGGTCTGTTCGCTCTCACATGTTACCTGCCGAATCCTGATTCTTCTGCCACCGGCCACAGCAGGAGCAGTTTACTACAGCCAATTAATATCCCAGCATGTCATTTGAATGTGTAAGGAAACCGAATATCCACAGAAAAAGCTTGGAATTACAGAAGGCACCTGACACCAGGATTGAATCCTGGCCAGATTCGGATTTTGTTTCGGATATATTTATTTATTACATGTATATGGAATCAAACAGTACCTTCTGTACCTTATAAAATGGTCGTTGAGTGTCCGTTCATGGTCTTCTGTTGCTGTAGCCCGTCACATTTTTCTGATACTTGTCTGGACATTAACTGAATCTCTTGGCCACATCTGCAAGCTTTAATGCATTGGGTTGCTGCCACATGATTGGCCGATAACATATTTGCATTAATAAGCAGGTGTATAGTTGTACCTAATAAAATGGCCACTGAGTGTGCATGGGTGATATTAAAATTAATTCTGAGGTGAGACAGCATCTGTGGATAGAGGAACAGAGTTCATGTTTAAAGCTGAAGATCTTTGTTTGAACCACAGATCAGCGATAGATTGCAGGAGGTTTTCCAGGAACTGATGGGTTTTAGGAAGTATTTGAAAGTCTGTATTTAATGAACCTAACCAGCTGCTATTTACAGGAAGAAGTTTAGTTAGAACTCCACCCTCCCTGACTACAGCCAAATTATCATCGTCCCTGTCCATGTTGTTAAATGACACAGGTCATAAAAGTTAGAACAGCCTATGCTGACGTGTTGGTCTTTTAACCTGCTGTATGATCAGTTTAACTCTTCCCCTGCCGCAAAGTCCTCCATTTCTCATTCATTCAACGTTTTTATGCAGAAGCTGGTTTGTATTGGTAGTGAGCTGCCAGAAACGGTAGTTGAAGTGGGCACATTAGCAACGTTTAGAAAACAGGACAACACAGATCTTTTGTTCCCATGATTTTGCACTGATATTTTAATCTATTCCATTAACAATTTAACCCTTTCCTCCTACACAGCCCTTGATTTTTCTTTATCGATTTGTCTCTCAAAGTATCTATTGTATCAGTCTTTACCACCACACCCAGTAGTGGATTCCATGTACTCACCACTCTTTGTGTAAAAAAGAAACTGATACCTCTGACATCCCCCCTATATTTTCCACCAAACCTCCAGATATCTGTGTCCCAAGCATATCCTTAGGTTGTGCTGGCTGTAAAAACAAATGAGGCACGACACTGAATGTTTCAATGTACATGTGATAAATAAATGAACCTGAAAATGAAAATATACTGGAAGAACTCAGCAGGTCAGGCAAAATCCATGGGGGGAGGGGAATAAACCATTTCTATTTGAAACCCTTCATCAAGAAAGGTTCTGCTGAAAGGACCCCCTCCATCCAGGTCATGCTGTCTTCTCACTGCTGCCATCAGGAAGAAGGTACAGAAGCCTCAGGACTTGCACCACTAGGTTCAGGATTAGTTATTACCCCTCAACCATTAGGCTCTTGACCCAGAGCAGATAACTTCACTCAGTTCACTCACCTCATCACTGAACTGGACTCACTTGCAAGGCTACTTCATCTCATGTTCTCAATATTTATTGCTTATAGTTTATTTATTTATTTATTTTCTCTCTCCTTCTGTATTTGTGCAGATTGTTTGTCTTCCACATTTGTTGCTGTATGCCCTGCTGGATGTGGTCTTTCATTGATTCTATTGTGTTTCCTGTACTTGTTGAGCTGCTACTGTGTGATCCAGAATCTCCGGAGGGGAAGGCCCCGAGTCCTCGGTTTTGCCTGTTGCTCAGCAGCCGGGGCAGGGTCGAAGCACTCGGCAGAGGATGGTGCTCGGTGTCGGAGGGCTGGTCGGAGGCTCGAAGTTTTCGGACGGACTCAGAGTCCGCTGCAGTCGGGTGCTTCCAGTGGTGATGCATCGGCAAGTTTATGGCGCTTGGAGGTTCATGGCAGGGAGAGTTTCTCCCTTCTACCGTCTGCGTGAGATGATGCGGCTATCGGGACTTGAGACTTTTTTTCATCATGCCCACGGTCTGCTCTTTATCAAATTACGGTATTGCTTTGCACTGTTGTAACTATATGTTATAATTATTTGGTTTTGCCAGTTTTAGTCTTGGTTTGTCCTGTGTTTCTGTGATATCGCTCTGGAGGAACGTTGTATCATTTTTTAATGCATGCATTTCTAAATGACAATAAACGAGGACTGAGTATCCTCGTAATCTAATCTAATCTAAACAAGAATTGAAAGACTCTTAGCTGGCTACAGAAAGTGTTTACAAGCTGTGATACTTGCCAAACGGGATGTTGCTAAGTACTGCCATGCTGGGTGCCCAAACTTTTGCTTTGGGCCCTTTTCCCTTTTTGTTATTTTGAAACTGTAAAAGATGGAAATAAAAAAGTAATCTTGCTTAAAATATTAAAGAAATGTGTCATCTTTAACTTTATGCCTTTTGGAAATCAGTTCATCTTTTACTCACTTAGCTATTCACAGTAACAGAAATTTTGACCGGGGTGCCCAAACTTTTGCATGCCACTGTATTGTAGTTTGGTAGTAATTTTCTTTGAAATCTGAAGAATCTCAGCTCAAAACATTAAATGCTCATTTCTCTTCAGTATTGCTCCATATTTCCAGCATCTTCAGTATTCCTATGTCAAATCTTTTTAATGCCACTTTGGATTTGAGATGTGTTCGGTTTAAAATAAAGAACTGTAGATGCTGGACGTCTAAAAGAAAGGCTGAAAAGTGCCAGATATACATCAATGATTTTATGAATAGTATGCCAGACAAGCCACAATAATAAACCAATTCCAATTTCAGATCCAATACATCTCTCAGCAGATCGGGCAGTAACTATCGAGACAGAGAATGCTGCAAATCAATTTCCTTACATCGGGGCTATTGGCAAGTTTTGATATCAATCAACAAGCGACCGGCTCGCATTAACGTCAATCAACTCTGTGATTGACGTGATTGGTAAGTCTCGCTGTCAATCCTCAAGTGACTGCGAACGGAACCGGAGTGATTGGCGTTCTCTCCGCCCCCTGTGGAGGACGCGGCCGCTGATTGGAGGAGGTGCTGTCAGTTAGCGGCGGCCAGCGGCGGGGTGACATCAGCAGCTCCGTCTAACCGACCGACGGAGACGGCAATCGTACGCGAGGCGACCATGGAGGAGGATGGAGGAGAGCAGATGAGACCTCTACTCACTGTGGTAACAGGCTGGGGCTGGGGAGGATCAGGCCGGTCAGGGTCGGGGACCCCGGGGGGGCTGGGCGGCCGGCCGGCCGGTGGATGGTGATGCCCGTTTCCATGGTGCCCCGCCGACCGGCGCCCAAACCTTGCGGGGCAACGGCGGTTGCGATGGAAGCGTGGCTCCGGGCCGCGGGGCCCCCGCTGACAGATCGTGCGGAGCCAGGCTTCCTACGGGGCCCAGTGCACCCACACGCGAGCCTCTCCGCTTCCGGTCTCGGCGGCTCGGCAGCGTGCCCCGGAGGGCGGACGGCTCCCCGGGCCGGACGGTGGGATCGGGGGGTCGAGGGCTGGGGGCAGCAGGACTCGTAACCTGGCCGGGGCTTCTGCTCCCGCTGGCCGGTTTCCTTCGGGAGCACCGGGGCTTCTTTTCTCGGCCGCCGTCGCTGATCGATCCCCCGTGGCTCCCGCTCCCGCTGGCCATGCCTCCCACCTCCTTCCCGGTGAGGTTTGAACCTACATACGGTGCAAGGAGCAGCGTTCCAAGGGTGGGATGAAAGACCTGCAACTCATCTCCACCACCCCAGGTCTCTACCGATCCTTCGCCCCCTGTCCGGTGTCTGCTGCTCCACAGACGGCTTAATGAATCGCCCCTGCACTGGTTGAGCTGACACGTACATGGTCCCTGTTGTTCGGTCCTTTCTCCCCTTGGTAACTATTGCTCTGGTGAATGATGTTACTCGATCTCCGGTTTCCGATGTTCCTTACCAGCTGAGAATGTCTGGGACGACGCGTGGCTCCGCTCCCCGCGTTAGTCCCGGGTCACTGCCTGGCCAGCGCTTTGCATCAAGTGCCAGCCCAAGATCTCTACCTTTCCAACTTTCAGCTTGTTGACAGTACCTGTCATAGTACCTGCGGTGGTGCCGCTGCCCGGCCAGCACCCAGAACTTGTGTGTAGTGAGTGAGTGCCCATCTGAGTTCTCTTTTTGGCTACTGCATGTCCAGAAATTGTTTTCAGGACGTAGTGGTTTGGGGTGTTGCTCATTTGATACTTGCGTGAATTATTGCCGGTCTAGGATCAGTGTTGGGGGGTGTCTAATGATTGTTTTTGTGCGTTGGAACTGGTGCCGATTGAGGGACCCTGCCCGAGTTCTGACCATCAGGTTTGAGAGTCTGAGCTGCGGGAACGTTTTGAGTTTACAATTGATCATTGTGCTTTTTAAATTTACACTTAAGCTAATATTTTCGTAGAAATTCTTGGACGACTCTGTAAGCTCTGGAGAATAGCTTTCTGGACCCGAGTCTCCTTTAAAGATTTAAACTGCAATTTAATCTGATGTTCTTGATTCTTCTGAATTCATATTTCCAAATTTCCTTGAGCTGTCCTGTGTTGTGTTATTTTTCAGTGATTGAATGTACTCAACCTAGTGCATTGAACCTTGCTGATAATTTATTTGAGGTCGCTTACTCTGAATTATGTCACAGCTCAGCATTTCAGTTAGACTTAATGATTGAAGCACTTCTTAAAACCCTTTTTTGGTTTATTAAATTCATTTGTATGTGATATTTAGTCAGCAGTTACTACATCTTCAACATCAGGATTTTGGCATCTCAACTGTATTAAGAGGAAGTTATTTATTCACTTCAGGAGGTGTTTCCAAGAAAACTCTTTCAGGCCTCTGTTTGGTCTATGACAGTTTTTAAAATTATCTTTAAAGCAAGTAATTGAAGAAGCCAGGTGTGTCATCCACATTGGTAGCATTTTACTATCTGCTTGATATTTCTGGGTGAGTTGCAAGCAAAAGTTTAGCCATTTGAACTCTAGTTCTACTTATTTCCTTGTTCTGCAACCTTTTATTTTGCCATTGTTTCCTTAATGCATTATGATCAGTGCTGGTTTGATGTTAAACAGCAAAACAGATTTAAATGTATCACCTTGTATTTTTATTTTTACTGATATACCTCAAACATTATGCTTTTTTTATGTTGGTGTCTAAGATTTGTTCATATACAAATGATGTTCCATTTCAACTTTTTAAAATAAAAACCTAATTATTTCAAACATAATTATGCTGATCTGTTCAGTTTTATGCCTTTGATTCTTCATTATGACTTTGTTGAGTCGGTAGACTGTCACAGAGGAAGAAAAACTGTCTGGAGTTATGGCCCCTGTGGCTCCAAAGTTTGGTATTTATGGGCATTCAAATGCTCATAAACACAAGAGATTCTGCAGATATTGGAGATCCAGAGTAACACACACAAAATACTGGAGGAACTCAGTAGGTCAGGCAGCATCTATGGAAATGAATAAATAGTTTCTCCAACTTTTGGTAACTTTATTGCCTCCCACTTCTATTTCCCACTTTGACCTCTGGCCTCTTTAGCCTCCACCCTGATGGCATGAACATTGAGTTCTCCATTTTCTGGTAGATCTCCCCCATCCCCCTTCCCTTTTTTTCAATTACCCACTCTGGCCCCCTCTCATGCCTTCTCTTCTCCTCACCTGCCTATCTGCTCCCTTTGGTTTCCCCCCTTCTCCCCTTTCTACCATGGTTCTCTCTCCTCTCCTATCAGATACCTTCTCCTCCAGCTCTTTACCATTTCTACCTTTCACCTCACATCTTCCTTTATTCCCCCTTCCTTTACCACCTGGTTTCACATATTACCTTCTAGCTTGTCTTCCTTCCCTCCTCCCTCGATGAAAGGAGCACTCTATTTATATAATTGAAATATATTTTTAAAGTAATTTGCTTTTGATTTAGTCCTAATACTCATGTACTGTATTACTTCAAATTACGCCGTTCATTTTAATTTTCTGTTTCTTTCAAATCCACCACGGAGTCACAGAATGGATATAGGCCCTTCAGCCCAACCTGTCCCTTCTGACCACGGTACCGACCCATCTAGTCTCAATTAGCTTCATTCAGCCCATAGCTTTCTAAGCCCCGCCCTTCCAAGTACCTATCCAAATGTTTCTTAAATGATATCTTAAACTCAACTGGAAATTCAGCAGCTTAAAATTCCTGGGTGTTAACATATTTGATGATGATGATGATGTGTCTTGGGCTGCACATACAGATGCAATCACATGGAATGCACACCATCTTGGGAAAGATTTACTCGTCACAACAGTCTTTGAAATCAAGTTGAGGATAATAGCCACACTCAGGTTAGAGGAGCAATACCTTGTATTCTGTCTGGGTGTCCTCCTTCCTGATATCCTCTTCGCTGACAATCAACACTGGGGCACCTCAAGGGTGTGTGCTTAGCCCACTGCTCTACTCTCTGTCTACACATGACTGTGTGGCTAGGCATAGCTCAAATACCATCTACAAATCTGCTGACAATACAACCATTGTTGGTAGAATCTCAGGTGACGAGAGGGAGTACAGGAGTGAGATATGCCAACTAGTGGAATGGTGCCACAGCAACAACCTGGTACTCAACATCAGTAAGACGAAAGATCAGATTGTGGACATCAGGAAGGGTAAGACGAAGGAACACATACCAATCCTCACAGAGGGTTCAGAAGTAGAGAGAGTGAGCAGTTTCAAGTTCCTGGGTATCAAGATCTCTGAGGATCTAACCTGGTCCCAACGTATCGATGTAGTTATAAAGAAGGCAAGACAGCGGCTATACTTCATTAGGAGTTTGAAGCGATTTGGCATGTCAACAAATACGCTCAAAAACTTCTTTTGTTGCACCGTGGAGAGCATTCTGACAGGCTGCATCACTGCCTGGTATGGGGGGGCTACTGCACAGGACCGAAAGAAGCTGCAGAAGGTTGTAAATCTGGTCAGCTCCACCTTGGGTACTAGCCTACAAAGTATCTAGGACACCTTTAGGAAGCGGTGTCTCAGAAAGGCAGCGTCCGTTATTAAAGACCTCCAGCACCCAGGGCATGCCCTTCTCTCACTGTTATCATCAGGTAGGAGATACAGAAGCCTGAAGGCACACACTCAGCGATTCAGGAACAGCTTCTTCCCCTCTGCCATCTGATTCCTAAATGGACATTGAAGCTTTTGACACCACCTCACTTTTTAAAATTTTCAGTATTTCTGTTTTTGCACATTTTTAAATAATCTATTCAATTTATGTAATTGATTTACTTGTTCATTATGTTTTATTTTTTATTATATTTCTCTCTCTGTCTCTCTCTCTGCAATATTGTGTATTGCATTGAGCTGCTGCTGCTAACAAATTTCACGTCACATGCCGGTGATAATAAACCTGATTCTGATTATGATTCTGATGGCATGAACATTGGTTTCTCGAACTTGTGGTAATTACTCCCCCCCCCTTCCCTGTTTCCCTCTCTAGCCTTATCTTCTTACCTGCTCATCACCTTCCTCTGGTGCTCCTCCCCCTTCTCTTTCTTTCATGGTCTTCTGTCCTCTATCACAGTGGTCCCCAACCTCCGGGCCGCGGACGGACACCGGGCCACGAAGCATGCAGGGGTGCAGTGGTAGCCGGGACGCAACCAGCACATCTTTAAGAAAAAAGCCCAAATAAACAAGCTAATTAATTAGGTGCCGCCCCACCCCGTCCCGCCTGGCCTGGCTACCACTGCACCCCTGCATACTTCGCGGCCTGGAGGTTGGGGACCACTACTCTATCCTTCTCCAGCCTTTATCTCTTTCACCAACCAACTTCCCAGCTCTTTACTTTACCTCCTCTCCCTCTCCCAGTTTCACTTATCACCAGCCACATTGTGCTTCTTCCTCCCTCCCCCCCCCACCTTTTTATTCTGACTTCTCCCCTTCCTTTCCAGTCCTGATGAAGAGTCTTGGCCTGAAACGTTGACTGTTTATTTACTCTTTCCCATCGATGCTGCCTGGCCTGCTGAGTTCCTCCAGCATTTGTGTGTGTTGCTGAGGATAAATTGCCCTTAGTTCTGGTAGTATTGAGTAAATGACCTGGAATTTGTTTGCGCAAACAACAGGACTTCTGCAGATGCTGGAAATTCAAGCAACACACATCGAAGTTGCTGGTGAACACAGCAGGCCAGGCAGCATCTCTAGGAAGAGGTACAGTCCTGACGAAGGGTCTCGGCCTGAAACTGGAATTTGTTTGCTTCTTTATGTTTGAGACATGGCTTTTAGACCCATAATGACTTGGCGGTGGTGAAATGGTGACTTCAGAGTTATTATCACTCTGATATTTTCACAAGGACAGCTTATTCAGCTAGGTCAGATTTAACAATAAAAATATATTACAACTACCAGCTTGATGAGCTAGGAAAGTTAATATGTTCATGACATTTAATCTCTTATTCTATTTTAATTCTTTTTCTGAGATTGGTTTCTTTCGGATTTCTTGCTTTGCTTTAAGGGCTACTATTCAGCTTTTTCCTAAAGAATAGCAAACGATGAGTCACAGAAGAAGTTATTATTGAGGTCCATACGAATAAATTAATGGTTTTAGAGTTATATTTCAGATCAGTATGGGTTGCATTGGGCAGTATTAATGGAACTGAAATGGTGAATTTGGCTTGAGATTTCTAAAGTCTCTCTCTATATGGCTGTTTTTTTCTGTGAAATGTCCTCAGAAAATAAGTTATAATTTAACTCTATAAATAAAATCCTTGGATATTTAAATAGAGAAAGAAAAGAATTCTGCAAGGGATTCTGCAGATGCTGGAAATCCAGAGCAACACACATGCACACAATGCTGGAGGAACTCAGCAGGTTAGGCACCATCTATAGAAATGAATAAACAGTTTATATTTAGAGCCAAGACCCTTCATTGGGGCTGGAAAGAAAGGGGAAGATGCCAGAATAAGATGGTGGGGGAGACAGAGTACAAGCTAGAATATGGGTGGGGGGGGGAGGGGGGAAGTAAGAAGCTGGGAGGTGCTAGTTGGAAAAGGTGAAAGGTTGAATAAAGAATCTGAAAGGAGATAAGATTCTCTTGTCCTTTTGTCCCTCCCCATGCTGCTGGCGCACATCTCTGCAGGCGAGAAGAAATGCTACCATTCACCTCCTTCCTCACCTGCATTCAGGGTACCAAATAGACCTTCCAGGTGAAGCATCACTTCACCTGTGAATCTGTTAGGGTCGTCTACTGTGTCTGGTGGTCCTGATGCGGCTTCCTCTACATTGGTGAGATCCAATGTAGATTGGGGGACGCCTTTGTTGAACATCTTTGTTCCATTTACGAAAAGCAGGATCCCTGGGTATCCAACCATTTTAATTCCAATCCCCATTTCAATTCCCATTCCGACATGCCTGTCTTCTTCTTCTTCTTCTTCTTCTTCTTCTTCTTCTTCTTCTTCTTCTTCTTCTTCTATCATGATGGGGCCCTTCTCGGGTTGGATGAGCAGCATCTTATAGTCTGTCTAGGTAGGCTTCAACCTGTTCAAAGGTTTCAAAGCTACATTTAATGTCAGAGAAATGTATACAATATACATCCTGAAATACTTTTTCTTCGTTGGTATGAACATTAATTTAGCCCCCTTCCTTCTTTCCTCCTCTTTAATTCCCTACTCTGCCCTACCCCTTTACCTCTTCTCCACACCTACCTGTTACTTCTGCTGTTTCCCTTCCTCCTTCCCTTTCTCCCATGGTCCATTCTATTCTCCTATTAGTTTCCTTCTTCTCCTGCCCTTTACCTTTTCCACCCATTGCCTCCTACCTTCTTGCTTCATTCCCCCTCCCCCCAGCCACTTGGCTTCTAGCTTGCACTCTCTCCTTTCCCCCAACCACCTTATTGTGGCATCTTCCCTCTTCCTTTCCAGTCCTGATGAAGGTTCTTTCAAAAACATTTTGTGTTTCCTTAAAGGTCCTGTCTCGTGGAAGAGGTCCTTGAGTTGGAGGGTGCATTTCAGCAGCACTGGGGTATACTTTGTTGCTTAGAAGGCACAATTTGTTTCAAGCTGTTATACTTTCTGTGTCAGCTGGACAATCTATATGAAAAGTGCGAAAAAAAGTTTAACTTTGCATCCAGTGCAGGATAAATGTTGTACAAGTGTGCTTGATGCCTTCTTTCAGTATTGAGTACAAAATATGCAACCACCCAGTACTATCACAGGTAGATGGTGTCATAAAGACAGCTTTTGGCACATTGCCCTTCATAAATCAGAAGTATTGAGTACAGGGGTTGGGAAATTATGTTGAAGTTGTATAGGATGTTGGTGGGACCAGATATGGAGGATTTTGTGCAGTCCTGGTCCCAAACCTAAAGAAAAGTTATAAATAAGATTGAAAGAGTACGGAGAAAATTTACAAGGATCTTGATGGGACTTGAAGAACTGAATTATAGGGAAAGCTTCAATAGGTCAGAACTTTATTCCCTAGAGCTTAGCAGAACTAGGGGTATTTGATAAAGGTATACTAAACTATGAAGGGCATAGGTAGGGTAAATCCAGGCAGGCTTTTTCCACTGAGACTAAAACTAGAGGGCATAGGTTAACAATGAAAGGTGAAATATTTAATAGGAATCTGAAAGGGAACTTCCTCATTGAGAGGGTAGTGAGAGTGTGGAACGAGCTTCCAGTGGAAATAGTGGAATTTAAGAGAAGTTTGGGTAAGTGCATGGATGAGAGGGTCGGGTCAGTTGGACTAGGCAGAATGGGACCTGGCATTGACTAGGTGGGACGAAGGGCCTGTTTCTGAGCTGCAGTGCTCTATAACTTTAACTCCATGACCTGAGTTCACTTGTTTTACAGAAATTCACTAATCAACTCCAATGTAATTTCTGTTGTTGAAGCACATTATTGAACATGTAAAGTACAAGGAAACATGTTTCTACATTTAAAAGTAAACTGGGTCAGAAGTGTATAATCTGAGAAAGCCACATTTTATACAGCTTGCACATTGAAGGTGTTTATTTTAGAGTCTCCAGTGAATGCTCAGTTTTAGTTCAGTTAAAAAGAGAGCAGCAATTAGGATAGGATCTAATAAGTAAACTAATTTACAGTTAAAAAGAACCAGAAGACAGTGCTAATAGGCCCAAAACTTGTAATAAAATTAATGCTCTTGCAGCATCAGTGAGAGGGAGAAAAGGATTACTCATATCTTTAACCATTGCACATTGAGTATGGCTTTACATATACATACCCTGCGTTGTGTATGTTATACCCCTAATGTGGCTGCATCATGATCTATGAAAAGCAGAATTCATCCTCTGAAAAGAATGAGAATCAGATTTAATATCACTGGCATATATTGTGAAAATTTTTAACCTTATGGCAGCAGTATAATGAAATACATGATAAATGAATATAGAGAAAAAAATCAGTTACATTAAGCATTTATATGTCTAAAGAATAGTTAAGTTTTTAAAAAAAAAGTAGTGCAAAATAACAGAAATAAAAGTAAGTAGTGAGGTAGTGTTCATGGTTCAGTGTCTATTTAGAAATTGAAAGCATAGGGGAAGAAGCTGTTCCTAAATCACTGAGTGTGCCTTCAGGTCTCTATACATCCTTCCTGACAGTAACAGCATGAAGACAGCATCTCCTGGGTGGTGGGGGTACTTGATGATGAATGCCACCTTCCTCAGGCACTGTTCCTTGAAGATGTTTTGGATACTACAAAGGCTGGTACCCATGATAGAGCTGACTAATTTTGTAAGTTTCTGCAACTTCAGTCTTGTGGAGTAGCCCCCTCCCATACCAGACAGTGATGCAGCCAGTCAGAATACTCTCCATGATACATTTGTAGAAGTTTTCGAGTGTTTTAAGTTGACAAACTAAATCTCCTTAAACTCCCAATGAAATATAGCTGTTGTTTTGCTGCCTGTATAGCTGCATCACTACATTGCATCAAGGTTAGGTCCTCAGAGATATTAACACCCCGGAACTTGAAATTGCTCACTCTCTCTACGTATGATCCCTCTATGAGGATTGATTTGTGTTCCCTCATCGTACCCTTCCTGAAGTCTACAATCAGCTCTTTGTTCTTGCTGATGTTGAGTGCAAGGTTGTTGCTGCGACCACTCAAACTAACTGCTATATCTCGCTCCTGTATGTCCTTTTGTCACCATCTGAAATTCTGCCAACAATGGTTGTGTCATCAGCAAATTTATAGATTCTGTTTGAGCTATGCCTAGCCACACAGTTGTGGGTGTAGAGAGAGTAGAGGAGAGGGCTAAGCACACACCCCCATGTAGCGCTAGTGTTAATTGTCAGCGAGGTGGAGATGTTATTTCCAGTCCACACAGATTGTGGTCTTTTGCGTAGGAAATGGAAGATCCATTTGCAGAGGGAGGTACAGATTCCTAGGTTCTATGGCTTTTCAATTAGGATTGTAGGAATGATGGTGTTAAATGCTGAGCTATAGTCGATAAACAGCATCCTGACGTAGGTACAGTATTTGCATTGTCCATGTGATCCAAGACTGCGTGGCGAGCCATTGAGATCGCATCTGCTGTAGACATATTGTGGCGATAGGCAAATTGCAGTGGGTGCTTCTGAGGCAGGTGTTGATTCTAACCATGACCAACCTTTCAAAACATTTCATCTCTGTAGAAGTGAGCATTCCTGGATGATAGTCGTTGAGGCAACTCACACTGCTCTTCTTGGGCACTGGTACAGTTGTTGCCCTTTGAAAGCAGGTGGGAAGTTCCAACTGTAGCATTGAGAAAACGAACATGTCTTTGGATACTCCCGCCAGTTGGTTGGCACAGCAACTTAGGGTTAAGCAGAAATTATTTTACTGATAATCCCAAAATTCCAGGAAATTGCAATTTTAATGGATAAATGAAAGAATTTTAAGGGTTTGTGCAAGTGGAAATTACATGGTCTGGCTAATTGCTGCAGTTCGCTTTTTAATTAACTTGAGGTTTTGAATATTAATTATCTTTGGGAAGTTCAGTCATTGTTGCAATATTTCTTGTCCATGGAATTAATTATCACTGTTAATGTGGCCCAATTCCCTTCTGTTGTAAGTTAGAATAATAGGAAGTTGCAAATTAAGTTCATTTTGCCACTTAGGCCTTGCTTTTGAAAAATATCATGTGCAATGATAGAAAGCTAGTGTTCTTTTTAGATTTAAGAAAATCTGTTTGTGATTTTGATAAATCTTTTGTTAATTGAATATGAGCATGTCATTCGCTTTCAGTAGTGTCTATAGCAAATATTAGTACTGTGGCATTAACAGGAATAAAGTAAAAATGCATTGGGTGGCGCCATAGCCTAGGGGTTAGGGCCAGTAATCGGGGTTCAATTCCTCCTGTCTGTAAGTGCTATGTATGTACTGCCCATGACTGAGTAGATTTCCTGTGGATGCTTTAGTTTCCTCCCACGTTCCAAAGATGTATGGTTTACTAAGGGTTAATAAGTTTTGGGCATGCTACGTTGGTGCTGGAAGCATGGTGACACTTGTGGGATGCCCCCAGGACATCTCAGACTATTAATTGTTAATACAAACAACTCATTTCACTGTATATTTTGATGTAAATGTGACAGATAAAGTTAATCCTTAGATAATCTTTGAAAGCTGATTTGCAGTTAATTCATCATTATTACTCATTAGCACAGTAGTGTAGTGGTTAGTGTAGCACTTTATAGTGCTAGCTGTAAAATCGGGTTCCATCCTGCCACTGTCTGTAACAAGCAACTGAAAGTGATTGGCCCTAGGATGCAACCTGGAGAAACTCCTAGAGAGTTATCCTGTTAATAATTGTTTACAGGATATTTGGTATAATTGATTTTGGTCAGGATTGAATTGAATTGACCTTATTTCTTACATACTTCACACACATGAGTAAAAATCTTCATGTTACTTCTCCATCTAAATGTGCAATGTGCAATCATAGTAATTTATAATAAATAGAACAGTCAATGTAATATAGAGTACACTCAAATCAGTGTGAGTTCATCAGTCTGATGGCCTGGTGGAAGAAGCTGTCCCGGTGCCTGTTGGTCCTGGGTTTTATGCTGTGGTACCACTTCCCGGATGGTAGTAGCTGGAATAGATTGTGGTTGGGATGGCTTGCATCTCTAATGGTCCCACGGGCCCTTTTTACACACCTGTCCTTGTAAATGTCCTGAATCATAGGAGGTTCACAACTACAGATGTGCTGGGCTTGTCTGCACCACTCTCTATAGAGTCCTGCAATTAAGGGAGGTACAGTTCCCATACCAGGCAGTAATGCAGCCAGTCAGGATGCTCTCAATTGTGTCCCTGTAGAAAGTTCTTAGGATTTGGGGGTCCATTCCAAACTTCCTCAACCGTCTGAGGTGAAAGAGGTGCTTTTGTGCCTTTTTCACCACATAGCTGGTGTGTGCAGACCACATGAAGTCTTCGGTGATGTGGATGCCGAGGAACTTGAAGTTGTTTACCCTCTCAACCCCAGATCCATTGATGTCAATAGGGGTTAGCCTGTCTTCATTCCTCCTGTAATCCACAACCAGCTCCTTTGTTTATGCAACATTGAAGGAGAGGTTGTTTTCTTGACACCACTGTGTCAGAGAGATGACTTCTTCCCTGTAGGCCACCTCATTATTGTTGCATATGAATTACATATTGAATTTTGACTTGAGAGTATTATACACCCTGTAAATTCTCCTGGTAGACCAATCCTACCTTTGTTACTGTAATAACTTATATTGTTATATTGCTCAGGAAAATAATATAGTGGTGCTGAACATCCATTCAATATGAGAATTCAAGTTTATTTATCATGTGTGCACCAAAACATATAGAGAAATGTGTCATTTGCATTGACATGACAAAGGTGTGTTACTGCGCATTCCTGTGTCAACGTGGTAGGCCCACAATGCTTGTTAGAACAAAATAGAATGCAATGAGCAACAAAACGACAACAGCAAAACAAGCCTCTTTCCTCCCTCCCACCCAAGCATATACAGAGTCCTCTAACCCCAAAGCAGGCCATGTTTTTCAGCCTCTAACTGATTCAGATTTGGACACACAGACAATGAGATTTTGACAAGACTGGAACATTGCTTTTCAAAAAAAGGTGGGAGATGGATAACCTGCCAACTTCAGGCAGACTAGTCAATTTGAAGTCAAAGATAGAGAAACTATTAGAAAAGATAATTCAGGACAAAATCCACAATTACTTGTGTGAGCATGGACTAATGAGAGCAGCACAGATTTGTTATGTTTCACTAACCTGATTTTTTTTTTGGTTGAAGTATAATAAAGAGTGAATTGGAGTAATGATGTATTGGATAGACTATCCAGAAGATTTCCCCGAGTGCTCCAGTTTTCTGCTACAGTTCAAAGATGTACCAGTCGGTTAATTGGTCATTGTAAATTGTCCCATGATCAGGTTAGGGTTAATCAAGGTTGTGGTTACTGGTGCAGCATGGCTCGAAGAGGTGACAGTGTCTATTTTCCACTGTATCGCTAAATAAATAAATTTAATTAAAGGTCAGTTCGCTTTATTTGTCACTTGTACATCAAAACGTCACACATAAAGTGAAATGCATCATCGCTTCAATGGCCAACACAGTCCAAGGGTGTGCTGGGGGCAATCTGCAATTGTCGCCATGCTTCTGACTCTGACATAGCATGCCAACATCTTGCTAGCTCAAATCTTTGGAATGTGGGATGGAACTGGGGCACCCAGAGGAAGCCCACACCGTCACAGTGGGAAAATAGAGCCATGGAAAAGTACTGCACAGAACATACAAACTTCTTACAGACAGTGGTGGAAATTGAACCTCTATCACTGGTGCTGTAAAACGTTATGCTAGCTGTCACAATACCTTGTTGCAGTACAAAGGGAGTTGATAATAGATAATAGGTTTGTCAGCAAAATTGAAATCCCTAATCAATGGTAACTTGGATAGAAAAATAACTATACTGTATGAGAGCTGAATGGCTGTTTTATTTTTGATTAGACAGGAATTATAAGTGGGTGTTTTCCAGGAATCAGTGCTGGTATCACTGCTGTTTATAATAAATGTTAACATCATGGACTTGGAACAGTGCACGACTTTGACATTTGCAGAAGACATGAAACTTCTGAGTACAGCAAATAGTGAAGAAACTTATAATTTTCAGCTCTGCAGCAAGATGTAGACTCTACCAAACCATGTACTTCATATGCTCTGATAGAGACTGGTTGTTGGATTGTGTGGAACAGTGTAGAAAAGTGAACTGACACATTTAAGCAATAGAAGAGAGAGTTCTCAGTACAACCCTTATCATCTGCTCAGCCATTTAGTAAAATAACCTTTCTTTGTACATTCAGTTGCAAATATGTGACTGTCAATTGATCCAAAGCTTTGATTACGTTTTATGACTGAATATCCTTGGACTTCTGAGGTAAAGAACAATAACCAATGATTCTTTGGACAAAGAAATGTCTCCTTGCCTCATTGTAAAATAGCTAACCCCTTATTTTGAACCTATGCCAAGGAAAAGAAACAGCTTTTAGGCATCAACTTCAATCTCTGTTGGCATCAGAAGTTGAAGCAGCATGATTATGTGGTGTTTATTCTTATGCCTCCAGAATCCCAGCTTCAATCTTGACCGTAGTTGTATGAGTGGAGTTTGCACATTCTCTTTGTTGAGTGGTATTGGATCATCGGCCAGGGAGAGTGTGGGGAGGTGGTAATTAGCAGAATGTTTCCTTGCCCATGTTTAACCTGATGCCATGAGATATTATAGAGCGAGCGACCTAGGTTCAAATGTGCCGCTGTCTAAGGAGTTTGTATGTTCTCCCCATATCCGCGTAGTTTCCTCTGGGTGCTCCTGTTTCTTCCCACATTCAA
The DNA here is from genome assembly GCF_963921235.1 of Mobula hypostoma. NCBI lineage: Eukaryota > Metazoa > Chordata > Chondrichthyes > Myliobatiformes > Myliobatidae > Mobula > Mobula hypostoma. The sequence goes on along the minus strand of NC_086113.1, from coordinate 6,130,520 downwards.
AGATGTATGGCTTCATCACATGGGTGTAATTTGGTGGCATGGGGTCACTGGGCTAGAAGGGTCTGGTACCATGCTTTATCTCTAAATAAATGAAATAAAATATCACGGGATCCAGAGACAATGTTGAGGAGTCCCAGTGTAGTCCCCTTCTGACTGTATACCACCTCGGCTAGGTCTGTGATCTTGCTGAGATAGCTAGTGGGTATAACTTTGTCAGGCTGCTGTTTGACTTTTGTATGAAACAGCTCTCCCATTATTGGAACTCCCTCCTCTCCAGCTGTTTGAAAGGAGGACTTTACAGAATTGGGAGAGTTTTGTTTCTGGTGTCTCGGTTGATCCATTCACTTTTATTTCCGTGTAGTTCATTACAATGGAATGGCTTCCTAGGCATGTCAGAGGGCACTCAACCCCATTGCTTGCTTTCCATATTTGAATATATGTGCAATAAATAAAGCTTATCTTTCTGTATCTGCACTTTCATGTTTTCTTTTCCTTCCTGAGTCGCAGCATACACAAGCAACTACGTGTTTACTTATTTGTAAACACAATTACTTATTTGTAAAGACATCACCTTTTGCAGTATTTTTTTGTGTTGAGTTATGCTGTCACCAGAAAACAACAAATTTCTCAACATGTAAAAGATAATAAAGCTGATTCTGATTTTGACCTTTTCATTTCTTCCTAATAAGTTGCACATTTTGCATTTTTCAATATTGTACTCCATCTCCCATCATCACGTGCACTTGCTTATTTTGTCCACGTCTATTTTAAAAATGGACCTTGGCTGTTTTTCCAAACTGGCTTTGTTAAAACAGGTCAGAGGTGGGAAAAGAAGATGAGGCCCTAAGGTACTTTCTACATTGATAATGTCATTCACGTAAATTCTGAACATCTGATACTCAATATTAATCTCTGTGGCATACCACAAGTAACAGGCTGTCAACTTCATTAACCCCAGCAATATATATAGACGTACCGGTCAGTAGTCAGTAGGGTTATTGGTCATTGTAAATGGTAAATCCTATGATTAAGCTAGGGTTAAATAGGTGGTTTGCCCGGCATTGTGGCTTGTTGGGCCAGAAAGGCTTGTCTGTGCCGTATCTCTAAATAAAATGAATAAAATATCTTGGAGTTCTAGAAAAGAACAGCACTGAACCAGTCCCTTTGGCCCATCTAGTCCATGCCAAAACCATTTAAACTGCCTATTCCCTCGTTTTTTTTCTCTCTCATTAAACTTGTTACAACTGTTGGGGTTATGGGGATGGGATGAGATGATGTAAATCACGACTGTTTTTTGTTCCCTTTCATTTCCTCCTGTCATAAGTAAAAACAAAAGATAAAAATATTTTAAACATAAGAGATTCTGCAGATGCAGAAAATCCAGAGTAATAGACGCTAAATGCTGAAGGAATTCAGCAGGTTAGGCAGTGTCTCTGTAGTTCATGTTATGATGTGTTTCTGGTTTCTGGTCACTCCTTTTTTAGTTAATTTGTGCGATTTGGATTGGGGAGGACAGGGCTCTGCAACCTGCAGTCAACAAGCCCCACAGGGCTAACTTGAACTGAACTGAGCTGAAACTGAATATTCCTTGTGATTTCAGGCTTTATATTCTGTGCTGTTTGCTCGTTTTTTGCCATTTGTGCTATTTGCTCTTTTTGTAAATTGGGGGTTTAATCTTTTTCTCTGAACTGGTTCCATAGTTTTCTTTGTTTCGTGGCTGTCTGTGGGAAGACAAATTTCAGACTGCATACATTTTTTGGTAATAAATGTTCTTTGAAGCTATGGAGAGGAATGAAGAGATGATGTTTCGGTTTTGGATCCTTCATTGGCGCCATGGTAGTGTAGTGATTAGTGCAACATTGTTACAGATCAGGCTGTCAGAGTTCAATTCTGGCATACTTTGCAGGACGTCCCTGTATGTCCTCCCTGTGGAATGAGCAGGTTTTCCCTGGGTGCTCTAGTTTCCTCCCATAATCCAAAGAAATACCAGGTTGGTTAATTGGTTATTATAAATTGTCTCGTGGTTAGGTTTGGCTTAAATTATTGTTGCCAGTGTTACTGGGGTGGCATGGCTTGGAAAAACTGGAATGACCTAGTCCACACTGTATTTCTAAACAAAATAGATAATAAAATCAATATTTTTATATATTTTATATCAAAATACTAAAATAATGTGCCTTGTTGCGCATTGCCATTACTGATTTGAAACCATTATTTTTGTTGAACTCAAGCAACACACGCAAAGTGCTGGAGGAACTCAGCAGGCCAGGTGTCATCTATGGAAAAGAGTATAGTCAATGTTTGAAGCCAAAACCCTTCAGCGGACTCCTGCCAAAGGTTTTAGCCGGAAACGTTGACTGTACTCTTTTCCATAGATGCTGACTGGCCTGCTGAGTTCCTCCAGCATTTTGTGTGTGTGGCTTAAAATTTTAAATTGTTAAAGCTTTACTTTACAGCTTTTAATTTATGTGTGCATGTATGAGTGTGAATTGATCCTTGGTGGAAATTGTTGCTTTTTACTTCCTACATTGATGTCTATGAAAATTCTTCAAAGTGATTGGTTATCCAGTCATTTCCAGAAAATGTCTCTGCTGCTTGATGCGTAATGGCATCTAGATCTTCACAAACAGCTTAGCTTAGGCTCAGTGGTAAGCATTGCACTATTACTGATCTCGCGATCTGAGCCAAAGCAGATGTCAAGAGTATGGTAACATTTTTCTTGACTGAATTTTTCCAAACTACTATGATGCACCAAAGTAGTCATCGTCTGGAGATATAGATGTTATTATTTGTAATATGGATCTTTGTTTCTAATTAAAAAAGGAGTATCAGTTCTACATAGTTTTAATTCTTCAGAAGTAAATCAAAACGTTGCCTTCTGTATAGGATCCAAAAGTGCATTCATTTGTAGATTGTGCCAATGCTGAGGCTGAAAGAATGCTTCAGTGCCAAATAGGTCATCTTCGTACAGAAGTGTTGCTTTTGCCTGTTATTAAGCTTGAGTTTGGGTGCTGTGTGATCTATTATTAGATCATGTATTCTGTTTGTATTCCCATGTGTAATTTCCTCTATTTGTGAGTCTGTACTCCGTGGAACACAATACTTTGGCAAAGGCTAATAGATGTTGGATCTAATTGGAACCCCCAGAAAGACTGAAATAATAATTGCACCATTTTAGCCACTTACTTTAAATAGGTATTTGAATTTAAATCTTAATTGCTGAGTGATTTTCTTTTGTTGTTTTTAGCCAGCTGCTCCAAGGTCAAATGAATGCCCTGAGGCTATGCTCTATTTCAGAAGCCACTTGGGGAAAGCAGACATGGATGACAAAATTTACCTTCAGTGTATCAGCATAGCCTTTGGTCATTTGTGGGGTAAAAGGTAATTTGAACCGCAAGTTTAAGAGCCATGAGGTAAATTTGCAACTCTATAGAACTCTGGTTAGATCACACTTGGAAAATTGTGCGCAGTTCTGTTTACCTCATAGGAAAGATGTGGCCGCTTTAGAGAGGATGCAGAAGAGATTTACCAGACTGCTGTCTGGATTAGAGAGCATGAAAAGGTTGAGTGAACTGGGGTTTTTCTCTTTGGAGCGAAGGAGGAAAGAGGTATACAAGATGATAAGAGACATTGATAAAATAACAGCCAAAGACTTTCCCAGAGCGGAAATAGCGAATACAAGAGGGCATAGTTTTAAGGTGATTGGGGGAAAGAACAAGGGGGGATGTTGGAGGTAATTTTTTTCACTGAGAGTGGTGGGTTAATGGAATATGTTACCGGTAGAGGCAGATGCATTTAAAGAAAAATGGAGGGCTACGTGGGAGGAAAGTGTTAGATTGATCTTGAAGAGAGTTGAAAGTTTGCCACAACATTTTGGGTCGAAGAACAACTGTACAGCAAAATTTCTATGAGGTTCAAGATCTGAGAACTGCACGTAACTTGTGGTCTATCGGGTTAGTAATATCCGTATTCCTCTATGCTTAGGACTAAATTACTTATTGAAGGCTTCTCAAAACACTGTGTCCTGTCTTGCTAAAACCCTACAATTTGGTTATGCTCCTGAAAGCAGAACCAAACAACATTACTGTCTTCTTTCCGGCCAGCATTGAGGCCTAATTACACTGTATGTTGAGTAGGCCATATTGTTTGCATTCCTGACAGCAGACTACTACAACTGGAATTCTAGCAAAGTTCCTCCATGGGAAGTGATTGCAAGGATTGGTTGAGACTTGTGACCTGAGGTGAATCATTGGAAATGGATAGAAGCACATGCTCAAAGTAAATTTATTATTAAAGTACATATTTGTCACGATATACAAACCTGAGATTTGCTTTCTTGCAGGGATACACAGTAAATCCAAGAAACACAATAGAATCAATGAAAAACCACACCCAAAAGGACTGTCAAACAACCAATGTGAAGAAAGAAAGCAAATTGTGCATATACAAAAATAACATAAATAATAATAAATAAATAAGCAATAAATACTGAGAACATGAGATGAAAAGTCCTTGAAAGTGTGTCCATAGGTTGTGGGAACATTTCGTTGATGAGGTGAGTGAAGTTATCCCCGCAGGTTAAAGAGCCTGATGGTTAGAGGGTAATAACTGTGCCTGAGCCTGGTGGGGCTAGTCCTAAGGCTCCTATACCTTCTTCCTGATAACAAGAAGAAAGCATGGCCTGAGTGGTGGGGGTCCTTGATGAAGGATGCTACTTTCCTGTGATAACACTCCGTGTGGATGTGCTCAACAGTGGGCTGTATCCATTCTGTTTTAGAGGCTTTTCCTTGCAAGGGCATTGGTGTTTCCATACCAGGCCATGATGCAACCAGTCGATATACTCTCCACCACACATCAATAATGTTTGTCAGAGTTTTAGATGTCATGATATCTTTGCAAACTTCTAAGGAAGTAGAGGCACTATTGTGCTTTCTTCATAATGGTACTATTGTCCTGGGCCCAGGACAGCTCCACTGAAATTATAACACCGAGGAAATTACATTTGCGGACCTCTCCACCTCTGATCCCTTGATGTGGACTGGCTCATGGACATCTGGTTTCCTCCTCCTGAAGTCAATAGTCAGCTCCTTGGTGTGAAGGAGCATACCGACTTCAACGTTGGGACTCACCCACCCCATCAGGTACCTCCTGCTCCATCTATGGAAGAATGTGCCATTCCCACATTTACCTCAACAACCAAATGAGAATCCATAAGAGAGATTCAAGCATGTGATCCTTGATCAGGAGGGACTGCCAGAAAAGAGGCTCCTTATTTAAATATTTTGACAACTGATTTGCACACAGTTAGCTCATTGCATGGAAAGTAGAAAATGCTAGTAAAGCTGTGATATTTTGTTATTAACAATAATGGCATGACTATTAATGTTCAATGCTCTGGAGCTGAGAACAAGGATGAAACTGGAACTGAAGTTATAAAGAGTAGTTGGAGCCTTAAGCTGTTAATTGGGAATAGAACTAGCTTGGAAGATGTTCTTAAGTAGTAAATCAAAGATTAATCTTTCTTAACACAAACACGAGGAAATCTGCAGACGCTGGAAATTCAAGCAACACACACAAAAGATGCTGGTGAATGCAGCAGGCCAGGCAGCATCTATAGGAAGAGGTACAGTCGACGTTTCGAACGAAGGGTCTCAGTCCGAAACGTCGACTGTACCTCTTCTTATAGATGCTGCCTGGCCTGCTGCGTTCACCAGCATTTTTTTGTGTGTGTTGCATTAATCTTTTCTTACTTTTTTCTCAAAATACAGAAGACCCCTATTTTAAGGCTGTTCATGAAACCTGTACAGCACTGTACAGGCTTTTCGACTCACAATGTTGTGCTGACTTTTTTTAACCTGCTCTGAGATCAATCTAACCCTTATCTCCCACATAACCTTCAATTTTTCTATCATCCATGTGTCCCTATCTAAGAATTTTTAAAATGCAGCTAATGTATCTGCCTCCACTACCATATCTGGCATCCACTACTGTCTGTCTCTGACACCCCCCCCCCATACTTTCCACCAATTTCCTTAAAATTATGCCCCCTCATATTAACCATTTCTGCCCTGAGAAAAAGTCGCTGGCTATCCACTCGATCTATGCCTCTTATCATCTTACACACCTCTGTCAAGTCACCTCTCATCCTCCTTCAATCCAAAGAGAAAAGCCTTGGCCCACTCAACCTGTCCTCATAAGACATGGTTTCTAATCCAGGCAACATCCTGGTAAATCTCTTCTGCAACCTCTCTAAAGCTTCCACATCCATCCTATATTGCAAATCAGATCAGGTTTAATATCACTGGTATATGTCATGAAATATATATACACATACACATAGCGCCTATAAAAAGTATTCACCTCCCTTGGAAGCTTACATGTTTTATTGTTTTCCAACATTGAACCACAGAATTTAATTTGGCTTTTTTGACACTGATCAAGAGAAAAAGACTCTTTCATATCTAAGTGAAAACAGATTTCTACAAAGTCACCTAAATTAATTGCAAATATAAAACACAAGGTAATTGATTTCATAAGTATTCACCTGCTTCCAAGCTAGTATTTAGTAGATGCATCTTTGGCAGCAATTACAGCCTTGAGCCTGTTTAGGTTGGTGTCTATCAGCATTGCATATCCGGACACTGTAATTTTCCCCATTCTTTTTTACAAAACTGCTCAAGCTCTGTCAGATTGCATGGGGATCATGAGTGAACGGCCCTTCTCAAGTGCAGCCACAAGTTCTCAATTGGATTGAGGTTTGGACTCTGACTTGGCCACTCCAGGATATTAACTTGGTTGTTTTTAACTCATTCCTGTGTAGCTTTGGCTTTACGGTAGGGGTCATTGTTTTGTTGGAAAACAAATCTCCCAAGTCACAGTTCTCTTGCAGACTGCATTGGGATTTCTCTGTATTTTGCTGCATTTACTTTACCTTCTACCTTCACAAGTATTCCAGGGCCTGCTGCAGTGAAGCATCCCACAGTGTGATGCAGCCACCACCATGCTTCATGGTAGGGATGGTGTGTTTTTGATGATGTGTGGTGTATGGCTTAAGTTAAACATAGTGTTTAATCTGATGGCCACAAAACTCAATTTTCATTTCATCAGATGGTAGAACCTTCTTCCAGTTGACTTCAGAGTCTTCCATGTGCCTTCTGACAAACTCTAGCTGAGACTTCATGTGAGTTTTTTCAACAGTGGCTTTCTTTTTGCCACTCTCCCATAAAGCTGTGACTGGTGAAGCACCTGGGCAACAGTTGCATGTGCAGGTGCTACCTCTTCAGCCCCTGAAGCTTGTAACTTAGGTCTGTTGGTATCCTCCGTCACATGTCCCCTTCTTGCATGGTCACTCAGTTTTTGAGGACTGCCTGCTCTAGGCAGTTTTACAACTGTGCTATATTCTTTCCATTTCTTGATTATTGACTTAACTTCTCCAAGGCATGTTCAGTACTTGAAAATTTTCTTGTATCCATCCCCTGACGTGTGCTTTTCACTACCCCTTTTGCAGAGTTGCTTGGGGTGTTCTTTGTCTTCATGGTGTAGTTTTTGCCAGGATACTGTCTCACCAGCAGTTGGACTTTCCTGATGCAGGTGTATTTTTCTTACAATCAATTGGAACACCTTGACTGCACACACGTATACAAAAACAGATCTCCATTTAACTGATTATGTAACTCCTAAAACCAATTGGCTGCATCAGTGATGATTTGGTGTGTCATATTAAAGGGGGTGAATATTTATGCAATCAATTATTTTGTGTTTTATATTTGTAATTCATTTAGAACACTTTGAAGAAATCTGTTTTCATTTTGACATGAAAGAGTTTTTTTTATGTTGATCAGTGTCAAAAAAAGCCAAATTAAATCTACTGTGATTCAATTTTGTAAAACAATAAAACATGAAAACATCCAAAAGAAGTGAATACTCTTTATAGGCACTGTATATAATTTGATTTATACGAACTTAAATAAGTAATGCAACAAGAGAGCAAAATAAAAGTGTATATTATATGGGTTCATTGTCCATTTAGAAATCAGTTGGTGGAGACCAGACCTGAACAAGTGTGGTCTAACCAGAGTTTTACAGAGCTGCAACATTACTTCGAGGCTAAGGTAATGTTAACATTCAGGTAATGAAGTTTTGCAGCATTCACAAATCACTATCCCTAGATATTTCAGATGCCGTGTAAAATAAATGTTTTGTTGACGGTGGGGAAGGGAAGAAAATTTTTTTCAACTCGTTTCTTGATGCACGCGCAGACGATATGGTTGACTTTACAAAAATGTGGGTGTACTTACTACGTTTTTGCAATAGAGTCTTTACTATTATGATGCTTTAATTTTTTTTGCAATGTGAAGGAATGAGTCATGTTAAAGAAATGGGGAGCTGTGGAGACAATATTTTGATCTGTGTGCTAGGTCGTGAGACATGCTTTGCTTTGGCTTCTGACATAATAACCAAGTGTATGAAATTTATCTAAATTGATTAACATTGTGCAGTTTGTTGGGCCTGTTTGAATGTATATAATTGTTTCATTTCAAATGTACCTCAATGAAGTTTGCCAGCAATTTATAGTATATAAGCTTCTGTAAATGGTTAATAAATTGATTATTTGTAACTTGACTTTTGTTTTAAGTTTCTTTTTATCCTCCTCTGTTTCAATTAATTTGATTCTCTAGATGAATGCTTACTTCTGAAGGTATATTGAATTCATATAACAAGTTATAGGATTAACTTGAATTGTACCATATCTCTTTGAATTTATACGAATGTTTTTTGACAGGTGGCTGTTCATGTAGTAGAGAGAAGCCTAACAGCCTTTTTATGTAGTATAAGGTCCTGCGGAAAGGAATAGTTTAGCGTAAATCATAATTGTGGACTAAGAGCCTTGAGGCCATCACCTTTCTTAGAAAAGAGCCATGGAGTCTTTTATTTTGAAGTTGAGAGCTGGTCCTAATCTCATACATAAGCTGGATATTCTCTCTCTGTAAACTTCAGTATGTCAATTTAAAGTTCAAAGTAATTTTATTATGAAAGGGCCTATACGTCATCATATACAACCTGAGATTAATTTTCTTGTGGGATACTCAGCAAATCTATAGAACAGTAACTATAACAAAATCAGTGGAAGACCACCCAACTAAGGCACTGAACCAGAGAGAATTTAGATGGTATAGAAAAGTCTAGAGTATTGAGTAAAAACTTTGATTGTTAAGATGAAGCCACACTCAGATTGGAGGAACAACACCTTAGATTCTGTCTGGGTAGCCTCCAACCTGATGGCATGAACATTGACTTCTCAAACTTCCGCTAATGCCCCACCTCCCCCTTGTACCCCATCCGTTATTTATTTATATACACACAATCTTTTTCTCTCTCTCCTTTCTCTCCCTCTGTCCCTCTCACTATACCCCTTGCCCATCCTCTGGGCTCCCCCCCGCCCATCTTTCTCCCTAGGCCTCCCGTCCCATGATCCTCTCATATCCCTTTTGCCAATCAACTGTCCAGCTCTTGACTCCATCCCTCCCCCTCCCGTCTTCTCCTGTCATTTTGGATCTCCCCCTCCCCCTCCCACTTTCAAATCTCTTGCTAGCTCTTCCTTCAGTTAGTCCTGACGAAGGGCCTCGGCCCAAAACGTCCACTGTACCTCTTCCTAGAGATGCTGCCTGACCAGCTGCATTCACCAGCAACTTTTATGTGTGTTGCTTGATTGTTGTTTATCATCTTTTTGTAGTTGTTGTGGTCTTCATCTTTACTAGTTGTATGTTATAATGTATTTCTGTGTTTAGTTTAGAGTCGAATTGGTTTTCTCTCCCTTCTGTCTGATTTAATATTCCATTTCCTTTTAAAGAACGTAATTAAAATTTAGCAGCTAAAACAGGAAACAAAAGTAGCATGGGCTCAAGTGATTCCACAGTAATAATGAAAATGAAAGTTTTAAAAAAGATAATGTGAATTTTGAAGTTTCTATTGTACAATGAGGCAAAAAATGAAAAGCAAAGCTAAAATGAAGATGTAAAAGCAACTTTTATGTGTGTTGCTTGAATTTCCAGCATCTGCAGAATTCCTGTTGTTTGCATGTAAAAGCATTTGTTTTTTATTCTAAATCCTAATTCTCAGATTGCAGATTGAGATATTGTACACCTGTGTTGGGTTATAAATGTTTTTATCAATTACTTTGAGTGGGACCGAAACAAACCAAGCCAGAATGGGCCCAACATCCTTATAGGGAAATTTGGTAGCACTCTTGGCGAGAGTATAAGCTAATTTGGTAAGGGAGTGGGACTCAGGGTAGACATATGGTTGAAGTCACGCTACCATCAAATTTAGAAGGAAAGTGTGACTCTGATTCAGCAGAAGTGGTGAATGTGGGTTCTATTTCAACATTTAAGAGGAGTTTGGATAAATACATGTACGGGACAGTTTTTGAGGGCTATGGTCCAGGTGAGGTTGATGAGACTAGGCAGAATAACAGTTCAGCAAGGTTTAGATGGGCTGAAGGGCTTTATGATTTTCTATGACTCTACAAGAATCAAGGGAATATTCATTTATGAAACGTATAGTAGGCAGTACATTTGAAAATTAAATTTTACTGCCCTCGTCCTTGGTTATCTTTCTTAAACTCTATTAACATTGTATGAAATGTTGCTATGTAAATGTTGATATGGCCCTTGTGGCTACGGGGGTCAGGGGGTATGGAGGGAAGGCTGGGGCGGGGTTCTGAGTTGGATGATCTGCCATGATCATAATAAATGGCGGTGCAGGCTCGAAGGGCCGAATGGCCTACTCCTGCACCTATTTTTCTATGTTTCTATGTAAAGAAAATCTAAGAGCACGGTAATGCTATTACAGTACCAGTGACCTGGTTCAATTCCTCTGCTGTCTGTAAGGAGTTTGTTAAGGAGAAGTAGTGGATATAGCCTCCCTATCATCAAGCACATCTACATGAAATGCTATTTCAGGAAAGCAGCATCCATCATTAGGGACACCCACCCTCCAGGCCATGCTCTCTCCTATCTGCTGCCATCAGGAAGAAGGTTCAGGGGCCTCAGGACCCATACTACCAGGTTCAGAAACAGTTACTGACCCTCAGCCATCATGCTCCTGAACCAACTTCACTCAACTTCGTGCCCCATCATTGAACTGTTCCCACAACCAATGGACTCCATTTTAAGGACTCTTCATCTCATGTTCTCTGTATTTACTGCTTATTTATTTACTATTATTATTCCTCTCTTTTTGTGTTTACACTGTTTTTTGTCTTCTGCACTTGGACCACTCAAGTTGGGTGGTCTTTCATTGATTCTGTTACGGTTCTATTTTGTTACGGATTTATTGAGTATGACCATAAGAAAATGAATCTCAGGGCTGTATATAGTGAGATATATGCATTTTGATAATAAATTTACTCTTGAACTTTGAATTTGTATGTTCTCCCCATGACTGCATGGGTTTCCTCCAGGAGTTCCACTTTCCGCCCACATTCGAAAGAGAAGTTTGGATAAGTACATGGATGGGAAGGTATGGAGAGCTATGATCTAGGTGTGGGTTGATGGGACTAGGCAGAATAATAGTTTGGCATAGATTAGATGGGCTGAAGGGCTTGTGTCTGTGCTATAGTGCTCTACAACTAGCAAACAGAACATTAAATTGGCCATTTCTTATAATTTAATATAAGGAGCATTTCAGAGCAATATTCATTATATTTAATAGAATGGAATTGCTCATTCTATGCATTGTAACTAATAAAAATATGGTAACTGGCTTTAGTTTAGTGTTAGTAACTTTCTATGTATGTAGTTTATGTGGTTTCTGTGCTTTGTAAAATTATTCTGAAACTGCATATTGTATGTGCACAATTTGCAAATATCGTGGGGACTGGCTGGCAAAGAGGTTGTTGGAAGTATTTTTCTGTGTGTATTCGTGATAGGTATGTGGTCTGCATCTGTTGTCTTACCTTGCACCTGTTATCCTCCTGAAATATGCAATTGGAGAGCAACAGGGTGTCATATATATTTAAATGGAAGTCTTGTGCAACAGAAGATGATACAGAAAATAAAGAAGGAAAGAAGATTTTAAAAATTCAGAAATCCATTTGGGCAGAGATAACTGGAATTACACAGAGCGACATTGAAGGGAAAGGTAGCTAACTGAGCACAGAGTCCCATTGCAATCAGAGTTCCCAAAAAAAAATCAAAATTTCAGTAAATTCCTGTAACTGACATGTGAAAAAGGCATTTCATCATTTGCTGGAATTAATTAAATCACTGAACTGAGCGGCACAGTAGCGTACGGGTTATTGCAATTACTTTACGGTGCCAGTGATCAACATTTGGGGATCAATTCCTGCTGCCAGTTGTAAGGAGTTTGTAGGTTCTCCCCATGACTCTGTGGGTTTTCTCTGGGTGCTCCAGTTTCTTCAAAAGTTCCAAAGATGTGTGGATTAGGCTTGGTAAGTTGTGGACATGATATGATGCTGCTGGAAGCATGGTGACACCTGCAGGCAGTTCATCTGATTTGATTTG